>NC_037348.1:36715210-37316210 GCF_002263795.3 Bos taurus | reverse complement strand
CTGTGGATGTGACTGGTGATAGAAGCAAGGTCCGATGCTGTAAAGAGCAATATTGCATAGGAACCTGGAATGTCAGGTCCATGAATCAAGGCAAATTGGAAGTGGTCAAACAAGAGATGGCAAGAGTGAACATTGACATTTTAGGAATCAGTGATCATTGAAACAGGCAAATTTAATTCAGATGACCATTATATCTACTACTGTGGGCAAGAATCCCTTAGAAGAAATGGAGTAGCCCTCATAGTCAACAAAAGATTCTGAAATGCAGAATTTGGGTGCAATCTCAGAAATGACTGAACAATCTCTGTTTGGTTCCTAGGTGAACCTGAAGTAATAAAGAATGAATAAATATTGCAGAATTTTAAGCTAGAAATGCCAAGTTTTAAAAGTGTGAGGAAATTTTTCTAAGGTTTGTAGAATGGCAAATAACTGAGATAAAATCCTAGAACTGGGAAAAAGAGACAGTTGCTGAAAGTTATCAGCTGGGGAAAGGAACAAACAAGTAATATCAACAGCTGAGAGGTCAGGTTGTGGACCATCCAGGGATAATACTAAGCTTGTTGCAGAGTACACTTAGTCTTATACTGGCTTCTTTTAAGTGTTTTCAATCCAGAAATTTCAACCTCTTTTTTTCATATAGTATTACACTTCCATACTGTAACTAAAAGGGAAAAAAATGTGTTTTTCTTGAAATTGGAAACATGGAGTTAGTGAAATAGATTACTGGAGGTTTCAAAAAGAAGAATTTTTAATAAATATAATTATTTGGATTTTGAATCTTTCAGTTTAGACTTGGAATAAATGAATATAGATAATTGCAATGTTTATTAAATTCCTACCCTGATAATTTATTTTCTTAGGTTTTTTTTTCAGATATGGAGTAAAAGGCAAATGTGAAACTGTTAGTTGCTCAGTCATGTCTGATTCTGTGCAACTTCTATGAACTGTAGCCTGCCAGGCTCCTCTATCCATGGGATTCTCCAGAGAAGAATACTGGAATAAGTAGCCATCCCTTACCCAGGGGATCTTCCTAACCTGGGTCTCCTGCATTTCAGGAAGATTCTTTACCATTTTAGACAAAAGGCAAATAAAGAGGCAAGACCAAAAGGCAAATAAAGAAATCATATTTAAAAATCAAAACAAAGTAAGACACTCTACTTAGAGAAGAGTTTCGTGTCTAGTTAATATTGACCAGTTTTTTAAAGGAGTATTATATTTGATATTGGTTCCCAATTTGAAGTAGGCTTTGAAAAAGCTTGCACAGTTTTTAGGAGTTTTGGAAACTGGATGGACCACAAAGGGTAGAATAATTTTATTAAGTCATTTTCCTTAAGAATGAGTTGATGATAGTTGTTAAGAAGAAAAGAATGATCTAATGATTTATGTTTTACAGCTATTTCCTTATTCTTATTTTTGGCGGCAGGGGGAACATTTCCTTGGAAGTCCAGTGGTTAAGACTCTAATATTTCACTGAAGGGGGTACAAGTTCGATTCCTGATTGAGGAACTAAGATCCCACAAGCTATGTGGCATTACCAAAAATAAATAAATAAAAATGAAATTTTAAAAAAATTAAAAGGAAATATTTCCTTTTTCAGATGAAGAATAGTAAAACAAAGGATGCGTTTACAGAGGAGCAAGAATTCCTGGATATAAATACAAACTTCCAAACCATTACAGTATCAGATCAGATCAGATCAGTCGCTCAGTCATGTCCGACTCTTTGCGACCCCATGAACTGCAGAACGCCAGGCCTCCCTGTCCATCACCAACTCCCGGAGTTCACTCAGACTCATGTCCATCGAGTCAGTGATGCCATCCAGCCATCTCATCCTCTGTCGTCCCCTTCTCCTCTTGCCCCCAATCCCTCCCAGCATCAGAGTCTTTTCCAGTGAGTCAACTCTTCGCATGAGGTGGCCAAAGTACTGGAGTTTCAGCTTTAGCATCATTCCTTCCAAAGAAATCCCAGGGCTGATCTCCTTCAGAATGGACTGGTTGGATCTCCTTGCAGTCCAAAGGACTCTCAATAGTCTTCTCCAACACCACAGTTCAAAAGCATCAATTCTTCGGCGCTCAGCCTTCTTCACAGTCCAACTCTCACATCCATACATGACCACAGGAAAAACCATAGCCTTGACTAGACGAAACTTTGTTGGCAAAGTAATGTCTCTGCTTTTGAATATGCTATCTAGGTTGGTCATAACTTTCCTTCCAAGGAGTAAGTGTCTTTTAATTTCATGGCTGCAGTCACCATCTGTAGTGATTTTGGAGCCCAGAAAAATAAAGTCTGACACTGTTTCCACTGTTTCCCCATCTATTTCCCATGAAGTATAAAAGACTAATTTCTTTAGAAACCTAGCAGCCTTTGGTCTACTGCATAATAAACATGAATAAGCATTAAATATTTAAACAGTTCTCCCAAGAGGTAGATGGCTAATAAAATGAATAAAAATAAAGCAATGCTCTTTCAGAATAAATGCTTTTACCAGGCATATTTGCCCGTGGCCCTCTGAAAAGATGGAACTTTTTGCTTCCTAAATAAATAGCTCTGTTTGAAACAACTTTAACCTCAAAAGGTCCCTAGAGGTGATAATTCTTTTTCAAAATTTCTAAGTAATCATTTATTTGCTACTTTAATTCTGATTAATGAGTTAGACCTATCCCTTGATTGATTTTCTACTTATAGCTTTCTTATAGTTTTTCATGCCTGTCAGAAATTTGTCTTTTGAACTCTATCTCTCTCCTTCGCATAATTTCTCAACCCTACACACCACTCTGAACTCTCTCTGTAATAAAATTCCCCAGACTGGAAGATCCCTGAACCTAAGCTACCTCTACATTAAAGTGACATCAGCATTCCTGCAGATTTAATGCTGTAATTTTTTTATATCAAAAATGATTCCTGAGCCTCATACTGTGTTTTGGATCCTGGTGATAACCAATATATAATAACACCTCCACATCCTTCTGCCACCTCAGGACTCCTTATATTCTGTCTTGGTAATGACCCATTCTACTCTATTGTCCCTCATGATACTTCTACAGAAGCCCTATGTACATCACACTGCAAATGTTACAATTCTCAGGGAGCTAATGCACTCTGAGCTGAAATGACCTTCACACGGTCATGTAGCTTCCTGCTGGACAAATGCATAACATGATACCTTTCTGAATTTATTCAACATATCTTTTTGACAGTTGCTCATGTTTCCCTATTTCAACTCCTTAGGCAGAGTCTCTGTCCATAGTGGCAGCAAGGAGCTAAGAAAATAGCTGCTACAATTGCTCTTAGCTCAAACTATTTTACAAAGTAATCAGAAGAATGAGTCTGGTTGTCCTCCAGTCAAGGGATTTCATTCCATTAAAAAAAAAATGGAAGCAAGGAAAAGTGATGAGGTAACATGGTTTCTTTATACTGATTACAAGAGCATGCAGAGGAGTTACAGTGTGTAAGAGGAATCAAGAACCTCTCTGGATTTCAAACTCAGTGCAGTATCTTATTTATAACTAAGATCATTTTCTTGTGTTCTGCAAAAACTGCTCTTAATTTCTTACCAAAAAGGTTATTCAAAGGTGAAGCTAGCATGATCTCTTGTTACTGGATGCTTGATTATAGTTTACTTCATTTAAAGAAAGCATTTTCATCTTTATACAATTATTATGAGGATGGGGGTTTCATAGTAAGGCCAGTTCTTCAGTTGAGCCTAAAAGTTCACCACAGTTTCATTTCCACACACCCTTCTGCCCCACTTGATAAAACAACAATTGCATTCTTGCTTCACATTTTTATTGAGGGGTTAAGAATCTAAGCATTATGGCTTTCTGCTTTTTTTACATGTTCTGATTCTTTATAATATCTTACAAGTATAGGTTACCTATATCCACTAATTTAGAATATTCAATTTCTACTAGTATTCATTTTATATGATTATTATGTATTTCAACACATTCTTCCCTATACTGTACCATTTTAATTTCCTTCTCATTAACACTAACAAATTATTGATTATGTACCAAGTATTATAAATGTTCTTTTAAGAAAAGGTAATTTTACCATCAAAAACACACTAGCAGAGATATAGAGATAATAAACAAGTAAAAAATGAATGAGTAATTACAAATTCAAATATAAATTATTATAAGGAAAACTGAGATGGTGTCTTTTAAAATAAGATTTGAAGTATGAAAAGAATAAATTGTACAAAAACCTGATGCCAGCTTATTCAGAGCCGTGTTGGGCCACAGTAAAAGAGAAAAGTAATATGTTAAATTAATAAACTACTACCACTAAAATATAACATGAGATATATGTTGAAAATTAAAAATATAACACTGAAAGGTTTTAAAATGAGGGTATAATAGATAAAGTCAAGAATAAGCCCTAGATTTTCAAGATTGCCAGGAGAAATATCAATAATCTCAGATACACAGATGACACCACCCTTATGGCAGAAAGTGAAGAAGAACTAAAAAGCTCCTTTTGATGAAAGTGAAAGAGGAGAGTGAAAAAGTTGATTTAAAATTCAACATTTGAAAAACTAAGATCATGGCATCTGGTCCCATCACTTCATGGCAAATAGATGGGGAGACAATGGAAACAGTGACAGGCTTTAGTTTGGGGGGCTCCAAAATCCCTGCAGATGGTGATTGCAGCCATGAAATTAAAAGACACTTGCTCCTTGGAAGAAAAGCTGTGACCACCCTAGACAGCATATTAAAAAACAGAAACATTACTTTGCTGACAAAGGTCTGTCTAGTAAAAGCTATGGTTTTTCTAGTAGTCATGTATGGATGTGAGAGTTGGACTGTGAAGAAAGCTGAGTGCTGAAGAATTGATGCTTTTTTACTGTGGTGTTGGAGAAGACTCTTGAGAGTCCCTTGGACTGCAAGGAGATCAAACCAGTCAATCCTAAATGAAATCAGTCCTGAATATTCATTGAAAGGGCTGATGCTGAAGCTGAAACTCCAATACTTTGGCCACTTGAGGTGAAGAGCTGACTCATTGGAAAAGACCCTGATGCTGGGAAAGATTGAAAGCAGGAGGAGAAGGGGATGACAGAGGATGAGATGGTTGGATCAGCGACTCGATGGACATGAGTTTGTGCAAGCTCTGGGAGTTGGTGATGGACAGGGAAGCCTGGCATGCAGCAGTCCATGAGTTTGTAAGGAGTCAGACAAGACTGAGCAACTGAACTGAACTGAAACCCTGATTTTAGAACAAAAAGATGGATATTAAAAAAAGATAATACATATTTAAAACATTTAAAAGACTATTCAAGATTTTTATTATTATAGTAATGGAAATTAAAATGAAACAAATAAAAACAGATGAAAGAAAATTATAAAAAATGCAGCAGTATTTCCTATAAATGTGGGACACGTGTCTATAAATATAGAGAGCAGATAGAGGATCCTGCACAATGAAATAAAGAAATCGTGCAACAAAATATGCCATCCTGAATTTTCTGCATGTCAAGGATAAAAAATTTTCTAAAATCATCAGAGAGTAAAACAAGATTCCACACAAAGAAATAGGAATCACACATCACAGAAATTCTCTACAAGAGCCAGAAAACCATGGAGTAATACCATCACAATTCTGAAAAAAAATATGACTTTCAACTTAGAATTCTGCATTCAGTTCATTTATGAAGTAATTGGAAAGATAAAATAGATTCCCCTTTAGACATGTATATGTTTAAGAAATTTATAGCCTATTATTCCTTTCTATGAAACTACTAGAAGATGTGCTCCAGTTAAACAAGGGAATAAACTAAGAAACAAAATAAGATTTAACAGAGAGGGAAAGTAAAAAATGTCTCCAAAGACAGAAGGCCCCAGAGTCAGAGCACACTTAGAAAGCAAATGACTTAGAAAGCGAATGCCAGCTTAGGCTGGCACAATAGGATAAAATATGGTCTTTAGGAAAAAAAGGAAAATGATATAGCCTCTAGTGTAGTAGAGATTTGGGAAAATAACATTGTTAATAGATTGATAATACACAAAATAGGTACATAGGGAACTAATAAAATGACAAATGAGGCAAATGTTAAATTCAAGAAAAACAAAGACTGATGATAAAACCTACATTTTATATAATTTTTCTTAGCAGTGACTAATATTTACATTTTGAATAATATAAAGCTTCACAATTAACCAGAAATTTTTATTGAAATCAATTTTTTAAAGGGTGTTAATTGAATGTTGAGATGTGGTAAGAAAGAAAGTAAAATCCTAATCCTAATCTTCCATAAGAGCAAATCAATAAACAGTGATTAAAATGAATACATCAAGAAATATCAATACATGCATATTATTTTACACAGTAGAGGTAAATAACCAAAGATAACACGAAAAGAGTCAGTCAGGAGGGGGACCAAAATGGGAGAGTAGAAGGACGTGAAGCTCAACTCTGACCAAAATACAAAAAATGCATCTGCATGTGGAACAATTCTCAAAGAAAACTACCTGGAAACTGATTTCCTATACAATCAAAGCTACAAGAAACATCTCCATGTAATCAGGTAGAAAGGAAAAAAACAAAAATATCATCAAGACCAGCACTCCTGGAAGGGATCTGTGAAAAAGAGAAGGTCCTTGAAAAGCCCCTTAACTGCTGGGAAACATGCTAGTGCAGATAAAAAGGCTGGCGACGTCTAGACTCTACTCAAGAACAAAGCACCCATGCTCACTCGCTAATAATCAGGGTGGAGAGAGACTTGTGCTGGTGGCTGCCACCTTGCCTACTTCCCACTCTAAGGAGCGAATGTCCTGGCCCCAGTCTCTTTACACTGCAGACTGGCAGGTCAGGACAGAGATTCAGTCTGGCTGCACAGAGAGAGACAGACAGGCTGCACAGGGGGTGTGATCCAGGCAGAACTACAATGACCACTGTCAGCGCAAACACGGGGGTGGCGGAATGAACTGGGCAGACATTATGAGTTTGTGTACAGGGTGGCACCACAAGAACTCGGAGGGTCTAAGCGCTGAATCCAAGGCATACAGACCCTGAGAGAGAACTTGGTCTAGCTCGACATAGCCTGAAGCGTCTCGGGTGGGGTTGAGGAGGAGGAGAGTCACAGTGGGCAATGTCAACACACACACACACAGCAGTTCTGGCCACTGAGCCCACTGTCAGCAGGCATGGGGCGAGGGCGGGTTCTGGTCATGACAGACATTGTGGCCACAAACATGCGCAGCACCACCGGAACAGGCCGAGGCTGGACACTGAGTCTTGGGTGGATAGGCCCTGGGCAGAAGTACATAGCAGTTTATTTCTGGCTCCCCCAATGCCAGAGTCCAGCAGCCTGGCATCAGATCTAGGGAGAACAGGTCATGGGAGAGGTCTACCACAGAGGTATCTCAGCTTCCAAGTGGCAGCACACCCACCTTGATTCCTGCAGTCAGAGTTACCCAGCCATGAGCCCCATACTTCACATTAGAGCCTTGCATTAGACACGGGGTGAATACAAGGGGGAAAGGGATGCAACTTAGGGCTGCTTCTGAGTGGAACTACGGATAGTTGCATGGGTAGTGCATAGTTCACTGTGACTGCATGGCCCTTACTTCAGTAGTCACCTTCTTTGGGGTAGTGCATGCACTCAAGGGCAACAGAGCCTGATCAAACTTGACCCTGTCTACTCCAAGAATTGGGAAGCAAACCCTGTCCTTAAGTGGGTGGTGACAGTCACAGAGCAAAGAAGAGACCTCACATCCAGTGCAGGGTCTGGACACAAATCACATTCCTATCAAGGCGACAAAGGCCAGCATGCTCTGAGGGAAGATGTGGCTGGCATCCATACGAAAACCAACCCTCAAAGCAAAATACTGGGTATACACAGTCTACACAGAGATGTTCCCATCTAAAAACACCGCTTCAAAACCAAAATATATAACTGTTTCACCTAAATTTATAGAGACAGGGAAAGTGAAATAAAAAAAAAGAAACAGGGAAACTACTCCTAATTAAAATAACAAGGGAAAAATCCTCTAAAGAACAAATAGTGCAACAAACCTTTCCAGTCCACTACACTCTGAGTTCAAAAGAGGTGGTAACTAAAATGCTTTAGGAATTAAGAAAGATTATCGAAAGAAGTGCAGGCAACTGTAATAAGAAACAAAACCATAAAGACAAACCAATCCAACTTGGACAATTCGACTGCTGAGATAAAAACCAGCTTAGAAACAATGATTAGCAGATAAATGACACAGAAGAATGAATAAGTGATCTGCAAGATATTGGAACAGCAGACAGAAAAACAAATGTAAACAAAACAAAACAAAAAAAAGTGAAAGCAACATATAAAGATCTATGGGATAACATGCAGAATGCCAACTTACATGTAATAGGGGTTCCAGAAGGAGAAGCGAGAGGAAAGTCCAAAAGGGAAAAAACCTGTCTGCCAAACTGCTCTGATCATGGAACTCTCTGGGCAAGAATACTGAAGTCGGTAGCCATTCCCTTCTCCAGGGGATCTTCTGAACCAGGGGTCAAACCTGGGTCTTCTGCATTTCAGGCAGATTCTTTAATATCTGAGCCACCAGGGAAGCCCCATGATATTCTACCCAGCAATATCATCACTTATAATAGAAGGTGAAAGACAGAATTTCTTGGACAAGGGAAAACTAAAAGAATTCAGCACTACTAAACCTAAATTAAAATAATTATTAAAGGGTCTTTGATAAATAGAAAAGAAATAGGAATCTATAGGCAAAGGAAAATCATAGTATGAAAGGCATATATATAAAAGGGTTAAAAATCACTTAAGCCAGTACACATACCTTCTAAAAAACAACAAAAAAATGATAAAAGTGATTACAACTAAAATTAACAGCAAAAGGATAAGCATGTAAATGTAAATTAGGACATCAAAACCACAAAATGTGAAACTGGTTCCTGGTAACACAAAAGTTAGGGACTGCTGGAATAAATTCTCCAATCAAAAGACATAGACTGGCAGGTGGCATAAAAAAGAACAAGAATCTACAATATGCCACTGAGAAGATATTCACTTCAGGACAAAAGACACACACAGACTGAAAGTTAGGGATGGCAGAAGATGTTTTGTGCAACTGGAAATGACAAAAGCCACGAGTAGCAACACTCATATCAGACAAAATGAACTTTAAAATAAAGTCAATAAATAATCCACAACCTAGAAACAAAGAGATGGGAAAGCAGACTACCTTACCTGCCTTCTGCAAAATCTGTATCCAGATCAAGAAGCAACAGTTAGAATGGGACATGGAACAAGGCATTGCTTTAAAATTGGGAAAGGAATATGCCAAAGCTATATATTGTCACTCTGTTTATTTAACTCACGTGCAGAGCACCTCATGTTAAATGTCGTGTTGGATGAAGCACAGGCTGGAATCAAGATTGCCAGGAGAAATATCAATAACCTCAGATATGTAGATGACACCACCCTTATGGAAGAAAATGAAGAATAACTAAAGCACCTCTTGATGAAAGTAAAAGAGAAGAGTGAAAAAGCTGGCTTAAAAAGCAATATTAAGAAAACTAACATGGCATATGGTCCCATCACTTCATGGCAAATAGATGGGGAAACAATGGAAACTGACAGACTTTATTTTTCTGGGCTCCAAAATCACTGAAGATGGTGTCTACAGCCATGAAATTAAAAGACGCTAGCTCCTTGGAAGAAAAGCTTTGACCAACCAAGTCAGTGTATTAAAAAGCAGATACATTACTTTTCCAACAAAAGTCTGTCTAGTCAAAGTTACAGTTTTTCTAGTGGTCATGTATGGATGTGAGAGTCAGACCATAAAGAAGGGTGAGTGCCAAAGAATCGATGCTTTTGGACTGTGGTGTTGGAGAAGATTCTTGCGAGTGCCTTGGACTGCAAAGAGATCAAAACAGTCCATCCTAAAGGAAATCAATCCTGAACATCCTTTGGAAGGGCTTATGCTGATGATGAAGCTCCAATACTTTGGCCACCTGATGCAGAGTCAACTCATTGGAAAGAATTCTGATGCTGGGAAAGATTGAATACAGGAGGAGAAGGGAATGAAAGAGGTCAAGATGGTTGGATGGCATCACTGACTCAATGGACATGGGTTTGAGCAAGCTCCGGGAGATGGTGAAGGACAGAGAAGCTTGGCGTGCTACAGACCATGGAGTCGCAGAGAGTCAGACACAGCTACGTGACTGAACAACAAAGAAATGAAAACTAAATAAAAATATTTCTTCCCATGAAATATTTTGTTTATGTTTGAGCATATCATACTTAATATGGAATAATTATATATAATAATTATCTCCCACCAAATTTACTGATTATAAAGATTGACATTAATGCTATGATATTTAATATTGGTAATATAATTTACCTACTTATATTTTAATATTATGAACTCAAGCTACCTTAACTTTTTTGAGAAAGTAAATATGTGTATACACATATATACAAAATATAGGGATAGCAAGGGAAGGGGAGATGGCCCTCTTCTGAATTGAATGAGTCTACACCTTCACAGGTATCTAAGAGAAAAGTATTCCAGTAGAAGGATAACCAAAGTTCAAAATCTCTGAGGTGGAGCAAGCTGAAACATTTGAGAAACAACCAGGAGGCTAAAGTAGCTGGAGCAGAGACTAAGGGGAAGTGAAATAGGCAATGAAATCAGACAAGTTAACACCTTCTTTCTGTAGAAAGGACTTTGGCATTTTTCTGATTGACTTGGACCATGGTTGAAAAGTTTTTTTTCTTTTTTTGACGTATAATTGACATACAGTATTATATTAGTTTTTGGTATACAAGTTGACATTTATAAACATCACCAGATGATCTCCACAATGAGTTACCTCCTGTAACAATTTAAAGTTATTACAATATTATTGACTATATTTCCTGTTTTGTATAGTACATCTCCATGACTTATTTTTTAACTCAAAGTTTGTGCCTCTTAATTCCCTTCATCTATTTGATCATCCATCCACCCTCCTTTTGCAAACAACTCTTCATTTTCTGTATCTATGAAACTGCTTCTGCTTTGTTTATTTGTTCATTTGCTTTATTTACTTTTTTTTATTTCATATATTAGTGATTTTATATACTATATGTTCTCCTCTGACATATTTCACTTAACATAATAGCATAATACTCTGTAGGTCCATCCATGTGGCTGCAAATGGCAAGATTTCATTCTTTTTATGGTTTAGTAATATTCCATTACACATACACCCCACATCCTCTTTCATTATTTATCTATCAATGGACATTTAAGTTGCATCCATTTCTTGGCTATTGTAAATATAACTGCAATGAGTCTAGGGGTGCATACAACTTTTTAAATTAGCATTTATTGCATTTTGGAGATGAGGAATATCTGTGTTAAATTTACACTTCATCAGACTCAATCTAGGCTTCCCTGGTAGCTTCAGTTCAGTTCAGTCACTCAGCTGTGTCCGACTCTTTGCGACCCCATGAATCACAGCACACCAGGCCTCCCTGTCCATCACCAACTCCCGGAGTTCACTCAGACTCACGTCCATTGAGTCAGTGATGCCATCCAGCCATCTCATCCTCTGTCATCCCCTTCTCTTCCTGCCCCCAATCCCTCCCAGCATCAGAATCTTTTCCAATGAGTCAACTCTTCACATGAGGTGGCCAAAGTACTGGAGTTTCAACTTTAGCATCATTCCTTTCAAAGAAATCCCAGGGCCGACCTCCTGGGACTGGTTGGATCTCCTTGCAGTCCAAGAGACTCTCAAGAGTCTTCTCCAATACCACAGTTCAAAAGCATCAATTCTTCGGCGCTCAGCCTTCTTCACAGTCCAACTCGCACATCCATACATGACCACAGGAAAAACCATAGCCTTGACTAGACGGACCTTTGTTGGCAAAGTAATGTCTCTGCTTTTCAATATGCTATCTAGGTTAGTCATAACTTTCCTTCCAAGGAGTAAGCGTCTTTTAATTTCATGGCTGCAGTCACCATCTGCACTGATTTTGGAGCCCCAAAAAATAAAGTCTGACACTATTTCCACTGTTTCCCCATCTATTTCCCATGAAGTGATGGGACTGGATGCCATGATCTTCGTTTTCTGAATGTTGAGCTTTAAGCCAACTTTTTCACTCTCCACTTTCACTTTCATCAAGAGGCTTTTGAGTTCCTTTTCACTTTCTGCCATAAGGGTGGTGTCATCTGCATATCTGAGGTTATTGATATTTCTCCTGGCAATCTTGATTCCAGCTTGTGCTTCTTCCAGTCCAGCGTTCCTCATGATGTACTCTGCATATAAGTTAAATAAGCAGGGTGACAATATACAGCTTTGACATACTCCTTTTCCTATTTGGAACCAGTCTATTGTTCCATGTCCAGTTCTAACTGTTGCTTCCTGACCTGCATACAGATTTCTCAAGAGGCAGTTCAGGTGGTCTGGTAGTCCCATCTCTTTCAGAATTTTCCACAGTTTCTTGTGATCCACACAGTGAAAGGCTTTGGCATAGTCAATAAAGCAGAAATAGATGTTTTTCTGGAACTCTCTTACTTTTTCCATGATCCAGCAGATGTTGGCAATTTGAGCTCTGGTTCCTCTGCCTTTTCTAAAACCAGCTTGAACATCAGGAAGTTCACGGTTCACGTATTGCTGAAGCCTGGCTTGGAGAATTTTGAGCCTTACTTTACTAGCGTGTGAGATGAATGCAATTGTGCGGTAGTTTGAGCATTCTATGGCATTGCCTTTCTTTGGGATTGGAATGAAAACTGACCTTTTCCAGTCCTGTGGCCACTGCTGAGTTTTCCAAATGTGCTGGCATATTGAGTTCAGCACTTTCACAGCATCATCTTTCAAGATTTGAAATAGCTCAACTGGAATTCCATCACCTCCACTAGCTTTGTTTGTAGTAATGCTTTCTAAGGCCCACTTGACTTCACATTCCAGGATGTCTGGCTCTAGATGAGTGATCACACCATTGTGATTACCTGAGTCATGAAGATCTTTTTTGTACAGTTCTGTGTATTCTTGCCACCTCTTCTTAATATCTTCTGCTTCTCTTAGGTCCATACCATTTCTGTCCTTTATTGAGCCCATCTTTGCATGAAATGTTCCCTTGGTATCTCTAATTTTCTTAAAGAGATCTCTAGTCTTTCCCATTCTGTTGTTTTCCTCTATTTCTTTGCATTGATCGCTGAGGAAGGCTTTCTTATCTTTTCTTGCTATTCTTTGGAACTCTGCATTCAGATGCTTATATCTTTCCTTTTCTCCTTTCCTTTTCGCTTCTCTTCTTTTCACAGCTATTTGTAAGGTCTCCCCAGACAGCCATTTTGCTTTTTTGCATTTCTTTTCCATGGGGATGGTCTTGATCCCTGTCTCCTGTACAATTCATGAACCTTATTCCATAGTTCATCAGGCACTCTATCAGATCTAGGCCCTTAACTCTATTTCTCACCCCACTGTATAATCATAAGGAACTTGATTTAGGTCGTACCTGAATGGTCTAGTGGTTTTCCCTACTTTCTTCAATTTAAGTCTGAATTTGGTAGCCTAGTTGGTAAAAACTCCACCTGTAATGCAGGAGACCTAGGTTCAATC
Organism: Bos taurus; assembly: GCF_002263795.3. Taxonomy (NCBI): domain Eukaryota; kingdom Metazoa; phylum Chordata; class Mammalia; order Artiodactyla; family Bovidae; genus Bos; species Bos taurus. Next base: position 37,302,656 of record NC_037348.1, on the reverse strand, counting down.
CCTGGGTTGAGAAGATCCCCTGGAGAAGGGATAAGCTACAAACTCTTGGGCTTCCCTGGTGGCTCAGCTGGTAAAGAATCTACCTGCAATGTGGAGACCTGGGTTCAATCCCTGGGTTGGGAAGATCCCTTGGAGAAGGGAAAGGCAACCAACTCTAATATTCTCGCTTGGAGAATTGCATGGACTGTATAGTCCATGGGGTTGCAAAGAGATGGACACAACTGAGCAAGTTTCACTTCACTTAGACTCAATCTGATTGTTTTATGGAGTTCAGTGTTTCAAGTTACAGGTCATAAAAGCTTCATTCAGTGTCTTAAAAACAGGGAAGTGAAAAGGAGTCAGATTCTGGATATATAAATGAAAGGGAGAGTTGTCAGGATTTTCTGTGTATTAAAGTTCAGTAGTAGGAAAAAAAAAATAAAATTCAGTACTTCTTATGTTTCCTCTTGCCTCCAGTTTACTGAAGAGATCATCACAGTTTTTAAAAATGATCAAATGAATTTAATGACAGTTCAAAGCCAAAACTCAGAGTTCCATTTTTCACACTTTGCCCTGCAGTGGCTGAGGCTTAATATGATGAGTCATATTTGTTGGTTCCACCTGCTCCTTCCTTCTCCCAGCCTCAGCATACATAGCATAACAGTGAAAAAAAGCTGTTTGTAAGCATAGAATTGTGATGGCATCGACTCTAACACCTAATAGCCATGGAAGCCTAATGACACAGAAAAGATCTGGCAGAATCCTCAGAGGACTGCAAATTGATATGAACACAAGTTTCCCATTAGAAACACTATGCTACCTAGTTTTATACACCATTATCTTCATTTCCCAGTGTTAAAGAATTTGAAACTATAAATTATGTCTAAAAGCCATAGGCCTATATTGAGTCTCAAAGGACAGAAAACTTCTACTTTAGAAAATCAGAAGAAATATTTCCCTGTATATTTATGCCTTCCTACCTTACCACCCTGTGAACTGCAGTAAGCAATTGGATCTTTTAGGGGTAAGTAATAAAAGCATCAGTGTTTGAACGGTCCTGGTTAGGTTGTGTTGAGTCCCATAAGACAAACAAGACATGAGCAGGCTTTCCACTGTCCTTTTCTGTGGCGTCCCCTCCCAATCGGCGCAGTGAACAACATGGAAAGCAGTGTTCTGAAAACGTGGTTGGGTTAGAATAAAGACGACACAACACTTTAGATTTCAAGACAGCTAGATGCACGTGCTCAAACCTTGCCCTCTCACCTTACAGGTGAGCACTCTGCACAATGGGAGATTGTCTAGCCTTCACCAGAGCATCCTATTTCAATCACACATACGCTCAGGTGTTTACTGCACTTTTTGACACGGCTTCAGTGTGTCACTCACTGCACCTTACTTTTCCACAAGAGACTGACATTAAAGGAGCAACATAGCAGTAGCATTCACATTTAAATTCCAAAAAGATACTTACTACATGGATGATACCGATCTAGTTATTTTGTCTCCATATATGTTATTTTTTTCTTCTATAAAAATGCATGGTATGTACCTCAGAGTTTAGTGTGAGGATGAAATGAATAAAAACATGTGAATCACTTAATATGGTCTCTGTGCACAGAGTCACTGAGTAAATGTTAACACTCCTATTAAGAAGTTCATAGTTCCGACCAGACAGTAAGAAACCCTCTTTGTTATGCTCATTTTAGTTTGCACACAATTTCCTTCTGTTGAAGAAAAGCAACATTGTAAGGTCAAGAAATCAGGCAATCCATGGCAAAGTGCTTGGTGTCTGACATGTGCCCTAGCGGTGCCGAGGTTTGTTGTATCATAAATAACATTGCTCACATTATTCCTCCCAAGTTTCTGCAGCATGGTAAAGGTAATAATGTGTAACTGATGGAATTTCAATAAAGCATTATTAAAATATTTGTTCAGTGACCTTTTGCTCTTTATCTTTTGTCTGTTAACATTCTGGTATAATCTCTATTCAGCTTTTACATTTCTTTCAGTTCTACTCATGATATCCTCTTAATTGATTCAGGACATCTATTTTCTTTTCTTTTCAGAATAGATATTATATATGTAATAGTACTTATTAAGAAGTTTATATCCTAAGTTAGGAGATCCGGGCCTAGAGAAAGACAGAACATTGAGTAGATTTCTTATTAAAAGGGGAATAAAACATCAGTTAAATTCTCATGGTACTTGAATTACAGTAAATACTCTGGAGCACCTTTTCAGTTCCACAGCCTAGCAGAGTGCCATATGGTGAAATCCTTCCTTGGTACCAAAGGATGTTTTTGCCTGTGTACGGTGCTAAATCTGTCAGTCCTATTTTATTCCTGACAATCAAGAATGCTGAGATGGTCTATAAACTTTTTACATATTTATGATATTCTTGGAACATAATTCATAGATTAGAAAAATTTTAGATGAAAACAGCAGAGGAGGGCAGAAACAAGAAAGCTTTCCCCGCCCCCCCCCCCCCCCAGGGGAAAAAACATGCTTAAAAGAGCAAGAAAAAGTATCTTCTCGTGATCTGTGGATTAGGGATGACTCAGAACATTCTCACAATAACAGTCTGTTTTCACAAGGCATAAAATTTAAGGTAGCTCAGAGAATTGAAATCTTGCTTTCCCAGGATCTGTCAAGGAACACTGTAGGGAAGAGTGGGTACCTGTTAAGTTTACCAGACCTATGAAATCCCAGAATCTAGGATTGTGAGGGAGTGAATCAGATTCATTATGAGCTTTCTTGGCAAATAATACTTTCTTTCGAATAACATTAGATTTATAAAGCTAAGAGTAACAATTCTAAAAGTTTTAGTTTCTTGGAGAAAAGATTTACAGAAATAACAAAATGTAGTTTAATTTTGAGTTGATGTCACCTGTGAATATATCTTTTTCTGAGCAAAGGGAAAAATAGCACATAAATGTTAGCACTTCATGACCAGAGGAAGGCAATGGAAGGGGAAACATATTTCTAAAGAAGCAGACCTAAAGGAAAATAAGGAACTTGTGAAATTGTATGTTTAAAAAATGTCTAACTGGATGAAAATCCACAAAACCTGAAATTCAGTAAAGAAATTTTATGTGTGATAAAAAGAGGAAAGCTCTTCTATATCCAATAACATAGGAGACTAAGTTAAAGTTTCAGCCCCTTCCACACTGCATAAAATAATATAATAATAATAAATTAATGCTGCTGCTGCTAAGTCGTGTCAGTCATGTCTGACTCTGTGTAACCTCATAGACGACAGCCCACCAGGTTCCCCCGTCCCTGGGATTCTCTAGGCAAGAACACTGGAGTGGGTTGCCATTTCCTCCTCCAATGCATCAAAGTGAAAAGTAAAAGTGAAGTCAATCAGTCGTGTCCGACTCTTCAGGACCCCATGGACTGCAGCCTACCAGGCTCCTCCGTCCATGGGATTTTCCAGGCAAGAGTACTGGAGTGGGGTGCCATTGCCTTCTCCAAATTAATGCTAACCAAATTTAAATGGAAGAAGAAAATCAGCAGGTGCCGGAATGAATAGCAATCACAAATCCAGAGCAATAGGGTACAAGTTGATAATTTGGTTTCAGTTCAGTTCAGTTCAGTTGCTCAGTCGTGTCTGACTCTTTGCGACCCCATGGATTGCAGCACACTAGGCCTCCCTGTCCATCACCAACTCCAGGAGTTCACTCAGACTCACGTCCATCGAGTCAGTGATGCCATCCAGCCATCTCATCCTCTGTCGTCCCCTTCTCCTCCTGCCCCCAATCCCTCCCAGCATCAGAGTCTTTTCCAATGAGTCAACTCTTCGAATGAGGTAGCCAAAGTACTGGAGTTTCAGCTTTAGCATCATTCCTTCAAAAGAAATCCCAGGGCTGATCTCCTTCAGAATGGACTGGTTGGATCTCCTTGCAATCCAAGGGACTCTCAAGAGTCTTCTCCAACACCACAGTTCAAAAGCATCAATTCTTCAGCGCTCAGCTTTCTTCACAGTCCAACTCTCACATCCATACATGACCATAGGAAAAATCTGGTTTAGATGAATGCCTATATTAAAAAAGGACTCACCACCCTGTTATTGTTGTTTAGTCACTGAGTCGTATCTGACTCTTTTGCCACCCAAAGATCCTTTGCCCACCAGGATCCTTCTGTCCATGGGTTTTCCCAGGCAATAATACTGGAGTGGGTTGCTGTTTCCTTCTCCAGGTATCTTCCCAACCCAGGGATCAAACCCACATCTCCTGCATTGACAGGCAGATTCTTTACTGCTGAGCTACCAGGGAAGCCCCATACCACCCTACCAGGGTTAAAAATTCTCACTTGAATTGCTCAATTTTGAAAACTTAAACAAATAATAAAAGTGAATCACCTGTCTTCTGTGTTAATCAACAAATAATTGTAGACAGAGAACTGCAAAACAACTAGGTGACTGGGGCACTGATATGAGACACTCTGACTTCATCACTTGGTGGATGAATTACTACTGGGTTCGGAGTTGCCTGACATTCCATCAGTGCATTCAGTTCCCTGATGGTGGATATAACAAAAATTATACTTTTGGCTAATGATGGATGCAAAAAAGATTTTGAGATATTTGCTAAAAAACTGTAATGTGTTACTAAAAAACCCTGTGATTTCCAATAGGGATGCCACAGTTCAGTTCAATTCAGTTCAGTCACTCAGTCGTGTCCGACTCTTTGCGACCCCATGAATCGCAGCATGCCAGGCCTCCCTGTCCATCACCAACTCCCGGAGTTCACTCAGACTCATGTCCATCGAGTCAGTGATGCCATCTAGCCATCTCATCCTCTGTCGTCCCCTTCCCCTCCTGCCCCCAACCCCTCCCAGCATCAGAGTCTTTTCCAATGAGTCAACTCTTCCCATGAGGTGGCCAAAGTACTGGAGTTTCAGCTTTAGCATCATTCCTTCCAAAGAATACCTAGGACTGATCTTTAGAATGGACTGGTTGGACCTCCTTGCAGTCCAAGGGACTCTCAAGAGTCTTCTCCAACACCACAGTTCAAAAGCATCAATTCTTCATCACTCAGCTTTCTTCACAGTCCAACTCTCACATCCATACATGACTACAGGAAAAACCATAGCCTTGACTAGACGGACCTTTGTTGGCAAAGTAACGTCTCTGCTTTTTAATATGCTGTCTAGGTTGGTCATTACTTTCCTTCCAAGGAGTAAGCATCTTTTAATCTCATGGCTGCAGTCACCATCTGCAGTGATTTTGGAGCCCACAAAACAGCTCCCCCTAATTCTACTGTGATTTATTGCCTACATTTATGATTAGAAGAAATAACATTTTGTATATAGCTTTATCAAAATGAAGAAGTAATTTTTCAATCAAATTCTGGGCCCTTAAATCTGTACATGGACCTCATGGGTAAGAAACTTTGCTTTACATAAACTACCTCATTTAATCTTTACATGACTACAATGAAGAAAAAAATAATTTTTTAACTGGAGATAAAACTGAAGGACAGACAGTTTGATTTTTATCAATTCATATTACATAAAAGGTAAATCCTGGAGCTGGGATTCTAGCAGAGGCAAATTGACTCTGACACATTTGCTTTTATTCTTTTATTTTGAACGAAATTCTTATGCATTGTTATGTATTTATGCATTAGATAGTTCTGTATCTATCTAGCCAATTGTTCTTTGTATTGATTCATGCACCACGTCTATATTGCTTCCACTGAAGTTTTATAATGTGTTTAATATTTGGTAGGATAATTTCTCTCTCAATATTTTATATGCATTTTCAATACCCAAATTAATTATGTGAACTTAAGAGGTATTATTAGAATTCAGGTTTATTGAGGTAAAATCTTGTATACAATAAACCCATCCTTTTTTGAGGTATAGTTGATGTGTTTTACAAATGCATAATGCCACCAGAAAGGAGTTAATTTATATTTCCATCGTTCCTAAATTCCCTCATTTCCTTTTGTAGTCAATCTCTTCTCTTTTATAGAGAAGAGAAGGAAAAAAAGTTTTTTTTTAAAGTTTAAGAGTAAACATTAAACCAGAGAAGCTAGGAAGGTTTTTTTAGTTTTTTACAAACCAAAGAATAAAGGACAAGCTATAAAAGGAAAAGTTGATAATTTTCATTACATTTTCAATTTATGTATTAAAAATCCTCTTTAAATTAAAAAAAAAATAAGTTTAGGTAAATAGAAGCAATGTTATGTAACAACAATAATAGACCACTCCATTTAAAAGAGGTTGGAAAATTTTAAGATTAAATTTAATGTTTGGAAGGAATTAGGTAAAAAGGCAATGCACCCCACTCCAGTACTCTTGCCTGGAAAACCCCATGGACTGAAGAGCCTGGAAGGCTGCAGTCCATGGGGTCGCTGAGAGTTGGACACGACTGAGCGACTTCACTTCCACGCATTGGAGAAGGAAATGGCAACCCACTCCAGTTTTCTAGCCTGGAGAATCCCAGGGACGGGGGAGCCTGGTGGGCTGCTGCCTATGGGATCACACAGAGTCGGACACAACTGAAGTGACTTAGCAATACAATAGGAATAGAATTATGAAGAAAAAAATAAAGTAGTTGGAGGTAACACACGGTATTTGTGTGTGTTTTGTAGACTCAATGAGTCTACTAAAATTTTTTCTTTTAAAAATTAAAGAAAGTAAGAAGGAAATCTGTTACTTTGGATTTAATTGTAGCTACAAAAAGCACACTTGTAATAAAAGTAATAAGAAGTTTTAAAGAAATCAAACGCGTTGCTTTGTGTTAACCAACAGAGACGTCTGATACAGCCAGCTATAGTTTTGGGATTTTTAGATGTATAATTTAATTAAACCACAGAAAATATAGGTTTGGCCCTACAGCCTGATATTTTTTTAGAAGATGACTCAAAGTGGTTCAAAAATACAAAGTCAAGATTGTATAAAATCCTTTCCAATCCTTCTATCAGAAATATCAAAACCAACTTTCAAAAAGGATAAAATAAAAGACATAGTCACTTAATGATTTGTACTCATTCTATTTCCCACTCTTATTGGAAGAGGGCTTCATTTTAAGGAAAACTCTTATACCAATAACAGAACTCAAATTATAAAACTTTGGACATTAGGTTGCAAAAAACAAGGTAATTTACATTCCATTTGCATCAGTGACAGCACATCATACATTCTTCTTACACTAAATGTCTGACAGCAGGTTCTGATTTTATAATTCCCCTTCATCATGCAGTTTCCTCCTCAGTGCATTGTAATCTCCTGTTGAGTTCAGCTCAGTCGCTCAGTCGTGACCGACTCTTTGCAACCCCATGAATCGCAGCATGCCAGGCCTCCCTGTCCATCACCAACTCCTGGAGTTCACTCAGACTCACGTCCATCAAGTCAGTGATGCCATCCAGCCATCTCATCCTCTGTCATCCCCTTCTCCTCCTGCCCCCAATCCCTTCCAGCATCAGAGTCTTTTCCAATGAGTCAACTCTTAGCATGAAGTGGCCCAAAAATTGGAGTTTCAGCTTTAGCATCATTCCTTCCAAAGAACACCCAGGACTGATCTCCTTCAGAATGGACTGGTTGAACCTCCTTGCAGTCCAAGGGACTCTCAAGAGTCTTCTCCAACACCACAATTCAAAAGCATCAATTCTTTGGTGCTCAGCTTTCTTCACAGTCCAACTTTCACATCCATACATGACCACTGGAAAAACTATAGCCTTGACTAGATGTACCTTTGCTGGCAAAGTAATGTCTCTGCTTTTCAATATGCTATCTAGGTTAGTCATAACTTTCCTTCCAAGGAGTAAGCATCTTTTAATTTCATGGCTGCAATCACCATCTGCAGTGATTTTGGAGCCCCCAAAAATAAAGTCAGCCACTGTTTCCACTGTTTCCCCATCTATTTTTCATGAAGTGATGGGACCAGATGCCATGATCTTCATTTTCTGAATGTTGAGCTTTAAGCCAACTTTTTCACTCTCCTCTTTCACTTTCATCAAGAGGCTTTTTAGTTCCTCTTCACTTTCTGCCATAATGGTGGTGTCATCTGCATATCTGAGGTTACTGATATTTCTCCCAGCAGTCTTTATTCCAGCTTGTGCTTCTTCCAGCCCAGCGTTTCTCATGATGTACTCTGCATAGAAGTTCAATAAGCAGGGTGACAATATACAGCCTTGACGTACTCCTTTTCCTATTTGGAACCAGTCTGTTGTTTCATATGCAGTTCTCCTGTACACCACCATTAAATCTACTCCTAATCCAGACACACTGACTCAATTCAGCAGACAGTTTCAGTCTCAATTTCTGTTGACGCCTTTGCTGTTTTTAATTTTGTAGATCACTTCCATGTGCTTAAAACTTTCTGCTCCCATCATTTCCATAACATCAAACTGTAATTTACTTCCACATAATGTTGGTCTTCATTATGCCTTTCATCACCTAAATGCTGGCATACTCAACTATTGTCCAGTGAATGAGTTTTCTTACACTAAATTTCTCTTTGAATTATCTCTACCACTTTTATGACTTTTACCTATATGCTCTTATGACTCCAAAAGTCATAGCATTAAATATGATCTGTCTTAAAAATATTAAACATGTACACGTAACTAACTTCTACACTTCTCCATGTTGATATCTCAGGGGTCTTTAAAGTCAGGTGTCTAAAATGAAACTCATGTTCCTTCCAAAACTGTTTTCTTTCCTAAAGTCCATGTGTCAGTTTATAGTTCCACCAATAATCCTAATATCTAGCCAGAAATCTTGGGTCTTTTTTTTTTTTAACCCCTACACCTAATTTACAAGTCCTACTGGATAACTTTACCTAGTAATTATGTACTACATTTGAACAACCACTTTTATTTTTGCATCCAGACTGCCAATTTAGACCTTCATCTTCTTTGGTCTAGAATGTGTCAATATACTATTGATTTTATATCTTAGACCACTTAAATCTACCCTCATACTGCCAACAGACTGACAAATAAAGTACAGAGCTAATATCACCCATCTCCCTAAAATCCTTTAAAGTCTCCTGTTTATCTAAAAGAGTTTTAGATTATGGGACTAATCTAGTTTTAGATTATTTAGATTATATGACTGTTTATCTAAAAGTCAACAGTTCTTAACATGTATCTGTATAGCCTTATCACCCTCAATCTGCCTCTTTAGCTTCATCTCTTCCTGTGTGCCTTGCACTTTAGTAAAATTACATAGAAAGCACTGAACACTGAAGCTAAGCCATGATCACATCTTTTGCCCAAATTCTTCCCTCTGCATAAAATAGACATACCCACGCTATTCTTTCTTCCTCTGGTCATCAACACCTTGTTTTTTAAGACTCAATTCATGTCACCTTCTTCAGAAAATCTTTAACACTTCTCCCTTACTAGCTTAACTACCATTCATCTATTTTTCACAATACCGTACACAATACATTGATGACATTTAGATCATTGCCATAAAATACTACTTTATGTCCCTCTCTCTTTTTCCTCCTTTCTCTCAATAACTGAGGGTCCATAGAAATAATTTTACTTTTCTTTGTAATCAACATAGAATGATAATTACCTGATGTGTGATAGGGCTCAATAAATGATAGTTTAAATGAAATGGGGGGAAAAAAAGGAGCTGACCTGTTGTTTGGTTAAAGGGGCAGAAATATGTCTTCACTGCTGCTGCTGAGTCACTTTAGTCGTGTCCGACTCTATGCGACCCCATAGATGGCAGCCCACTAGGCTTCCCCATCTCTGGTATTCTCCAGGCAAGAACACTGGAGTGGGTTGCCATTTCCTTCTCCAATGTCTTCACTATGAACATGTAACTATATTTAGATATTCCAGTACCTGTTAAATCCCTTCAACTATTTATCATAGATGTCACAGAGGGGATTCATACATCAGAGGTCCCAATCAAAGTAGCTGTGTGCTTAGTCACTCAGTCGCCTCCAACTCTTTGAGACCCCATGGACTATAGCTCACCAGGCTCCTCTGTCCATGGGGATTCTTCAGGCAAGAATACTGGAATGGGTTGCCATGACCTCCTCCAGGGGATCTTCCCAACCCAGGGATCGAACCCAGGCCTCCAGCATTGCAGGCAGATTCTTTACCATCTGAGCCACCAGGGAAAGTAGAGGTACTCTTAATTCTAATAACCCTTGATTTCAGTTATACTCTGCCTCCCTGGGAGCATAATTTCCAGCCTTTAAGATTTAGGCACTAATAGAATCCCAGTTACTAAATATTAATTTGTGAAGATATAGAAAAAAATTGCATATGTGAATTTGAGCTTCGCATTTTATTTCTTGGAATCACTGATATTTGATTTCTTCTCCAAAACTACTTCCTGTTTAATGTTCCTCATACATCTTTTACTATTGTTAAAATGGTGGGCAATTCACTCAAAAGGGGGATAGAATTCAATTTATGCAAGCAATGAACTGGCACAATTCAATATACACAATAGAGGATATAGTTGATTTTTCATATCTATAAATATATTTGAAAGTAAAACTATGAGACACATAGCTTTCTGATTTTATCTAAGATTTTAAAACTCAGCTATCTGAGTTCTTGACCTTTCACTGAATTCTTTACTGAAAAGTGCTGTGTATTTTCTCTTTAGTGCTCTTCTTTCCTGATTAGACTTTTTAAAACACCTACCAAAGAAACTTGTGATTAATGACAGTTAGAACTTATTGGACTTGAAGGACAAATGCTTGCTTCACCAGTTAAGGGAACAGGCTAATCAAAATGAAGAAGTACAGAGCAAGGAAGACCAGGGAGAGAAACGAAGGCAGTGAATCTAGATGGATTCGCTTGAAGTGATGAGCTGAACTGTTAACTTTTCATTTACTGCATCACAAACTTGACTCAACCTTTGTCTGTATTAAGAATAATGGGGCAGTTCTTATAAAAAAGTATAAAACTTCTCAAATTAAGCTTCCTCCCTCATTTTTTATAGCTACTGGTTGGTATTATTCCAGCTTCTTCACAGTAAATGTTTCACAATGTCTTTCACAGATTGGAGAAACTTTTCCACTTCCACAGTTACAAATCCTACTATAACAAACCCAACTGGCTGTCTCTTCAGAGACTATACTTCACACTTAAGCATGAAATTGAGACCAAACTTTGTATTTGCTGAGAAGGTGACACAATTTTCTTTTATACAGTGTGGTCTCATTCTTTGCTTTTCCATTGACCTCAGAGGAGTGGGTGCCTCAAATATTTCAATGCTAGATTGTGAAATAGAAATGAATCAGTCTTGAAAACAAGGCAGAAACCCTTTTCTGGTGGAAGGGTGCCAGGGAAAAGTTCAGAATTTGCCATGTTGATATTTGCTATGTGTTTCATCAAAAACTTGCAGTACTGTTAGAAACTCAGTATCTAACAATGTAAGCTAGCTGGCTCTGTGTTCCTTTACAACTACTCTCTGCAAAATAAAAGAGGAAAGAGTTAGAAAAACAGGGATAAAGTTTGCTGTTGTCTGAAGATTTCTGTACATGTACAATGGTGCTAGCTGAAGGAGGGGAAAAACTGTATTTCCTACATGATATAGAATATATATATATATATATATACATATATATATACATATATATGATTTAAGAACAATTTGTATGAGGATGTGATATATTATGACAGAAGATAATAGGGACTTTACTAAACCTGAAAATTTAAAGCACCTAGGAACTTATTCATTTTGTTACTTTTTGTTCTCCAGAGAAGATTCATTTGCATATTTCTTTCAAATATCTCTGCTCTAGATGTGATCATCTAGTAAACTTCCTCATGAAACAAGTATAACGACAGATAAAAGGTGAGACAATACAGAAACTATGAAATAACCTAGTCATTTTATTTCTGTGTTTATTATTGTCTTAAATACCCTTTTCTTCTGTTAATAATCTTCTCAGAAGAAAGCAGTTGTTGTTCCACTTAGCAGTCTCCAGGGGGCGATGAGGAGAAACATCATATCCCCTGTGCAAGTTACTCAAGGTCTCCAAAGTAATAATGGGAGCAATGTTTCCAAAGCTGCTCTCACCTATTTGATTTGGCAGATGCAATGGCCAGTACTTTTCCTTCAGCCAATTTACTGGAAGCGCCTCCCTTTCTTACACATAAGCTCCCTATGGGCTCACAGGACTTTCAAATAATTTCATAATGTCTATTTTGTTCCCTTATTAACAATTTAAAAATTCTAACATAGAAGTGTTTCATAATTTTCCCTTTATAAAACAATTCTCTCATTTTCAGGAAACTGATCTGTCCTGTATCTCAGAAGATAAATCCTAATACATGAGTGCAGTCTTTAAAAGTCACTTAGACATATTGTATTTAGGTTTATAATATGACTTAACTTACATCTCATTATTAAAAATCAAATTTCCTGTCTCTTTGTTGAAATTGCATGATGTGTTTTTAAGCCCATTTGTTTTCTCGGTCAATTTACTTAATGTAGAACCTAAAAATTTAGGGAGGAAAAAATGTTAGACGAGATACTCAAAGAAAATTCATCTGTGAAGTTAACTCTAAAATTTCCTTGAAAAAGCACAAGAAATAAATAGCAAAAGCTGCTGAACTAAAGGGTGAAGCAAGGGGAATGGCATTATCTAACTGTAGGACTTAATATCACAGAACTCAAAACACGGTGGTATTGGAAAAAGGATAGACACATTGATTGATGAAACAACACAAATATGGCCAATTGACTTCCTCAAGAGTGCAAAGGCAAGTCAAATGGTGTTGGAACAAGTGGATAACCATATGCAAAAAGTGAATGAACCTCGATCAAAAGCTCTCTCAATATATGAAAAGAAACTCAAAATAGATCATAATACCATAAAACTTTTAGAATAAAGTATTGGAGAAATTTGTTATGATCTGTGGTTGGGGAAAGAGCTCTTAGACATGACACAAAAAAACATAATCCATAAAAAGGATAAATAAATCAGAATTCATAAAAATTAAAAACTTTTTCATGTAAGGCACTATGAAGAGAATTAAAAGAAAAGCTACAGAGTTGGAGAATATATTTGCAAATTACATATCTGACCAAAAACTTTTATTCAGAATATGTTAAGAACTCTCTACAAATAACCCAGCTTTAAAATGGACAAAGACCTGAATAGACACATCACTAAGAGGATGTACTGATGGAAAAGAAACACATGGAAAGATATTCAGCATCAGAACAATCACTCAATATTATTGGTGAAATGAAAATTAAAACTGAAAGGAGTTTCCACTACACATCTATAAGAACAGTTAAAATAAAAATATATATATATTGACAGTACCAAATGATGAAGATGAGGAGGACTGGAACTCATAAAATGCTGCTGGAATGCAAAATACTGTGAGTACTCTCAAAAATAGTTCATCAGTTTCTCATAAAATTCAACATACATTGTATGACCCAGATATCCTACACTTATATATTTATCTTAGAGAAATGGAACTAAGTTCAGTTCAGTCGCTCAGTAGTGTCTGACTCTTTGTGACCCCATGAATTGCAGCACGCCAGGCCTCCCTGTCCATCACCATCTCCCGGAGTTCACTCAAACTCACATCCATCGAGTCGGTGATGCCATCCAGCCATCTCATCCTCTGTCATCCCCTTCTCCTGCCCTCAACCCCTGCCAGCATCAGAGTCTTTTCCAATGAGTCAACTCTTCACATAAGATGGCCAAAGTACTGGAGTTTCAGCTTTAGCATCATTCTTTCCAAAGAACAGCCAGGACTGATCTCCTTTGGAATGGACTGGTTGGATCTCCGTGCAGTCCAAGGGACTCTCAAAAGTCTTCTCCAACACCACAGTTTAAAAGCATCAATTCTTCAGCACTCAGCTTACTTCACAGTCCAACTCTCACATCCATACATGACTACTGGAAAAACCATAGCCTTGACTAGATGGACCTTTGTTGGCAAAGTAATCTCTCTGCTTTTTAATATGCTGTCTAGGTTGGTCATTACTTTCCTTCCAAGGAGTAAGCATCTTTTAATTTCATGGCTGCAATCACCATCTGCAGTGATTTTAGAGCCCCAAAAAATAAAGTCTGACACTGTTTCCACTGTTTCCCCATCTATTTCCCATGAAGTGATGTCCACCCAGAACCCTATACACTATTTTTTTTTTTAGCAACTCTATTTGTAATAGCCAATAACCTGGAAACAATCTAAATATCCTTCAGTGAGTGAATGCATAAACAAATAGAAGTACATCCTTACCAAGAATGCTACTTAGCAATAAAAAAGAATGAACTATTGATACAGCCAACAACTTAAATAAACTTCTAAGGCATTATGCTCAGTAAAAGTCAATCTCAAAATGTTATATACTGTACAATTTCGCTTATTATATGATATTTTTTAAAAATCAAAATAGGTGATGGGGACTAGATCAATGGTTGTCAATGATCAGAAGAGAGCAAGTGTGTGACTACAAAGAATAGTACAAGGGAGTTTTTTATAGTAATGCAAATATTGTATATCTTGAAAGTGTAGGTTGTGAGACAAATATATACACTAGCTAAAACTCATCTAATTTTATACAGAAAGTCCACTTTTAGTTTATGTTAATGTCTAACAATAAAATTTATGAATGAGTCTATGCAAAACTGAAAAATAAATATGTTGTTTTATTTTTTTTCTTTTATTAATACAAAGAAGAGGAAGAGACAGAATGGTTATTTTAATAAAAAGTGAAAGTCGCTCAGTTGTGTCTGACTCTTTGCAACCCCATGGACTACACAGTCCATGCAATTCCCCAGGCCAGAAAACTGGAGTGGGTAGCTAATCCCTTCTACAGGGGATCTTCCCAACCCAGGGATAGAGCCCAGGTCTCCACATTGCAGGCAGATTCTTTATCAGCTGAGCCACCAGAGAAGCCCATAAGGTGCTTCAAATATATGATATATTTTAAGGACAAGAACTAACTTTCTATTTTTTCTTAGTGTTTGGTTGAAGATTAAAATGATTCATCCTTTGCAGAAAATATTTTGAATACTTTTAGAAAAACATAACTAGAATTAATAGCAGATAGAGTAGAAAGTCTTCTCTTCATATCTAAAATATGTGCTTAGTTTTCATTAGTGTAAGCATACTCAATTGATTGAGAACTATGAGAATATTCATTATCTCACATGGTAAGCAAGAAACAACATTAGGATTGAGACAGGACAAATCAGGCAAAAGCAGTGATTATAAATACAATTAGTGCTTTTCTTCTGTGAATTTTTTAAAGACTCTTTTGGAAACATAATGCTTAATAAAACTTTTTGGCTTTGTTTAAAGATAGTTACTTCACTCTGTTCAATAATGAAGGAAAGAAATGAGAGGGCATAATTATTCTTAGGTAAGAATTCATTAATAGATACAATTTTTGTAAGATATTGTATCTGATGGCTATGTTATCCTTAAAATCCACTTTAAAGCATACCAGATGACCTTTAAGACCCAACTCTTATAAAACCACCAATGAAACATGACCAGCACTCAAGATGGGTATACCTAGTCCCCAAATTCCCTTTCTTCTTCTTTTTTTTAATAAAGCAAATACTAAACATGACAGCCAAAAGAGTGCAAAAACCATTTCCTTCCTATTTATACTGATATATTTGATCCCAGTTTATATGGAATAGACAAGATGTCCTCACTAACAAAATAAAATGTGATTAATAAAGCAATAAACTATTGAATAAAGCAGTATATACATATTCATGAGTAACGTATGAAATAATCCTGATCCTATATAAAACAGCAATTTTCAATGACCTTAAGTAGCAAAAAGTGGATTAAAAATATATTGAATTTGATTTCTTCTATCTCTGACAATTTCTTAGTATCATTCATGAAGAACTGATCAGCATAGTCTTCTGCTTTGTCTTTCCTAGCTTGAATTGATATTTTAAAATGTTTTTTTATATGAGAGTAGCAACTATTGCTTTTATACACAGGTTTCATGGACCCCATTGCTATAACTGGTGCTTCCCAGGTGGCCTAGTGGGTAAAGAATCTGCCTGCAATGCAGGAAATGTGGGTTTTCTCATTGGGTTGGAAAGATGCCCTAGAGAAGGGCATGACAACCCACTCCAGTACTCCTGCCTAGAGAATCCCATGGACAGAGGAGCCTGGCAGGCTACAGTCCATAGGCTTGCAAACAGTCAGACATGACTGAAGTGACTGAGTATGCACACACGCATTGCTGTAACTATTAACTATGCAAAGGTTGGTATATCCTTTCATTTCTTTGTAGTAATATCTCTTGTTCATGCTGTAAAGGAAAGAATGGCACCAACCTTATGAGGGTTAATGTGAAAAGTTACTGCCTAGAGGTATTTCTCTCTTACATGTCACCCAGAACAATATTACCCCTTTAATTCATCAGACTCCAGACTTAGGGTCATAAAATAAGCACAATAAAGCGCCTTTTGTGCCCTCCAATTGTCAACAGCCTCCTTCAAAACCATTCATCCCCATAAGTGATGGATTTCTTGTCTTTTCCTGTTACTTTTGGCTTTTGACTCTATAAATAATTTCCTGTTAACAGTTTTGCCTCACCCTTTGGAAATGATGCTTCTTATGTTTTCTGTGGCCTTGACTTCTGTCTTCCTTCCTTGACCACAAGAATGATATATACCCCCTTAATTACACTGCCTGTAGCTTCTCTGAGTAGATATCTCAAATGCTGTAGCTGGATCAGGTAGTCTAGTCTCTTAGCAAAACTATGTAATCACCTCACTTGGTTTACACTGAATATACTATAGTACTTTAGAATATACAACATATTTTCATTTACATTATTGTTATTCATAATAACCAGTTTAGATACCCAGAGTAGATATAATCATTCTTATGAGGCTTAGAGAAGTGAAACCTTAACTAAGGACTTGCCATAGTTCACTGGAACATTTAGAACTCCTATCTATTGCTGCTGATTCCTGTCTCAATGTCCTTTCCATAGATCCACACTACATCTAATTTATCTCCTGGGAGACTGAAATCATAAACAAAAACTGTTGCTTCTTAAAAGTTTCTTTTTTCAACTTCCAAATTCTAAAATTTCTAAGAGTGGTTCTATGAAGTACTTTCTCTTTTTAAAAAATAAACATTCAATAGCTATAAATGCATGCCCTTATGCATGCTCTATACTCAAGAAATATATACCCAGGCCTACAAAAAATCAGGTAGTCTTAATAGGAAAATCTGATACATTCAACATCTTATTTCTCTTCTATTCTTATTAAGTTTGTATGAAATGCACCAGCAAATTAACTCTTAGCATTCAGCAATTGTAGGATATGCTGATGACATGTTTTCTTAGTTTTATGGAGAATTAAAGAATAGTTTAGTACAGAAAAAGTCGAGAGAAGAGGAAAATGAATTGGGAAGTAAAGTTAAGATAAATGCCTAGTTTTGGGGAGAATTTACATATAAATCCCTTTATATACATATACATATACACATACAATGATTCAATCTTACTTTAACTTGTGCTTATTAGTCATCACTGATGATCTAATATATAGTGTACCATCCATTAGTGGTCCAAAGCTTCTGATCTTTAGTTAAGAAATATAAATTTAACCACATAATTTCCAAGGTGGTTTTGCTATTTGAATATTTGATATGCTGTTCATAAATGAACATTTATATATATATATATATATATATAAGTTTTTTGCAAAAGTAATTGCGGTTTCAGATCATGAATTTTAAAATCCTTATAACTTGGATCAAACACATTTTTATTCATCAACATAGGAACCATTGCTAGCAACACATTTTTGCCAATGAGAAATAAGTTTCTTTATTCTTGTAGCATAAAAACTTGTGCTTCAGGATTCCATGAACTTGTGGAAAGCATTTTCTGCCTCCTGCTGGTTGTAGAAGCAGTTTCCCTGGAAAAAGTTGTCAAGATGCTTAAAGAAGTGGTAGTCAATTGGCAAGAGGTCAGGTGAACATGGTGGATGAGGCAAAACTTCACAGCCCAATTCACTGAGCTTTTGAAGTGTTGGTTGTGCAATATGCAGTCAGGCATTGTTGTGGAGAAGAATTGGGCCCTTTCTTTGACCAGTGCTGGCTGCAGCATTGCAGTTTTTGGTGTATCTCATCAACTGGCTCAATAGCCTTCTCAGATGTAATGGTTTCACCAGGATTCTGAAAGCTGTAGTGCATCAAACTGGAAAAGAAATAAGAAAAGAAAGTGAAGTCTCTCAGTCATGTCTGACTCTTTGCGACCCCATGGACTGTAGCCTACCAGGCTCCTCTGTCCATGGGATTTTCCAGGCAAGAATACTGGAGTGGGTTGCCATTTTCTTCTCCAGGAGATCTTTCCAACTCAGGAATTGAACCCAGGTCTCTTGCATTGTAGGCAGACGCTTTACCATCTGAGCCATCAGAGAAGTCCAATCAGACTGGAAGCAGACCACAACTAGTGACCATAGCCTTTTTTTGGTGTGAGTTTGGCTTTGGGAAGTGCTTTGGAGCTTCTTCTCAGCCCAACTGCTGAGCTGGTGGTCACCAGTTTGTTGTATAAAATCCGCTTGTTGCACCTCACAATCTGATCAAGAAAAGGTTCGTTGTTGTTGCATAGAATATGAGAAGATGGCACTTCAAAATGATGCTTGTTTGGATTTGCAGTCAGCTCATAAGGTACTTAAGCTTTTTTTTACATTTTCAATTTGCTTCAAATGCTGAACAACTGTAGAATGATCGACTTTAAGTTCTTCCACAAATTCTCCTGCAGTTGTAAGAGGATTAGCTTCGATGATAACTCTCAATTGATCATTGTCACCTTAGGATGGCTGACCTCTGTGCTCCTCATCTTCAAGGCTCTCATCTCCATTGCAAAATTTTTTGGACTACCATTGCATGTACATTCATTCCTTAGCAGTTCCTGGGCCAAATGTGCTGCTGATGTTGTGAGTTGTCTCTGCTGCTTTATGATTCACTTTGAACTCAAATAAGAAAATGGCTCAAATTTGCATTTGTCTAACATCATTTCCCTAGTCTAAAATAAATATAAAATAAGCAGCAAGTAATAAGTCATTAACAAAAATATATAAAGCAAGAAATGCCTATTAAAATGGTGTGTAACACAACCACATTTAAGAATGTATTCCAATATCAAATGGCAAAGATCACCAATGCAAAAACACAATTACATTTTCTCCAATGTAACATATACATTAAATGCTTTACAAATGCTTGCTATTGTAATAATTGCTAATATTATGGAATAAGGCAAGTGACATTAAGAGAGAAGAATAATTTAGCTCACATTATGCACAGTGGTTATAACAAAGAGTATAGACTGCTCAACAAAGGTCTGTCTAGTCAAAGCTATGTTTTTTCCAGTAGTCATGTATGGATGTGAGAGTTGGACTATAAAGAAAGCTGAGTGCCAAAGAATTGATGCTTTGGAACTGTGATGTTGGAGAAGACTCTTGAGAGTCCCTTGGACTGCAAGGAGATCAAACCACTCAATCCTAAAGGAAATCAGTCCTGAACATTCATTGGAAGGACTGATGCTGAAGCTGAAGCTCCAATACTTTGGCCACCTGATGCAAAGAACTGACTCATTGGAAAAGACCCTGATGCTGGGAAAGATTGAGGGCGGGAGGAGAAGGGAACGGCAGAGGATGAGATGGTTGGATGGCATCACCGACTCAAAGGACATGAGTTTGAGTAAACTCCGAGAGTTGGTGATGGACAGGGAAGCCTGGCATGCTGAAGTCCATGGGGTCACAAAGAGTTGGACACGACTGAGAGACTAAACTGAACTGATAGACTGCTCATTAAATGGTCCAAAGTTTTCAAATTCCTCTATGTAATTTTAATGGTCTTCCCTGGTGGCTTAAAGCTCAACATTCAGAAAACGAAGATCATGGCATCTGGTCCCACCACTTCATGGGAAATAGATGGGGAAACAGTAGAAACAGTGTCAGACTTTATTTTTCTAGGCTCCAAAATCACTGCAGATGGTGACTGCAGCCATGAAATTAAAAGACGCTTACTCCTTGGAAGGAAAGTTATGACCAACCTAGATAGCAGATTCAAAAGCAGAGACATTACTTTGCCAACAAAGGTTCGTCTAGTCAAGGCTGTGGTTTTTCCTGTGGTCATGTATGGATGTGAGAGTTGGACTATGAAGAAGGCTGAGCGCCAAAGAATTGATGCTTTTGAACTGTGGTGTTGGAGAAGACTCATGAGAGTCCCTTGGACTGCAAGGAGATCCAACCAGTCCATTCTGAAGAAGATCAGCCCTGGGATTTCTTTGGAAGGAATGATGCTAAAGCTGAAATTCTAGTACTTTGGCCACCTCATGTGAAGAGTTGACTCATTGGAAAAGACTCTGATGCTGGGAGGGATTGGGGGCAGGAGGAGAAGGGGACAACAGAGGTTGAGATGGCTGGATGGCATCACTGACTCAACGGACGTGAGTCTCAGTGAACTCCGGGAGTGGGTGATGGACAGGGAGGCCTGGGGTGCTGCGATTCATGGGGTCGCAAAGAGTCGGACATGACTGAGCGACTGATCTGATCTGATCTGGTGGTCAGTCGTAAAGAATCCACCTGCCAATGCTGGACATATGGGTTAGATCCCTGGGTCAGGAATATCCCTTGGAGAATGAAATGGCAAACCGCTCCAGTATTCTTGCCTGGGAAATCCATGGACAGAGGAGCCTGGTGTACTACAGTTCACTGGGTCGCAAAAGAGTCAGATACAACTTAATGACTAAAAATCAATTTTAACAATTGAAATCCTATTACAAGTATTTTAGGTGTTATTTCTTTCTTGAATATCATTTTTGATTTTTGTTTTTGTCCCCCAAGTAATTTTTATTTAAAAAATTTTACTCTTTATTTTTAAAAAGTATAATTATGTCTCTCATAAAAGCAATGAATCATTGTTTTGGTTTCTTTGGTGAATGAATGTAATGAACATATTCCTTTTTTTTTTTTTTTGGTTTTCTTTACTTTGCTTTTTAAAAAATTTTAATCAAGTTTCCTGTTAATATGTTCAAAATCTTTTATAAGTTTTACTTTTTACTTCAAATTTTTGTTCAATGTCCTAAGAGACTTGCCTGAGTCCTAAAGTAAACTCTACTTGTCTTCAGTACTTCTTACATAAAGAGACATAAAGAATTATACTTGAGGCATTGTTCATTGTGTTTTTCTTGCCATTTCTTTTGTAGAGCTATCAAGGGATCTTTGGATATTATTCTTAGAATATTGCAAAAATAACAGACAACTTTCTACTCTTAAGATGGCCCTAGTTCTGGTTCTTTCTTATTAAGCTCGGCATTTTAAAACATCACAAGACACAGACCCAATTTTCTTAAAGAAACTATCTCCTTTATTTTCTACTTTAAAATAAGGCTAACCTATATTCAGACAGTACCCATATACTTTCTAAATCTCTGCTAATGAGATTTCTCCTTTCAAACAGTCGAGCATTTCTACTTTCTTGGGGGAGAGTTTTTCAGTTCCATTTCTAAGCTCTCATTTTATTTTTCATATAGAAAAAGATTGTTTAGGTATTTTGCAAAGCATTTTACATTATTTTCTCTTGTTGCAAAATTATTATCTTTTAAGAATAGATATTCAGAGCCTTGTTAAAAGTATTACATCAAGAGCATAACAAGCATGCGTTAAGAGTGGTGATGTGTATGTGTTCAGTTGCTCAGTCTTGTCTGACTGTTTGTGACATTATGGACTGTAGCCCACCAGGCTCCTTTGTCCAAGGGATTTTCAGGCAAGAATACTGGAATGGCTGGCCATTTCCTCCTCCAGGGGATCTTTCCAACCCAAGGATTGAAACTGTGTCTCTAGAATTGGAAGGCAGATTCTTCACCACTGAGCCTCCTGGGAAGCCGGAGAGTGATTATACATGTTTTTAAAGATCCCAGTGGACAGTAAATGTCTCAAACAGGGAACAAGTACCCCCAACAGGATGGACCAGTTACATCACAGATATCCTATAAACGCCTCTGAATAAGTAAAAGGATAAGGAGATGAAAAAACAAGTAACTTTTTAGGGTTTAAAGCAGAATGTATTCTAATAACAGTGCAAGGTGTTCTCAGTTGCCTTTGGTTTCATTTAAATCTTAAAGGATATAATAATCCCTAAAATGAGCCAATCTCCATATTCAGGTAAGTAACGATAACTATATTAACAATGCTCTTGCTCTAACTCTTAATTCTGGACAGCCTCATCCTTAGGAAAAGTAACCTTGGAAACACTGGAAGTAGTACAGTCACAATAGTATTCTTTTAAGATCACTACAATCCCAAATAAAATCTCAGGCATCGCATCTAAGAACCAGTCTTTGTCGTGCTATTGATAGTTGAGGGGTCAAAACATCAATTGGCTCTCTACAATGATTTCATAATTAGACTGATAAAGATAAGTCATTGGGGGAAAAAATTCACATATAGAAAACCAGATGTTCTCAAACAAGCAAAAGATATAAATTTGCATACGTACACAAAACCCAAATCCAACATTTCTTAGTTCCTCTTTTAATATTTCACAAGTAAATGAATAAATGACTAATTCCTGACCGGGTAGCACTACACTGCCAACTATTCTTAAATCAGAGATATACAACCAACCCCTTATGATGATATTTCCTTTTAATGTGGAGAGCTGGTTGGTGTCCGAAACTGCACATACAGTCCTTTCTTGGTGATAACCTTGAGGCTAGTTGCTTTTTTTTGAAATACATTCAAATTGTCTGATGAGAGTATTACCCAAATTATGCAAAAAAAAAGACAAAAAACCAACCTTTTCTTTCATTCATCTTATAGATGGTTTTAAATTGAACTATTTTTTTTACTATGAACTTTTAATTCTTTTATACTTCACATTATGTATATTTTTCCTGCTGCTGCTGCTGCTAAGTCCCAGTTAATCAATATTACTGCTAAATTGTTAGTGTTTTTTGGTCACTTCTATTTTTATTTTTATTTTAACCAACATTTATTACATGATATGGTCATCTCTGAAAATTTGCTCTCTAGCTTTGAAGTTCAAAGACTGACTTTATTTCCATTCACTCATTTAACATATATATACTGCTTGATCCTTTATACCAAATGTTATTACAAGTCCTAGGTTCACAGTTATGAACAGGACAGAAAAGTCCCTGCTGTTATGAAGCTTACATTCTAAAATAGGAATATAGATAAAAATAATTACAAAAACTAAGTAAATGAGAAAACATTAGGTTACAAATAAGTGTGACATAGAAAATTAAAGTGCTATAGTAAAAATTACACATAAAATATGCTCAATGATCATGGAAATCTTTCTGAGGGGATAACTGATCTCAATTTCCAACAGAAATATTTGCACTTATGCCATAAATGCCTTCCTTTCTTTGTATCACTCATTTTTTGCATTGTCTCTCATCTATATTTTTCTTACTGTTGTTATTGTTACTATTTTATTCATTTAAAATTTACATATAACAAAGTTCACTCTTTTTGATGTACAATCCTATGAATTTTGATCAAGATATAAAACAATTTCATCATCCTGAAACAACTCCTCTTGATGACCATTATAGTCAATGCCTCTTATTTACCTAGCTCACAGCAACCCTAATGTGTTTCTATTCCTATAGTTTACTTTTCCAAAATGCCATTGATAGAAACGTCCTGTACTTTTTTTTCTATCTGGTTTCTGTCACTTGGCACATGCATCTGAGTTGTTGTTGCATGATGAGTTTGGTCCTTTCTTACTTCAGAGTAATATTGCCTTGTATAGGTATGTCACAGTTTATTTATCCATTCAGCAGTTAAGGGACATTTAGGCTTTCCCAATTTTAACAACAATAAATAAGACCATTATAAGCATTTGTATACAGGCTTTTGTGTGACCTTAAATTTTCATTTCTCTTGAGTAAATACATAGAATTACTGAGTCATAAGATAAATTTAACTTCATAAACAATTTCCAAGCGGTTTTCTAAAATGGATATACCATTTTTATTCCCATCAAGTATATGAGAGTTCCAGTAGCTCTGCATCCTCACAAGTCCTTCGTATATTGGTAGCCATCTTAATAGGGGTGCAATTTTATCTCATGGTTTCAGTTTGTATTTTCCCTGTGACTACTTTATTTTGAGCATCTTCTTAATGTGTTTACTTGTTATCCATGCATTCTTCGATGAAATGTCTATCAAATCCTGTTTTCTTTAAATAAATATTCTTATTAAGTATCTCTCACTAAGTGCTTGGAATTTTTATATATTATAGATACCAGTCTTTTGTCATGTATATATTTTGCACATATTTTCCCTCAGATTCAGACTGTCCTTTCATTTTCCTATGAGTGTTCACAGGGCAGAATACTTGGGTTTTTTATGAAATAAAATCTACCAAAATTTTCTTTTATTGTCTTCCTATTGTGTTTATGTCATCCTTTAATACATTTCAAACAGGATCATCCAGTAAGAAAAGGGGCTTCTTACACCTACACAAATACTCTCTTAATTCAACAAAGTGTCATGAAAAATCCCAAATATCTGAGAAGAGAATTTTCATCTTATTAGATAACCACAAGAAAAATAATCTATCCACATTTTATCTTAAGTCAAGCTTGAGACAACAGAACCAGTCACTTGTCAGGAATGAAGTTTCGTTTAAGGAAGAAAGAATTATAAATTGAATATATTATTTTAAAAGTAAAGTACATCAATCCAGTCATTCAAATCCAACAGATGCATCTAAGTAAACATTATTTGGGCTTCGCAGGTGATTCAATGGTAAAGAATTTGCCTGCTAATGCAGGAGATGCCAGAGATGTGGGTTCAATCCCTAGGTGGAGAAGACCCCTAGCGAAGGAAATGGCAAGCCATTTCAGTACTCTTGCCAGGAAAATCCCATGGACAGAGGAGCCCAACAGGCTACAGCCCATGGAGTCAGACACAACTGCATGACTAAGATCAAATATTTAAAACCAGTCAGTACTCAAATATGTTTGTCTGTACCACATATTACTATTTTAATAGGCTAACCTAGAAAAGAAATTTAGCGTCATGTACTTTAATACTCCTTCAAGGTTTATTTTTGAAAAATAGTATTTTTAATCAACTTAAATATAATAGATCTTAAAGACTAAAGAGAATGTTGATTTGTATTTTCCAAATTTAAGAGCTGAATTAAGTTATCTAGTCAGTTGTCTTTATTTTTATTTTTTACCAAGTTATAGAATTTACTTTTTTTTAAATAAACCATAGTTGATTTACAATATTATATTAGTTTCAGGTATACAGCATAGTGATTCAGAATTTCTATGGATTATACTCCATTAAAACTCATTACTAAGTAATGGCCATAATTTCCTGTGCTTTAGAATATACCCTTGTTGTTTATCTGTTTTATACATGGTAGTTTGTATCCCTTAATCCCATACCCTATAATCCCTCTCTTCTTTCCCTCTCCCCACTGTTAACCATTAACTTGTTTTCTATATCTGCATGTGTTTCTCATATATATTAGTTTTATTGTTTAGATTCCACAAAAAAGTGATACCATACATATTTGTCTTCATCTGTTTTGTTTCAGTCAGTATAATATTCTCAAGATTCATTCATGTCCTGGAAATGGCAAATTTTATTCTTTATTTATGGCTGAGTTTCATACATATCATTTTATTTATCTGTAGCTGGAAACTTGGGTTGTCTCTATACATTGACTGTATATAAGTATATATATATATATAGAGAGAGAGAGAGAGAGAAAACAAAAATACTAATTTTAACAGATGCACACAGGTACATACACATACATACACAGAGACACACACAATCAGGAGTGGAATTGCAGGATCAAGTGATAGCTCTATTTTAAGAATTTTTGTGAAACCTCCACATTATTTTCCACAGTGGCTGCACCTATTTACATTCCGACAAACAGTATACAAGAATTCCCCTTTCTCCATATCTTCTCTAACATTTGCTATGTATAGACCTTTAGACAATCAGTTCAGCTCAGTTCAGTCACTCAGTCATGTTTGGCTCTTTGTGACCCCATGGACTGCAGCATACCAGGCTTCCCTGAACATCACCAACCCCCAGAGCTTTCTCAAACTCACGAACGTTGAGTCAGTGATGCCATCAAACCATCTCATCCTCTGTCATCCTGTTCTCATCTTGGTCTCAATCTTTCCCAGTATCAGGGTCTTTTTGTTCTTTGCATCAGGTGGCCAAAGTATTGGAGCTTCAGCAGCAGCATCAGTCCTTCCAATGAATGTTCAAGACTGATTTCCTTTAGGATGGACTGTTTGGATCTCCTTGCAGTCCAATTGACTCTCCAGAGTCTTCTCCAACACCACAGTTCAAAAACGTCAGTTCTTCAGAGCTCAGCTTTCTTTATGGTCCAGCTCTTACACCCATCCGTGACTACTGGAAAAACCATAGCTTTGACTAGACGGCTCTTCATTGGCAAAGTAATGTCTCTGCTTTTTAATACTGTATGTAGGTTTGTCATAGCTTTTCTTCCAAGGAGCAAGCGACTTTTAATTTCATGGCTGCAATCACCATCTGCAGTGATTTTGGAGCCCAAGAAAATAAAGTCTGTCACTGTTTCCATTGTTTCCCCATCTACTCGTCATGAAGTGATGGGACTGGATGCCATGATCTTAGTTTTTGAATATTGAGTTTTAAATCAGTTTTTTCATTCTCCTCTTTCACTTTCACCAAGAGGCTCTTTAGTTCCTCTTCACTTTCTGCCATAGGGTGGTGTCATCTTCATATCTGAAGTTATTGATATTTCTCCCAGAAATCTTGATTCCAGCTTGTGCTTCTTCCAGCCTGGCATTATATGCAGATGTACTCTGCATGTAAGTTAAATAAGCAGAGTGACAATATACAGCCTTGACGTACTCCTTTCCTGATTTGGAACCAGTCCATTGTTTCATGTCCAGTTTTAACTGTTGCTTCTTGACCTGCATACTGATTTCTCAGGAGGCAGGAAAGATGGTCTGGTATTCTTATCTCTTGAAGAATTTTCCACAATTTGTTTTGATCCACATAATCAAAGGCTTTAGTATAGTCAATGAGCAGAAATAGATGTTTTTCTGGAATTGTCTTATTTTTTCTATGATCCAACAGACGCTGGCATTTTGACCTTTGCTTCTTCTGCCTTTTCGAATTCCAGCTTGAACATCTGCAAGTTCTTAGTTTCTGTACTATTAAAGTCTGGCTTGGAGAATTTTCAGCATTACTTTCCTAGCATTGAGATGAGTACAATTGTGCAGTAGTTTGAACATTCTTTGGCATTGCCTTTCTTTGGGATTGGAATGAAAATGGACCTTTTTCAGTCCTGTGGCCACTGCAGAGTTTTCTAAATTTGCTGGCATATTGAGTGCAGCACTTTCACAGCATCATCTTTTATGATTGAAGTAGCCATTCTGAAAGATGTGAGGTAATATCTTATTCTGGTTTTGATTTGCGTTTCTCTAATCGTGATGCTGAACAGTTTTTCATATGCCTATTAGCCATTGTATTTCTTCCCTGGGAAAATGTCTATCCAGGTTTTCTGCCCATTTTTTTTATTGGGTTGCTTTTTTCTATGTTGAGACATATGTACTATTTCTGCATTTTTGATATTAATCCCTTATCAGTCACATCATTGGCAAATATTTTATCCCCTTTCCAAAGTAGTTTTTTTTTTTTTTTCATTTTGTTTACTATTTTCTTTGCTGTGCTAAAGCTTTCATTCATTAGGTTCCATTTGTTTATTTTTGCTTTATTTCTTTTACTCTTGGAATAGAAGAAATCTAAAATATCCAAAGTAAAAGATCCAAAAATATTGCTACAGCTTATATCAAAGTGTGTTCTGCCTATGTTTTCTTCTAGGAGCTTCATCGTTTCAGGTCTTACATTTAGGACTTTAATCCATTTTGAGTTTTTTTTTGTATGGTGAGAGGAATGTTCTAATGTCATTGTTTCACGTATACTTGTCCAGTTTTCCTAGCATCACTTGCTAAAGAGACTTCTTAACTCCATTGTATATGCTTGCCTCCTTCGTCATAGATTAATTGGCCACAGGGTGTAGGTTTATTTCTGGGCTTTCAATTATGTTCCATTGTTCCATGTGTCTGTGTTCGTGTCAGTACCATACAGTTTTGATTACTGTAGCTTTGTAATACAGTCTTCGGTCAGGGAGTGTGATATCTCCAGCTTCATTCTTTTTTTCTAAAGAATATTTTGGACAATTCAAGGTCTTTTGTCATTCCACATAAATTTAGTATTTTTTAGATTCCAATTCTATTAAAAAGGTCAGGGTATTTTGATAGGAATTGAATTAAATCTATAGATTGTTTCTGGTAGTATGTCAAGGATTAACAATATTTTTTTCTTCCAATCCAAGAGATATCATATATTTCCATTTCTTCATGCTGTTTTCAATTTGCATCATCAATGTTTTATAGTTTTCAGACTATAGGTCTTTCATCTCCTTGTTTAAGTTTATTTCTAGGTATTTTATTTAGCTGCATTTAGCTTAAAGACCAGCCCTCAGGCATCCAACAATGTAAGTGATCCACTGAAGTCTGAAACTCTAATCAATTAGTGAAAAATTTAACAGGAGAACTAGATCTCTTCCCTCCTTGACCATCAGTCCTCAATATTCTGTCCCAATGTAGTGAACTAAAAAAGAGTAAAGGTACAATGCAATAAGATTTACCTTAGAGTAAATATTTTCTTAGGAACTGACTCTTGCAACAGAGATGGAACCAGAGGGCTTCTTGTGAAGAAGACAAGAGGAGGTATTTATTAACCCCTGAACAACATGGGGAGGGATTTAGAAGTGTCAACCTTGCAGTCAAAAATTTGAGTATAATTTATAGTTGGCCTTCTGTATTGAAGATTCCACATTTGCAATTCAACTGACAACTGATTATGTAGTACTGTATTATTTACTACTGAAGAAATCCAAGTTTAAGTGGACCTGAACTGTTCAAACCCATGCTGTTTAAGGATCAAATGTGATTTGGAAAATGCGTGAAATAAGAGACAGACAGAATTAATTTCTTTGCAAATTAAGAATTCATTGTCTATCTTCTCTGATATTCACTCATTTATTTGTATATTCATACCTATTCTATTTAACTTACTACTCTCTTAGTCACTCAGTCATGCTGACTATTTGCAACCCCATGGACTGTAGCCCACCAGACTCCTCTGTCCATGGGGTTCTCCAGACAAGAATACTGGAATGGATTGCTATTTCCTTCTCCAGGAGAACTTACTAATGCCATGATAAATGAGCATGTAAAGAAAAATATTAAACAGTACAGATAAAAAGACTGAACATAGAGGAAACTATCTTCTCTTTAACCTCTCCTCTTTACAGAAGCAATTACGGGGAATATTTGTATTTTAATAGTTCTATTTGTCTTCATTATCAATATAATGACATATAAATTAAAATTATTTCTTAATTTATCATAATTAAGCCATTATATACTGACTTTGTGCTGTAATGAATGACATGATGCAGTCGCAATACCTTCTGACTTTCAGTCCTTCATTTTGGGTTGATGAATTTGTATCGTAAAGTGCAGTGGGAATGAACAAGGGCAATTTTGTCCTCCAGGAAACATTTGACAAATCTGGGACATTGTTTTGCTTGCAACAATTGGAGGGTTCTACTGGCATCTAATTGATAGAGACCAGGGATGATGTTAAACATCATACAATGAATAGACAGGCCTTCATTACACAGAATCAACCCATACAAAAATAAACAGCTCTGTTACTGAGAAATCTTGCTTGAGAATTGGCCTATATGTTTTCAGATAATGTACTTAAAATAATTTTGACAGCAATGTTTGATATAATTGATTCCTTGATCTTAAAATTGAAGTAATTAGAATTGTATTATTTTTCTGCTTATCTACCTCAATTTTTTGTTATGCGTGTTAACTTTACATTGTTGTGATTTATAAAATTTCCATTCTTGATTATTACTATCATTGTGTTACATGTGTTATATTTGTCAAATAATTCTTAGAACTCTGAAACTAAATAGAATTTAATATATAATTGTATAGGTAATCACATTAATAAGATTGATTCCGACAAAGAGTTAAAACTATTGGTTTAATGCTTATAGGAACAAGATATTTAGACAGTCTAAAAATACTACCACATATTATTTATTGTTTTTTGGGGGAAATGACACTTCACAATTATTGTCACTATGGTTACCTCCTTAACTGATTAATTAAACTTAACAAATAATGGAACAAACTCATATGATGCAATGTGAAATAGATTACATCATGAGAAAAGAATCAAACAAATTTACATAATGGGAAACTCAACATAATGACTAACCCAAATTCTTTAAAAAGGTCAATATCATGAAAGACCATATAAAGAAATATTAAAAGATAAGGGTACAGATCTAGGTTAAAGAAGACTAAAGAGATGTGATTACCAGGTATTATGGCTGAACTTTGACTGGATCTATATCAGAGCCATAAAAAACATTTCTGACATCTTTTAAGTACAGAATGAATATGAGATACTGTTTTATACAAAGATTTTATTTCCTGAGTATGAGATACATTAAATTACTTATTTTTTTATGGTCATGTAGGAGAATTCCAATGATATATCAGTGACTTTTTCCCATATGGTTCAGTGGGGTAGGGGTGGGGGTATGTATGGAATGCATATTCAGAAAGAGCAAACGAGAAATTCTGACAAAATATTAATAGTCAGCAAAATGACATAAAGAAGTTGTATAACTTATTTTATCATTCTCTCTACTTTGATATAGGTATGAAATATGTCCAAATAAAAATTGTTAGCTACATTATATTTATTCTCTGATGAAAGTTTAAGAACAAATCTCAGTTTTTTTTAAATGGACTTTATGTACTGATATGATGGTAAATACTTAAAAATTAGGTCTCCCGGTGGGGGCAGGGAAGCCCTTATTTGAAGTTTTTTTTTTTTTTTTTTTAATTCTATAGTATACATAGTCTTACCATGGTCAGTTTCAAGCACTGAACACAGAAATGAGAAGAGATACCCACAACCACACCATTATATAGTATTTCTCCCATACAGATACATGTAAATAACCTCAAAAGCATAAATGATAGTAAAATGTAGTAATATGATGGCACGCGTGCTCTGTCACTCGGCTGTGTCCAACTCTTTGTGTCCATATTAGCTGTTAAAGTCTTTCCCTATTACCTGGGAAAGCCTTCTTCTTTTTCAATGGGATTTTCCAGGCAAGAACACTGGAGTGGGCTGTCATTTCCTCCTCGGATCTTCCCGACCTAGGAATTGAAGGCAAGTCTCCTTCATTGGCAGGAGGCTTCTTTACCACTGAGACATCTGGAAAGCGCTTAGTAAGATAATTCAATTCAGTTCAGTTCAGTCGCTCAGTCGTGTCCAAATCTTTGTGACCCCATGAATTGCAGCACACCAGGCCTCCCTGTCCATCATTAACTCCTGGAGTTCACTCAAACTTAGTCCATCGAGTCGGTGATGCCATCCAGCCATCTCATCCTCTGCCATCCCCTTCTCCTCCTGCCCCCAATCGCTCCCAGCAGCAGAGTCTTTTCCAATGAGTCAACTCTTCACATGAGGTGGCCAAAGTACTGGAGTTTCAGCTTTAGCATCATTTCTTCTGAAGAACACCCAGGACCGATCTCCTTTAGAATGGACTGGTTGGATCTCCTTGCAGTCCAAGGGCCTCTCAAGAGTCTTCTCCAACACCACACTCCAAAAGCATCAATTCTTTGGTGCTCAGCTTTCTTCACAGTAAACTCTCACATCCATACATGACCACTGGAAAAACCATAGCCTTGACTAGATGGACCACATTTGTTGGCAAAGTAATGTCTCTGTTTTTCAATATGCTATCTAGGTTGGTCATAACTTTCCTTCCAAGGAGTAAGCATCTTTTAATTTCATGGCTGCAGTCATGATCTGCAGTGATTTGGAGCCCCCCAAAATAAAGTCTGACACTGTTTCCACTGTTTCCCCATCTATTTGCCATGAAGTGATGGGACCAGATGCCATGATCTTCGTTTTCTGAATGTTGAGCTTTAAGCCAACTTTTTCACTCTCCACTTTCACTTTCATCAAGAGGCTCTTTAGTTCCTCTTCACTTTCTGCCATAAGGGTGGTGTCATCTGCATATCTGAGGTTATTGATATTTCTCCTGGCAATCTTGATTCCAGCTTCTGCTTCTTCCAGCCCATTGTTTCTCATGCATAGAAGGTAAATAAGCAGGCTGACAATATACAGCCTTAATGTACTCCTTTGCCTATTTGGAACCAGTCTGTTTTTCCATGTCCAGTTCTAACTGTTGCTTCCCCACCTGCATATAGGTTTCTCAAGAGGCAGGTCAGGTGCTGTGGTATTCCCATCTCTTGAAGAATTTTCCACAGTTTATTGTGATCCACACAAAGGCTTTGGCATAGTCAATAAAGCAGAAATAGATGTTTTTCTGGAACTCTCTTGCTTTTTTCATGATCCAACGGATGTTGGCAATTTGACCTCTGGTTCCTCTGCCTTTTCTAAAACCAGCTTGAACATCAGGAAGTTCACGGTTCACGTATTGCTGAAGCCTGGCTTGGAGAATTTTGAGCCTTACTTTACTAGCATGTGAGATGAGTGCAATTGTGCAGTAGTTTGGCATTGCCTTTCTTTGGGATTGGAATGAAAACTGACCTTTTCCAGTCCTGTGGCCACTGCTGAGTTTTCCAAATTTGCTGGCATATTGAGTGCAGCACTTTCACAGCATCATCTTTCAGGATTTGAAATAGCTCAACTGGAATTGCATCACTTCCACTAGCTTTGTTCATAGTGATTCTTTATAAGGCCCACTTGACTTCACATTCCAGGATGTCTGGCTATAGGTGAGTGACCATCGTAATTATCTTGGTTGTGAAGATAATTCAGTTCAGTTTGGTTCAGTCGCTCAGTTGTGTCCGACTCTTTGCGAACCCATGAATTGCAGCACCCCAGGCCTCCCAGTCCATCACCAACTCCCGGAGTTCACTCAGACTCACGTCCATCGAGTCAATGATGCCATCCAGCCATCTCATCCTCTGTTGACCCCTTCTCCTCCTGCCCCCAGTCCCTCCCAGCATCAGAGTCTTTTCCAGTGAGTCAACTCTTTGCATGAGGGGGCCAAAGTACTGGAGTTTCAGCTTCAGCATCATTCCTTCCAAAGAAATCCTAGGGCTGATCTCCTTCAGAATGGACTGATTGGATCTCCTTGCAGTCCAAGGGACTCTCAAGAGTCTTCTCCAGCACCACAGTTCAAAAGCATCAATTCTTCAGCGCTCAGCCTTCTTCACAGTCCAACTCTCACATCCATACATGACCACAGGAAAAACCATAGCCTTGACTAGATGAACCTTTGTAGGCAAAGTTTTGTTTCTGCTTTTGAATATGCTATTTAGGTCGGTCATTACTTTCCTTCCACAGAGTAAGCGTGAAGATAATTAGGGAGTAATAAATTTTGAGTATTCAATTCTTATGTTTTTGATAGAATTTATTTAAGTGAAGTTTATATTATACAATTTTTTAATAGCTATATTAAAGAATTGCCTTGCAAAATTTCTAAAAAATTAACAGTTTGTTCTTATGATTCCCTAGAAGTAAATTCTAAGTGGTCGTATGCCTTGGGGAGATTCCTAGAGGGGAAAATGGAGACTGAGAGTGCAATAAAGTTGAGATTATAGTACTCTCCATCTTTGTCAGACATCAAGGAAAAAAAAATTACCACAAAAGAAATGTGGCTCTCTTCCGTCCCAGAATTAAAATGCCATATGATGTATTAGATGATTTATGTATCAAGTACAATTCTAGATGTAGGGGTGTAATTACAGCAGTAAACAAGACAACTGAAACTCTTTCTTGTCATGGACTCCATTTTTGTTTTCTCATGACCCACTTCTTTTTATTTGTTGATTCCGAACTTAGAGGTTCTCCTTGGTTCCCTGGACACAACCATGACTATTCTTGGAATATAGCTGAGCATATGGATAAGAATAGTCTGATTTCTTTTCTAAAACTATATTCATTCTCCTTTCCCAGGAATTCTCAAATTTCCCAGTCTGCTCATTACTTTCTGGCTTCTATATATTAATTTTCTTTTGTATTTTGTTTTCATCATTCAAAAGAGACTTTAGAAATAAAAAAAATGGCAAATGAATTTTCAGCCTAATAACTTAAACCAGAAGCTATTATCTGATAATTAAAAAAAAAAAAAAACTGTCTAAATAGATTATCTAAGTAGAAGGATTAGAAAAACTCTATCCCTTTCTGAAAGTAGAGTAGCAGCCTGCATGATGTCTTTAGTGGCTTTATAGATCAACATATCTATTTTTTAAATCAGTAAGAATAAAAGAAATAAAACATTAGCGTGAAAAGATAATTGGGATCTAATTGAGTATAATTATTCCACAGCTTTTGTATAATTGTCCAAAATACTCACGTATTTTTGTAACATACTTGGTTCTGAGATATTAAAATTCCTATTAATGTACTAAAAATTCTGATAGATATAAAGATATAGAAAACTTTGTTTGATACCAGTTAGTTAGAAAATGTGTGTTTTTAAACTTCTTATGGGATTAAGGAATTTTATATTTGTATTTTTATCATGCTATGTTGTATATTAATTATTTTCATACATTTTTAACTAGGTGAATTTTTACTTGCTGGGAAACTGCATTCTAAAATTTAACTTTATAAACTATTCATTTAATAACATTTAACATTTTAAGTATGTATTTTTATCATTAGCTATTCATCTCAGAATGTTGTGGTGCATTAAATCTGTTATTACAATAAAAAGGTAAGATAGTGCTTAATTCATTTTATATGTAAAATTAAATTGTTTTATTCTACCTAGTTAGAATAGAATTTTAAATAAGATCCATCAAAGCACAGATTCTCGTTACAAAAAGTTTAAATATTGATAATTAAGCATAAAAATGTTCATACTTTTACAACTCATGCTAAGTAGAACATAGTAAGTTTTGTAATCCATTGATTAAGGAAAACTAGGAAAATTACATCTTTGTATAATTTTACATTATGACTTCTTTCTGTTTTTTAATCTCTGTACTGCCCACTATCTATTTTTAACAACTGTTTATGATCATAGCAAAGATCTCAGCCTTACTTCTTTTATGTTTCATCCACAATGATGAAGAAGGTATCAGATCAAGATGCCAGAATGTAAATTAATACCCTGTTAGAGCATGCCTGTATTTGTATTTATGTTGTATATAAGGTAAACTGCCTTTAAGGCTTTTCTAGGTCTCTTTTGAAAAAGTGATTTAAACAAAATCAAGAAATGAACCAAAATATTCTATATAACCACTTAGGTTAGCATATATCTTTAAAGTATTTTGACTCTATATTGTTAACATACTTGATAACTAGTTCATTTCTCTACTTGCTTCATTATTTTGCTTTTTGTACAATTAGTTTTTGTCTTCTTGTTCTTTCTGAGTAAAACTGCTATATAGAGACACCTGCTGGGAAATAAATGAACAGAATCACATTCAAACCTGAGCTTTGGAAACAAAACACTTTCTTCTTGAATAAGTTAAGTATGCTTTCTTCATACAACATATTTTGTTTCAAGGCACACTTGCCTCTGAAATACACCAAAATCCATCTATATCTTGACTTTTGCTACTGACCTAAAAAATTTACCCTGGCATGAAGTTTCCAAATTCTACACAGAGTCTTATCTGCTATGTACAATAGTTATCTGGCACAGGAAAGTTGCAATAACTATATCTTATTCAAGTCATGTATTAAATATTCATACATGTTCTTAAAGAAATTGTAAAGGGAATTATTTTTCAGAGTTACTAGGGCTTCCCTAATTTTTAAATTT
The DNA here is from genome assembly GCF_002263795.3 of Bos taurus. Taxonomy (NCBI): domain Eukaryota; kingdom Metazoa; phylum Chordata; class Mammalia; order Artiodactyla; family Bovidae; genus Bos; species Bos taurus. The sequence continues at coordinate 37,266,802 of NC_037348.1, read as the reverse complement.
TTACATCTTACTTTTTATTTAATACATCTGCTAAAGTAAGGCAAATTTTTATCTTTTGTGATTTTAATGTAAATATTCAGAATTAATGAAAATCGTCTCTTAAAAGTCTGTTTATATAAAACTTTGTAGCTGATTTCAATTTAAGTGAGTTTTCCAACTGCAAAGCTACAGATTAACATCAGAACATTGTATCAGAAATTATATATAAAATGTACAGTGTTTAATAATAAACCATCAAATAGGTATTTCAACTATGTTACGATCTCAAATAAAACTTAACTTCTTCAGAACTATGTTGATGTACAAAGTATTATAAGATGATAAGAGTTAGAGATGATATGAGCATATCTGATCTCTTGAGTGGTTGTAATAATTTCATCTAGGTGCTCTGCTGAATATCAAATCATAGGCAGGATTACAGTCAGGTCATGGAGTGTAGCCACTACAGCAATTCTCAAATGATACTCACTGTAATTCAGCTGAACATGGGCAAGTCATGTGTGGAGAATAGATGACAGCAGGATTTCCAAGCACCTGCTCCATGCTCCCAACCAAATAGGGAGAATATATTATATGGTGACAAACTGATATCTGGCCTCCAACCATGTGGCAAAGATGCTGACAATTTCTAAGAGGCCAATGAAAGATCTCATGATTCAAGATGTGGTGAACACTGTATAATTTCAAAGGAGAACAAGAGAACATGTTTTGAGAAATAACAGTTTTACTTGCTATTAAGTAATCTTAAAAACCTATACTGTCTGAGTCAGATCTAATATGTAAACCCATCCCAGCATACTCAACAGCATGTTAAAAAAAAGCATGTATGATAAAAACATTATCTCTGAAGTCAGACAACTTCAAATTCAGTCTCTAGTACTAAGAAGCTGATACATTATCCTTGAGTAAGTTCTTTAATTACTTTAAATAGCATTTACCTCACTAGTACAAAAGAGGTGTTGATGGTACTATTGAGATTATTAATATTAAATCAGATATTGCATATAAAGTGCTGCCTAGAATATTTGGCACATGATAAGCATTCAACTCGGAGAAGGCAATGGCACTCCACTCCAGTATTCTTGCCTGGAAAATCCCATGGACGGAGGAGCCTGGTGGGCTGCAGTCCATGGGGTCTCGAAGAGTCGGACACGACTGAACGACTTCACTTTCACTTCTCATTTTCATACACTGGAGAAGGAAATGGCAACCCACTCCAGTATTCTTGCCTGGAGAATCCCAGGGATGGGGGAGCCTGGTGGGCTGCCGTTTATGGTCGCACAGAATCGGACACGACTGAAGTGACTTAGCAGCAAGCATTCAACTAACAATAACATTTCGATGTTGGTCATCAGTTATAGGGAAGATTTCAGTAAGTCATTGTACACATTATGTCTACTAGTCTGTTGGATCATATGACATTATTATTTAAGTTCTTGGATAATGCTATAGCTAGAATCATAAATTTTGGTTTTGGAACATTATCAAATCAGACAGAAAATCAGATTGAAAGACATGTCTCAAAAACTAAAAGTTTTAGATAGATTGAATTTTAATTACTATAGATTCTATGTGTTGTTTTCCAATATCTTTGATAAAATTCCAAACCATGGTGTACCAGAATTCATAAACATACTAGAAAAAAAGATCCTGTATTAACTATAAATTATTTACCCAGTTATAGCCTCTACTTTCCCATAGATAAATATGATAAATGACTTCACTTAGGCCTAACTACTGGCATTATTTTTGTTGTTCAGTCATTAAGTCGTGTCTAACTCTGCAGCTCCATGGACTGCAGCACACCAGGCTCCCTGTCCTTCACTATCTCCCGAAGTTTGCTCAAACTCACGTTTGTTCAGTTGGTGATGCCATCCAACGATCTCATCCTTTGTCACCCCTTCTTCTCCTGCCTTCAATCTTTCCCAGCATCAGTGTCTTTTCCAATGAGTGGGCTCATTACATCCGGTGGCCAAAGTATTGGAGCTTCAGCTTCAGCATCAGTCCTTCCAATAGATATTCAAAGTTGATTTTCCTTTAGGATTAACTAATTTGATATCCTTGCTATCCGAAAGACTTGAAAGAGTCTTCTCCAGCATCACAAATCAAAAGTATCAATTCTTTGGTGCTCAGCCTCCCTGACGGTCCAACTCTCACATCCGTACATGACATTTGGAAAAACCATAGTTTTGACTATGTGGATCATTGTCAGTAAATGCATGTCTCTGCTGTCTAGGTTTGTCATAGCTTTCCTTCGAAGGAGCAAGCATCTTTTGATTCTGTGGATGCAGTCAACATCCACAGTGATTTTGGAGCCCAAGAAAATAAAATCTGTCACTGTTTCCACTTTTTCCCCTTCTATTTGTCGTGAAATGATGGGAATGGATGCCATGATCTTACTCTTTTGAATATTGAGTTTTAAGCCAACTTTTCCACTCTTCTCTTTCACCTTCATTAAGAGGTTCTTTAGTTCCTCTTTGCTTTCTGCCATTAGAGTTGTATCATCTGCATATCTGAAGTTGTTGATATTTCTCCTGGAAATCTTTATTCCAGCTTCTGACTCATCCAGCATGGCATTTCACATGATGTACTTATCTTATAAGTTAAATAATTGGGGTGATGGGCTTCCCAGGTAGCACTAGTGGTGAAGAACCTCCCAATGCAGTAGACGCAAGAGACATGGGCTTGATCCCTGTGTCAGAAAGATACTCTGGAGGGGACCATGGCAACCCACTCCAGTATTCTTTCCTAGAAAATCCCATGAACAGAGGTGCCTGGTGGTCTAAGGTCCAGAGGAATGCAAAAAGTCAGACAGGACTGAAGTAACTTAGCACACAAGCAGGGTGACAATATACAGCTTTGATGTACTCCTTTCCCAATTTTGAACCAGTCTGTTGTCCCATATCTGGTTCTAACTGTTGCGTCTTTACCTGCACACAGGTTTCTCAGGAAACAGGTAAAGTGGTCAGGTATTCCCATCTCTTTAAGAATTTTCCAGTTAGTTGGGATCCACACAGTCAAAGGCTTCAGTGTAGACCTACTGGCCCAACCACTCAATATATAGAATAATATTACATGAGTAGTCATGGAAGTCCAAGGCAAAATACTGAAGAAAACTTTAGTTGGGATTCTAAAGGACTGGAGATACATCACAGTGTGAATCACAACATCACTTGCTATGGGACCTAAGATGTGAAAATTATTATTCTAAGATGGTTGAATGAAAAAAAAAAAGTGATAGCTGAACAACTGCAAACTGAAGATGCTATAATCCCTACAGTAGTCATTGTCTACTCTTTTTTAAGGAAACAAGCCAGCTTTGCAGGACTTCTTTTTTATATATGTGATTGGAATATGTGCTATTGGACATAAAGAGAAAATTGGGACCATTTAATTTGTGTAATATTGAGGTTCTTGTTTTGCCTGATATGCTTCCTAGAAATAAGTGAAAAAATATATAAAATGTATATGATACATCCCCTTAGAAACTGAACTTTTCACTAAATAGTGCCAATGAGATTTTTTATATGCTTATTTATTTATGAAGGTATAACCTTAGGGTAGGTGGGTGATAGATATAGATAAAGTAACAATGAAATTGATACAGGTTGACAATTTGGTACTCTGTTGACTATGTGGGAAAGTAAAAGATGAGAGAAAGGATATTTGTGAAGATAATTTAGAAAATGCACAAACCAGAATTAAAAGTAAGGAAAGTTTAACAGGAAGATATCAGCTTGGGAAAATTCTATAAAAATATTATATTTGGCCAACTACTTTTCTTTAAATTAGAGAGAAAATTATAAAATAATAAGTTAATGTCCTGCTTATATTACTTTAAGCAACTTTTCCTGCATGCACCATCCAAGTTAGACCAAGATATAAGCAAGATTGAATTCATTATTGTCCCCTGAAGACAATATGAATGTAAATCAGCTAAAATATAAGGCTCAGGATAACTTTTGGGTTGGTAGTAAAATTCACAGTGTTTAAATTGCTCACTGCTAATGCATATTTTACAAGTCTCAGAGGAAACCTCTGAAACTCATAGATTTTCCCCCTTTCCTCATTACTGTCTTTGATGCACTTTCAAACTCTGTAAGATTAATTTAATATTTTGTGTAGCAATGAAAGTACCTATCTGAGTGAATCTGAAGGTGCCATAGAACATTTTCTATTTACAATATTTCATTTTGGATCACTGAAAGTGATAACTGAGGACAGATGTATCCAAAGTCGTATGGATTTAATATCAGAAAGAGCTTGGTCTTCTAAGGTATACTCTGGTGCTGGTTTTTTCCACTTAGTCTCTTGATCTAATGAATTATAAATGATTATTTACTGACAGCACAATCATTTCTTTACATTTTTCTGTGGTGTTTACAAGTTCCTTCTGATTCATTTACGCTTTCACATCTTGCTCTCTGTTTGACAACATGCATTGGGTTTTGCTGAGTGATGGTCCATCATCCTAAAAACACTAAATTTACTGGTCTGTACTAGAGATGATTATAGGATCTTTACTTCATTCTCATCATTCCTAAAACAGCTTATCAACCCAACCAAAAGAAACAGAGATGCATTCCACTGGGCATAAGTAGGTATCAGAACAAATAACACATCTTTTTGATTCTGGTTTAGAATCTTATTTCCCTTAAGAATAGTAACCAGTTTAATTTACAGTGACTGTGATTGTATCCCAGTAATTTCAATGAAAGAGAGACTTCCTTATTCTTAAGTGATAGGAGAATTTAAATCAGGCAGATTTTAAATATTTTTATAGTAAAAATGTGTACTTGTCAAAAGTGTAGGTAAACATTAACACAACAAGAAAACACATGGATTATTTTGGGGTGGGGGTTGATTGTTTATTTTATTTTCATCTTTTTAAGATACTTTTGCTGGGTACAAAGAACTACACTGTTAAGTATCTTCTATCAAAACATTATAGAAATCATTTCACTGTCTCCTTAGCCTGCATTACTGTAGAAAAATCAACTGCTTCTTCTTTAAAGCTCATATGTAATTTTTTTCCATCTGGACGTTTTATACCTGTATTTTCACAACATTAAGTCTAGGCATGAATTTCTTTATATTTATTCACAGTGAGAGCCTCTGGACTTTTATATCTGTTCATTAGTTGCTTCTATCAATTCTTGGACATTTTTAGGCAATATGTGATTAAATATTGCTCACTGCCACATTTTTACTGCCCTCTCATTCTGCATAATTGATTAAACTTTTCACTCTACCATGTTTCTTATCCTTTCTCCTATTTCTTTCTGACCTTCAATTCTCTATACATCTTTTGAAATAATTTCTCCTAATCTGTCTTCCAATTAACTAATTCTCTCTTTCTTTGTGTCCAAAATGCCCTTAAAGGTGTACACTGGGTTTACTTCATTTATTGCATTTTAAGGTCACACTGTAAATTTACTTTTTCTATAAATATTTTCAAATGACCTATTATCTCTTTAAATATAGTAACTATTGTTGATTTATAATCTACATTGATTATTTCAGAACTTGAAGATTTACGAGTCTGATTCTCCTATCTGTTGTTTTGGTGAATTTTAACTCACTGTGCCTTGTTGACATATGTATTTTACTTCTATAATTTTATAATTTCCCCAGAATTTTATCATGGAAATTACTTAAGGCCAAGGATGAACTGCAGTCCTCTAGAGATGTTTCATGTTGCTTCTGAAGACCTGAGAGTACTATTAGTCTGGGTTCATGACACCACCCTTATGGCAGAAAGTGAAGAGGAACTAAAAAGCCTCTTGATGAAAGTGAAAGAGGAGAGTAAAAAAGTTGGCTTAAAGCTCAACATTCAGAAAATGAAGATCATGGCATGTGGTCCCATCACTTCATGGCAAATAGATGGGGAAACAGTGGAAACAGTGTCAGACTTTATTTTTGCAGGCTCCAAAATCACTGCAGATGGTGATTGCAGCCATGAAATTAAAAGACGCTTACTCCTTGGAAGGAAAGTTATGACCAACCTAGATAGCATATTCAAAAGCAGAGATATTACTTTGCCAACAAAGATTCGTCTAGTCAAGGCTATGGTTTTTCCTGTGGTCATGTATGGATGTGAACGTTGGACTGTGAAGAAAGCTGAGGGCTGAAGAGTTGATGCTTTTGAACTGTGGTGTTGAAGAAGACTCTTGAGAGTCCCTTGGACTGCAAGGAGATCCAACCAGTCCATTCTAAAGGAGATCAGCCCTGGGGTGTTCATTGGAAGGAATGATGCAGAAGCTGAAACTCGATGCTAAAGCCCCCTCATGCGAAGAGTTGACTCATTGGAAAAGACTCTGATGCTGGGAGGCAGGAGGAGAAGGGGAGGACAGAGGATGAGATGGCTGGATGGCATCACTGACTCGATGGACATGAGTTTGAGTGAACTCTGGGAGTGGGTGATGGACAGGGAGGCCTTGCGTGCTGCAATTCATGGGGTCACAGAGTTGGACACGACTGAGCAACTGAACTGAACTGAACTAAAGTTTAACAACTTTGAGCACATTCAAGTAATACTAATTCTGACTACATATTTGTAAATTAATAGGCTTCTGGTTACAATTTCTATAACTTTTCTACTTCTCTGTGATGAGGAAGCATGTATATCTTGTTTCATCCTTTTTCTGGAAAGTACAGTCCTCTAGACCTCTAGTTTCATGTATAAAATGTTGTCTTATGAATTTTTCTTGGCCCTAAAGTTTGATTCCTTTCATTTTTGTCCTGAAAGGTAATCAAATGCTAATCTCAGTTTCATTGGATTCAGCAAGTCTCCAGTGGTTCAATTACCTATTTTAGCTCCTGATTTCTTTTTAGATTATTGCCTTGTAATTTATGGCATTCTCTCAGTACCTTGGTGTTTTCAAAAAATATTTAAAATATTTTACCCAACATTTTTATTTTTTTCATAAAAAAGTTGGTCCAAATCAGCTGGTCTGCTGAGCAGGGAGCACTTCCTTCTGTTTCACTACTGTTTAGGGTCAAAACATTTTAATTAAGTGAGTTCCCTTTGCACAAAAATTAAAACTGCAACAAATCATGTTTTGAGAGGCACACAGAAAAGGAATAATAAAAACTGCCATGTAAAGAGTAGCAATAACTTTATTATAGGAACAAAAGTTTCTTTTATATAGAAACCCCAAGAAAAATAAAAACTATTTCTTACTAAGTATACTTTGTAGGCCAGAGAATTTAAATGGCTTATTTTACATAATCTTTACAACTTCCCTAGAATTACGTTCTTTTCATAGATAGTGAGATAAGGTCCAAAAATACTAAATGGTTGTTCAAACCTAAAGGTAATGAGTGACAGAACTAAGATTCAAATCCAGGAAATCTCATTTCAGAGCCCATTGGACTCTTTCACTACATGAAAATTTAGTTGTGGTCATGTTCCCTACAACTATATATCAGATATCCTTTCAAAATCTTTCCCAGTCCTATGAAAACACATACTGATGTAAAAATATACCTCAAAATTTATTAACCATTTGTGTTTGCAAAAAATATGAACATATGCAAACATTCTACCTTATCTTTATTATCTTTCAGTATCAGATCCACACTCTTTTTTTCTTAGGTGAGATACTAATATGAAAGTTTTATTTATTACAACTCAACCCTTCTTAAATCAATTGAAACTGGACAAGAGTCTTACTATTTTAGTTGATGGATGTTAGTTTGATAGAAGAAAGAAAAGAAAAAAAGGATCAAATTCAAGACTAACATACAAGATATTATCCATTTTGTCCATACAAATACAAATGAATTATATCTAGCTACCATTATGGTGGAAAAAATGAGGTGAGTTATTAATCATTGACATTTTGTTAAAAGGACATTTCAAATATATCTATGCTGCTGCTAAGTCGCTTCAGTCATGTCCAACTCTATGCAACCCCAGAGACAGCAGCCCATCAGGCTCCCCTGTCCCTGGGATTCTCCAGGCAAGAACATTGGAGTGGGTTGCCACTTCCTTCTCCAACGCATGAAAGTGAAAAGTGAAAGTGAAGTCACTCAGTCATGTCCGACTCTTAGCAACCCCATGGACTGTAGCTCACCAGGCACCTCCATCCATGGAATTTTCCAGGCAAGAGTACTGGAGTGGGTTGCCAGTGCCTTCTCCCAAATATATCTATAGTCCTCTTAAATAAAGCAAAATTCCACCTACTTATTTTCTACTGTAAGCTTGTTTTTAGAGTTCAGCTTGATCCAGTAAGTTTATGGGCTAAATAACATCTCAGCATTCCTGGTGACAGGAGTTAACCTGAAAACCTTGATGGCACTTTCATGCAGCCAGATTTTCACAGCCAGGCTGAATTTAAAGACCAAACTAAATATTTTCAAGTAAAATTAGTTTGATGATTTCAATGCAAAATACATTGATATAGGCCTATGAAATGATTAATATATCATATTACCATTTCATGAAGCTTGATTGATATACTTAAGATTTTTCAGGCAAAGAATACCTACCATGAATAAGATTGTTTCAAAAATATATAAAAATAAGAAAAAAGTGAAGGGTAGGCTGAGATGGGTAGGGAGATGATGGTCTATTTATTATTATGCTGCTGCTGCTGCTAAGTTGCTTCAGTCGTGTCCAACTCAGTGCGACCCCACAGACGGCAGCCCACCAGGTTCCCCCGTCCCTGGGATTCTCCAGGCAAGAACCCTGGAGTGGGTTGCCATTTCCTTCTCCAATTCATGAAAGTGAAAATTGAAAGTGAAGTCGTTCAGTCGTGTCTGACTTTTAGCAACTCCATGAACTGCAGCCTACCAGGCTCCTCCATCCATGGGATTTTCCAGGCAAGAGTACTGGAGTGGGGTGCCGTTTATGCAGCAACCTAAAATCACTGGAAGATAGGATACATGAATATAATTTTCAACCTTCACTCTGGGAGCAATTTAGCAAAAGTAATTTCTCTAATTAATCAAAATATGAGAAACAATTTTTTAACTTAAAATTTTAAAGAAATTTCTATCTGACCAGACTGCATAAATCAAGAGTTAAATCACAATTCCAAACATACACTAAAAGCTGTTTAACCATTTGTGACCCAAACAAAAACTTCCCATACTCTGGTCCTGAGTTCAGTTGGGGTCACAATCAAAATGGCTTATATCGCCCATTATAAACAGGAAAAACATAAGCCGTTTTGGCATAAAATCACACATTGGTTTGCTACATGCTCTAGAAAGGAGAAAACAGTAGTGTATATTAATCTTCCATATCAAATATAGATGAAACAACAGCAGGCCGGGGAGTTTTATTCCGACTGTAACCACAAACTTAAATGAATCAAATAAGCTGCTTTAAGACACTGTGACTGGTTGACTTAAGATTCAAATGACTAAAAGATTTCACCAAACTTACATTCCTTGTTTTCAGAATACTTGACACATAGTTCTTCAAACCTATCCAAGCTATTATTAAATGACATAAAAGGTGTTTACTGCTTCAAAAGGCAGCCTACTGGAATATTGCTTTTTTCCCCTCTGAGCTACACAGTCCTTTAAATGGCACTTTCTATAAATGCTAGATCTTTTCTAATAAGAAGAAATGCTGTGATCTCAGAGATGCCTTGGATATTGTGACAAATATCTGGGCCTCTGGGCTATTTATCTAAAGCTGGACTTAGACTGTATGCTTCTCCATATCTATGTTTTCCTCTGTATAGCTCATCTTTGTTCACAAAGTAAGTGAAAAATATGTATTCTGCCCATTTATCAAAAAAAATAAAATGGCTAAAAAAGAAATACAGTCAACTATATCAACCCTATTAGAGAGATACAGTGGGGGTTACTTTGGGTAAATTCAACCCATGAGGTCTTATTGAACACACATAAATGGAGATAAATCTGCCCTGTGCCACCATATCCCATAGCTCTCTGTTAGAAGAACTTCTTTCCTGTTTTCTTCCCTAAGAACTCACTAACTTAAAAAAAAAAAAATAAGAATAAGATAAATCAGGATGAATTACAGTATACTAATGCAATAAGCATTTATAAGAACTTACATACTAGAAGGCATTTTGCTATGTACTATGAAGGAAAGCAGAAATTATAATACTAGCACCACATTTGCTCTGAGGAAATCTGTAGTTTCTTAGGCTCAGATGTTCAGTTGTGTCTGATTCTTTGTGACCCTATGGACTATAGCCCTCCAGGCTCCTCTGTCCATGGGATTTCTCAGGCAAGAAAACTGGAGTGGGGTGCCATTTTTGTCACCAAAGCACTCTAATCGAGGGACTGAACTCACATCTCTTAGTCTCCTGCATTGGCAGGCAGATGAATTCTTTACCACTAGCACCACCTGAGTTATTAACCACTAGTTATTTCTTCAGACCGTTAAATCAGCTCTTGGTCTTCAGAATCTAGGCACGAATACTTTAGCCTTTCACTTTCATTTCACACTCACACAAGCCCCCTCCATTCTTCTCCACAGTTGTTGTTTTAAATTTTTAACTTCCAAGTTCACAATAATAGCAACTTTTGTTAGTAACCATCCCCATGGAAAAGAAATGCAAAAAAGCAAAATGGCTGTCTGGGGAGGCTTTACAAATAGCTGTGAAAAGGAGAGAAGCCAAAAGCAAAGGAGAAAAGGAAAGATATAAACATCTGAATGCAGAGTTCCAAAGAATAGCAAGAAGAGATAAGAAAGATTTCCTCAGCAATCAATGCAAAGAAATAGAGGAAAACAACAGAATGGGAAAGACTAGAGATCTCTTCAAGAAAATTAGAGATACCAAGGGAACATTTCATGCAAAGATGGGCTCAGTAAAGAACAGAAGTGGTATGGACCTAAGAAAAGCAGAAGATATTAAGAAGAGGTGGCAAGAATACACAGAAGAACTGTACAAAAAATCTTCATGACCCAGATAATCACGATGGCATGATCACTCACCTAGAGACAGACATCCTGGAATATGAAGTCAAGTGGGCCTTAGAAAGCATCACTACGAACAAAGCTAGTGGAGGTGATACAATTCCAGTTGAGCTATTTCAAATCCTGAAAGATGATGTTGTGAAAGTGCTGCACTCAATATGCCAGCACATTTGTGAAACTCAGCAGTGGCCACAGGACTGGAAAAGTTTTCATTCCAATATCCAAGAAAGGCAATGCCAAAAAATGCTCAAACTAACACACAATTGCTCTCATCTCACAAGCTAGTAAAGTAATGCTCAAAATTCTCCAAGCCAGGCTTCAGCAGTATGTGAACCGTGAACTTCCAGATGTTCAAGCTGGTTTTAGAAAAGGCAGAGGAATCAGAGATCAAATTGCCAACACCTGCTGGATCATGGAAAAAACAAGAGAGTTTTGCTTTATTGACTATGTCAAAGCCTTTGACTGTGTGGATCACAATAAACTGTGGAAAATTCTGAAAGAGATGGGAATACCAGACCACCTGACCAGCCTCTTGAGAAACCTATATGCAGGTCAGGAAGCAACAGTTAGAACTGGATATGGAACAAAAGACTGGTTCCAAATAGGAAAAGGAGTATGTCAAGGCTGTATATTGTCACCCTGTTTATTTAACTTATATGCAGAGTACATCATGAGAAACGCTGGACTGGAAGAAGCACAAGCTGGAATCAAGATTGCTGGGAGAAATATCAATAACCTCAGATATGCAGATGACATCACCCTTATGGCAGAAAGTGAAGAAGAACTAAAAAGTCTCTTGATGAAAGTGAAAGAGGAGAGTGAAAAAGTTGGCTTAAAGCTCAACATTCAGAAAACTAAGATCATGGCATCTCGTCCCATCACTTCATGGGAAATAGATGAGGAAACAGTGTCAGACTTTATTTTTTGGGCTCCAAAATCACTGCAGATGGTGACTGCAGCCATGAAATTAAAAGACGCTTACTCCTTGGAAGGAAAGTTATGACCAACCTAGATAGCATATTCAAAAGCAGAGATATTACTTTGCCAACAATGGTCCGTCTAGTTAAGGCTATGGTTTTTCCAGTGGTCATGTATGGATGTGAGAGTTGGACTGTGAAGAAAGCTGAGTGCCGAAGAATTGATGCTTTTGAACTGTGGTGTTGAAGAAGACTCTTGAGAGTCCCTTGGACTGCAAGGAGATCCAACCAGTCCATCCTAAAGGAGATCAGTCCTGGGTGTTCATTGGAAGGACTGATGCTGAAGCTGAAACTCCCAACTTTGGCCACCTCATGTGAAGAGTTGACTCATTGGAAAAGACCCTGATGCTGGCAGGATTGGGGGCAGGAGGAGAAGGGGACGACAGAGGATGAGATGGCTGGATGGCATCACCAACTCAATGGATGTGAGTTTGAGTGAACTCTGGGAGTTGGTGATGGACAGGGAGGCCTGGCATGCTGTGATTCATGGGTTCGCAAAGAGCTGGACGTGACTGAGCGACTGAACTGAACTGATATTGCCAACTTACCAAGAAAATAGAGACTAGTCAAGACAACCTTTCCTCTTCCATATGTTTCATTCAAAATCTCTTTGAATGTGACCCATTTTCAATTGTCTTATTTGTCGCCTCATTGGTCCGTGTGTAAGCTCCATGCCCTTTGGTCTGCCTTCACCAAATATTCCCCATTTAATCTATTTCCTATCTATTCATCAGATATAAATGTTATACTGACAATCATTTGTTCCTTTGTCCCATGCTTACACTCACTTCCAGTGCTCCCTTTTCTAATAAAGTACATTCACTTCTTTCAACTCTCTTCACCACAAAGCCAATGCTTGCCTCCAGCTAGATAACCAGTTTTCAAGAGCTCTCTCAAGGTGTAGAGGCTGTTTCTCCATTTTTGCTTTTCTCTTGCAGTTTCCTCTGATGTATGCATGCATTTAGACATGTCTAACCCTTTGAGACGCCAATGACAGTAGTCCACCAGCTTCCTCCGTCTGTGGAATTTTTCAGGCAAGAATGCTGGAGTGGGTTGCCATTTCCTATCCAGGGGATTGTCCTGACCCAGGAATCGAACCCAAGTTTCCTGTATTGGCAGGCAGATTCTTTACCACTGTGCCACCTGGGAAGCCCCATTTCCTCTGCTACTGTCTTCTCAATAAACACATTACTGATCCTTTGAGACCAGTGATCATACTCTGTGCTCTATGACCAACACATGCCTTCCATCTCCTGTTCCAGGTGGCACTTTGAACTCCAACCATTCTGCATTTCAATAAAGAAAAAAGAGCAAGGAAGGAATATGGTGTACTTTTTTTTCTCTGAAGACATGTTCCAGAAATTTCAAAACACTGGTCAGAATTTAGTGCCAGGGCCATACCTAGCTGCAAATGAAACCAAAAACTCATTTTCTTCTGAGTAGCCATGTTCTTTTTCCCTCTTCCCAAACAGGATTTTTTATGCCCAAGATTTTAAAGATAAGTTGAGCCACTTGCATTTCTAATGGTGTGAACACATAAATAAACTCAGTAAATATAAATATATTTTTCATAAATACTTTTAGGAATTGAATCAACACTTGTTGATTTGTTTCTTTAATGTTCCAGAGAGAAATTAAACACTCAATTTCTATTTGCCTAGTAATTGATCATCACAGCTATTTTTCCCTTCAAATATAATCAGCATTCATTATTATATTCACCTAAAAGGAACAAAAGAAATCTTCCAGATATAGTTCTTATCTCTGTGATTTTGTAATAGTTTTTGTTTGTCCATTTCCAAGGGAATGGTTATTTCAGCAAATGACACTGAAATACAGACATTTAAACAGGAAAAGTCCGACTCCCTACTTCTGTTTGCTGATTGATTTGGTTTTGTTGAATGTAAATAAACAAAGTCATTTTTTTCAAAATAGCTGCCAGGAATCATCCCTCATTAATCTCTGCGAGGTTTTTCTTGCCTACATCATAAACCCAGCAGCAGGAAGTGCTAACACAAAACTCACATATCTCCCAAGTTAGTCCTGGAGTAAATTCCATTCCTCCTCTTGCTCAGATTCTAAGTTATAAAATATTCTGGTCATGTTACTGTTTCTTTAATTTTCAAATTAATCATAAATGTGTGAATAAGAAGCAATGCTCTAAATATTATGTATTTATATACTTTACATAATTAAAGCTTTCAAATAATTATAGAAAAATGATAATAGGAATTAATTATAACAGGGCATAAAATTGTATTTTTAATAGATATAGTCTCTTTATATACAATTCTAAACTGATAAATCCAGGTATACCATGACTCAAGATGAAATAAGAAACCATACTGAGAAGATAAAAATATCTTTTTCTGAAAAAGGGCTACTAGTTTCAGAGATGTGTCAATATTCTAAATTACTTACAAAGTATCAGCAATCAATACATGTATAACAAACTAATTAACCAAAAAAATAAGTAAATAAAATCTTTCACTGCCCAAAACTGTGATGACAAAAAATGTTTTCAAAATTTGAAAGTTTTACCAACTCTTAAGATTTTTAATGAGAAAGGCAAAGGGTTCAACATCCTTATAAAATTAAGTGACCTCAAGAACATAAAAGAAGGTAGGAGCATTTATTATATTTTGCACATTATATATTCTCTCAATTTGTTCTTGGTAGTTTTATTTAGAAAACCATTCATGTATTCTTCTTTCTACTATGAAAAAGAAATTTAACGAAGTGACCAAATCATCATTCTCAATCACATTCACTTCATAATTTTTCATGCATTTAAAGACTAAAACCTCAAGATGAAACAAGAAAAAAAGTATGATGGATATGTAAACAGTAATCCTTATATGCATTATCTACAGAAATAAATTACTTTAGGTGGAGGCGAGGAATAAGAAAATTCCTAAAAAAAAAAAAAAAGAAAAAGAAAATTCCTAGAAGTATATTTTGGAGCTTATACGTTTTCATTAAACACAGTCCAAAATATCAGAGGACAAATCAGTTTGTGAGAAGATATTGGACTAGGAGAAAAGTTGTCAGGTAGAGACTTCTGGGTCCTAGAAACTAGTCAAGAAACAGCACTCACCACTATGCCCTCCAGCTCTAGAGCACAGAAGGAATTTTGGCATTCTCCAAGTATTAGGAAACAGAACCAACTGAAGAGCCACATACCTTGCCTATGAACAGACACTGAGTTAAAAGCTCCCCTCTCAATCAAAGATGTGTAAGGAGAGGAAATAGCATTTAGGACTGTACAAAAATACAGCAGAACAAAAGAAGAAAACACTGGATGAGTCTGAGGAAGAATGTAGTACAGTACTTATTCAACTGTAGGAACCCTCAGAAAATACATCCATGTTATAGTACACGGCAGTTCAGTAGTTTACATGGACACATCCAGCCACCTCACCATCTGCAGGGACCAGTAGAGTTACATCAACATTTCAAAAGGAAATAAAAGGTGGTCAAGACTGGGAAACTGGCCAATGCCAACTATTTTCAGAGACAGACACTAATCTTCACCCTCTAAATGCTGCCAAGCATGAGTCCACTGTGCCTAGGTTTGGGAAATTTAGGGATTTTTCAGAATTCCTTTCTTCTTTTCTTCCTTCCTTCCTCACTCTCTCCCTTCCTTCATCCCTTCTTTCTGTTCTTCTTTCTTTTCCTCAAACATTGGCCAATAACAAAACAAAAGAAAGACCACCACCACAAGAAAACACTGTATCTAAAACAAACCGCATCTATATGTGGCATACAGAATATAGACTGTCCTTTTCTGAGCTCTTCTTAATAGAATATAACAAAAAGTTGCAGAAACAAGAGCAGGAAGTCAACAAGAAAACAGGCAGTGATGACAGAAACAACACAGTGTGCTGAACCTCAGTGAATATGCTGAGATGAAACCTTTGTATTCAATAATAAAGTTGGAATTCCCAACAGAAGCATGAAAAACCATAACTTACATTGGAAAGGCAAATAAGAGATGTCAATGACAATTTGAGAAATTCTTAGATACCCAAAGAAGGAATGGAAGTAAGAATGAACGTAAGGGAGAAGGAAATAGAGAGGGAGGCAATAGGGAACAGAACATGCAGAGCTAGCCCAAGAATTACTGGTGTATCATCACAGTATACAGGGGGATAAAGAAAAAAAAAAATCCTTACCTAAAAACACCCCGAAAATGAAGATAGACAATGCTCACTACAAACTTCAGATAAAACAACTGGCAATTAAAGTTAGGCATATTTTGGAACCATTTTTAGAGTTAATATCAAGAGAAAATTTGAAGGAGAAAGTCCACTAGAGAAGTAATGAACTCATTTACTTTACTATTTTTCCAAATCCCAACAAAATGAGAGTTAAGTACTTTAAAAAATCAGTGTTCATGGTCAAAAAACAAGGGAGATTGTAAAGAGCAACCAAATTTCATGAGCTAGAATATAGAAAAATAAGAGATAACTTAACTAATTTTCCTGAGAGACGTGGTCTTCAGACGCCAGTGGGGAAAGCTCTGGAATTCAGCAACAGTTGTATGGAAGTGCGCATGACAGTGGGTCTGAAATACAATATTTTTGTGAAAATTTGTATAAAAAGAAATTGAACTCCCATACATGATCCACCAATATATGTAGTTTATGACTGCCTTTTTCCATTAGGGAGAAGGTGGAAGATTTATTCTGTAAAGATAGCAAAGTAGCGAGTTAAAGGCAAGGATAACCATGCAGAAAACAAGGAATTGAAAGTCTTCACTAAGAATTATGATGTTTCCATCACTTGTCCTCCTTTTGGCTTCTAGAATGCAGCAACAAGGCTTATATCCTTCCACGAAGGGTATTAAAATGTTCTCTGAGAAATGTAACCAAAAGAAGAGATAAAAATTAAAACGATGATTGTGAAGGCTTCACAGTAAATGAGCCTGACAAAGTTATCCTACAATGAAGACAAGCACTGCAAATGTGTCCATGTACACAGATATTTCAGATAGATATCTGTAAAAAGTCCTATAGTAAGTCAGAGATCACAGAAACATATAAATAAAAAACACAAGAGAAAACAGACTGTGCAGCAAAATTACCCCCATAATCAGAAACATTTTTATCAACACTTTCAGAAAGAAAATATGTTGCATCATTTTACTAACAGGATTCTATTTTAAAAGACTGTCAAAAAAGAAAATATACACTGGAATTTAGAAAAAAATGATAGCAGAAATGAAAAATTTAGAGAGATCATACTATGAAGTTGAAGAAATTTTTTTTTAAAGAGAGCAGAAAGACACAAAGATGAAAAATAAGAGAAAAATACAAAGCAATTAGATGATCAGTTTAGGAAGTCTAAGATAAAGAACGGTGAATTTCCAAATAATAGAATAATAATAAAGCAGAAGAGGAAATCACCAAGGGAACAGTTTTTTTTAATGCCTCAAAATAGAAGAACATAAGTTTCCAGACAGAAAAGATTCACTGAGTGAATGCCCAAAAGTATGGATGAAAATAAGTTCATGATAAGGATATGCTCATGATATTTTAGAACTTAAGAGCAAAGAGCTAACCCAATAATCATTAAAGAAAAAAGAAAATTAAAATAGGCTTCATGCAGAAGATTGAAACAATGATGCTCTCAGGCTTATCGATAGCAACTCTACCTTTTAGCTTAGCTGAACAATTGATTCCCAACCTAGAATTCTCAACCTAAACAAATTATCAGTCAATAGCTAAATACACTAAGAGGAATGATCTTAAAAATACTAATTCCAATGCACAATTACTTAGGAAACCACAGGAGAATATTCTCCACAAAAGTAAAGGAATAAACAAAAAAAAAAAAAAAGAGGGAGAGAGAAGAGAAAGATATAGAAAGCAGAAAACAAAATATTTATCAAAAGAGGACTCCAGGATCACAACCATGTTGCACATCTTAAACATAGATCAACTAGACTGGAGCACGTCAAATGTTTCCAGGAACATTTCTAGGTGGTTAAAACTGACAATTCCTGATATTTTTAATGTATTAAGCAAGTATCTATGCAACTCGAGGAGACATTAAGAACAAATTAGTGATAAGTATGTTAAAAAAAATACATGTAAACAAAAAGACATTTTTTTGAACTCCAGAAAGATAAAAAAAAGTCTTACAAGGAAAGAAAATTAATTATAGTAATTTACATGGCTCAGCTGTAAATAAAGTTTATAAAGTCCAATTTATTTAATTTAATAAAGTCCAATAAACAATATTAAATTAACTAGAATTAGATTATTACAATATGGGAAGATATGATGAGAATGGTATGTGTTTTATTTATAATGAGGAATGAAAAATAAATACATCAAAATATTTCATAGTAAATAATCTCTAAACCTAAAGTATCAAGAACATTAGCAAATTAGAGATATGAATGGTTTATGTCAAAAGGAGACACTACTTAAAAGAATTGAAATTGTTTGCCTACTAAAAAGGGACACAAACAGGTAAAGGGACTATTTCACAATAAAAATACAGAGAATATATCTAAGAAACGGAAAAAAATTAGATTTTTTTTTTAAACTGACAGAAGACAATACACAAATTACTACTCAAAGAAATGTTGAGAACAAAAGAATGGGATCCAAATTAATGACCAGTCAAGCAATTCTTTTTTGTAAGTTCAGACAACTTTTAGAGACATGCTCATATAACCAAAGACTCATTAAATATGTCACATATTATTTTTCTTTCAAAAACTAAAAAGTCTTGTCAGCAAATTAAAAGAAATATCAAAAGAAATCATTCCACTTCTCGCTAAAATGGACTAACACAGATTAGATTTACCCTCTTGCATCAAACAACCAAAAAATTGGACAAAACAGATGCAACAAGAAGTGTTCAAGTCATTATATATTAAGTGGCAGAAGACAATAATCCCTGAAAGACAGAAAACGAATATGATAACGCCCTTTGATTGCCAAGTTTACTGCCTTGAGAGAGTTTTGGGGGATGATAAGGGAAGCAGTGGGTAAGAGGGATACCCTAGTATATTTAATGATTTGAGGAGACACACCTAAAGAGTCCAGAGAAAATAGGGTAGATAGAATTCACAGACATGAATACTGGAGAGGAAAGACATGCACAGAGAATTATAGAAATTTGCATTGGTTGGGTGGTGGTGGTGTTGTGCTCAGTCATGTCCAACTCCGTGCAACCCCATGGACTGGACTGTACCCTGTGAGGATCCTCTGTCCATGGAATCTTCTAACCAAGAATACTGGTGAGGGTTGTCATTCCCTTCTCCAAAGGATCTTCCTGACCCAGGGATCCAACCCGTGTCTCCTGCATCTCTTTCACTGGCAGGCAGTTTCTTTACCACTGAGCTACCTGTGAAGCTATATCCCTCAACTATTTCTCAGACCACAAATCAATCAGTGGATGCATAGGAGGAAACTACCTCAGGCTAGAGAAAGAATAGTTCAAAAGGATTAGAGGCAGAAGTGACTAGGACCCACACAGGCCCAACAATGATGTTTGCTTTGTTTGCTTCCACCAGTCAGTCTGGAAAACCTTATAAATTATACATCATTAGACTATCCAAAAGAGTCTTGAGTCCATCAGTTCAGTTCAGTTCAGTTCAGTCACTCAGTCGTGTCCGACTCTTTGCGACCCCATGAATCGCAGCACCCCAGGCCTCCCTGTCCATCACCAACTCCCGGAGTTCACCCAGACTCACGTCCATCGAGTTGGTGATGCCATACAGCCATCTCATCCTCTGTTGTCCCCTTCTCCTCCTGCCCCCAATCCCTTCCAGCATCAGAGTCTTTTCCAATGAGTCAACTCTTCGCATGAGGTGGCCAAAATACTGGAGTTTCAGCTTTAGCATCATTCCTTCCAAAGAAATCCCAGGGCTGATCTCCTTCAGAATGAACTGGTTGGATCTCCTTGCAGTCCAAAGTACTCTCAAGAGTCTTCTCCAACACCACAGTTCAAAACCATCAATTCTTCAGCGCTCAGCCTTCTTCACAGTCCAACTCTCATATCCATACATGACCACTAGAAAAACCATAGCCTTGACTAGATGGACCCTTGTTGGCAAAGTAATGTCTCTGCTTTTGAATATGCTATCTAGGTTGGTCATAACTTTCCTTCCAAGGAGTAAGCATCTTTTAGTCCATAGAAGAGAAGAATTAGCCTTAGATTAAACATTGCTCTGCCTTTGTCTAACAAATCTTCAAAGTAAAATGCAAAAGGATAAAATTATCTATAAGTACCTTAATTGCATCCCAGAACAAAACTCAAAACTTGAGAATATTGATTAGGAAACAAAAATATCCGGAAGTCTGAAGTAAAATATCAAAATACCTACCATCCATTTAACAATACCCAGGTATGCTAAATGACAAGAAAATACATCACTAGGAGATAAACCAGCCAATCAACACAGAGCAAAATTGATCCAAATATGGGAATTGGTAGAGCAATACATTAAAATAGCTATTATAATTGCATTCAGTGTGAGTAAATTCTAAATTGAGGTCTGGAAGTTGGAGTAGAATACAAAAAGTAAGCATCTAAAGATGAACAGTACAACATCTGAAATAAAAAACAAAATGCAATGCATATATTAACATTACACAAAAACAGATTGTTGAGCTCAAATCACAGCAATAGACACCATCTAAAATGAAACAGAGAGGATAAAGAAATACTTCTAAAACATAATAAGAGTGAGGCGTGTGATAACTTCAAAGTACAATTGAATTCTTCAAAGGATAGGAGGCTGATAGAGACAGAATAACAAAGATAGTAGAATGAAAGAGAGCCAAAATCCTTACAAATTAAAAGGAGACAAAAATGAAAATACGACATATCAAAACTGAAAAGGTCTCTTTTTTTGTTCTTTCAGGGGAATTCTCTTGCTATTTAGTTGTGTGTGGTCCCTCTGCTTCTTCATTTCATATTTCTCTGATTCTATGAGTTTAGAAGATACTGTTATCTACTGTGGTCTTGAGGGGCTGTTTTTATGTGAGAGCAACCCACTGTAGTATTCTTGCCTGGAAAATTCCATGGACAGAGGAGCCTGGCGGGCTACAGTCCATGGGGTTGCAAAGAGTTGGCCACGACTGAGTGACTGAGCACATCCCTGTATACCCTTCATGAGTCACATTTTTGGTGCAAGGTCCTATTTTAGTATGGATACCTGCAACGTCTCTCCTCAGTGTGTACTGGCCATTGTCCCCTTGACACGGGTTGTGAGTGGTTTTGTGGTGATCAGAGAGAAGCTGCGTCGGATGTTGAGCAGGGGCCTCCTCTTTGCTCTGTGGTTGTTATAGCTCTGTCTGGGGCAGGGTCAGTTGTTGGAGTAGAAGCCAAAAGATCCATTTCTGAGCTGCAGTGTAAAGTACACATGACTGGGGCACTTTTGCTGGGAGAGGAGCCACTGAATATTCCTCCACAGGAGCTGTCTCCTTGGAGGCATGCTCTGTGGTGTCACCTGCCACTCTTGCAAAGTAGACTGTTGTTGGCACTGCCCTCAGCCCTGCCTCGGCTTGGGAAGGCAGACAGTCAGCTCAGGTGTCCTTCAGCCACTGCATTTATAAAGCCACCAGTGCAGAATTGTTGGCCACAGGTCTGATGAAGTCCGACACTGGGACCACCATAATCATGAACCTCCTCATGCACAGCCCTGCAAAGCCTGCAGTTGCTCACGCTGGAGCAGTCCCAGCCACAAAAGCACCAACAATCTGCTCAGATGTAAACAAGGCTGCTACAGCAGGGCCTGCTTCCTCTTGGTGCACTGGTTTACAAAGGGGCTTTTATGATGGACCAGGGCTTGGCCTGGCACACCCATAGTTATGGCTTAGACCACACTTGGACCTACTCTAGTCCTCTCCCCAGGTCTGTCCACTGAAGCCCAAGTGTCAGCAGCCAGCCCTCATTTAGAACAGAAGGAGAGAGAAAGAATTTCTCAGACAATCAAAAACTAAATGAATATAGCAATACTAACTCTATCCTAAAAGAAATATTGAAAGTTCTTCTCTAAATAGAAAAGAAGAATCTAAGGACAGAGAAAAATCACAATCAGAAAGCAAATCATTCAAGCCAGTACACAGATAATAAAACAATAAATTTTTTTGTGTGAAAGCATTGATAACCGCAACAAACAACAAAAGGATAAATACGAAGGTGTAAAAGAGGATTTAAGATCATAAAATGGAGGAAAGAGGAGGAAGAAAATGTAGATATGGGGTGGTGTGGAATATGTTTGAGACTGCGGAGTGCCGAAGAATTGATGCTTTTGAACTGTGGTATTGGAGAAGACTCTTGAGAGTCCCTTGGACTGCAAGGAGATCCAACCAGTCCATTCTAAAGGAGATCAGTTCTAGGTATTCATTGGAAGGACTGATGCTAAAGCTGAAACTCCAATACTTTGGCCAGCTCACGCGAAGAGTTGACTCATTGGAAAAGACCCTGATCCTGGGAGGGATTGGGGACAGGAGGAGAAGGGGATGACAGAGGATGAGATGGCTGGATGGCATCACCAACTCGATGGACGTGAGTTTGAGTGAACTCCAGGAGTTGGTGATGGACAGGGAGGCCTGGCATGCTGCAATTCATGGGGTCACAAAGAGTAGGACATGACTGAGTGACTGAACTGAACTGATTGATGTGACTACCAGTCTAAAACAAGTGGGATTTCCAGGAGGTGCAGTGGTAAAGAACTTGCCTGCCAATGCAGGAGATGCATGAGATATGGGTTCCATCTCTGGGTTGGGAAGATCCCCTGGAGAAGGAAATGGCAACCTACTCCAGTATTCTTGCCTGGAGAATCCCATGGACAGAGGAGCCTGGCAGGTTACAGTCTGTGGGGCCGCAAAGAGTCTGACACGATTAAGCATGCGTGTACTGAACTACACTAAAGCAAGGAGATACAGTAATGGGTTAACATACTTGACAAACACAAATCAAAAACATTCAATAGATTCACAAAAACCAAAAAGAACAGAACATAAGCACACATACAAAAGAAATTCATCAAACCAAAAAGGAAAAGCAAAAATTAAAAAAAAAAGGAACAAAGAAGCAGCAAATAATTACTTGGAAAACAAGGTTTAAGAAGGCAATAAATACATATCTATCAATAATTACCTTAAATGTCAGTGGACTAAATGCTCCAATGGAAAGATATAGAGTGGCTGACTGGATGAGAAAACAAGATCTTATAATATGCTGCCTACAAATGATGCCTTTAGGGAGAAGGGCACATGTAAATTGAAAAAAAAAGGGATGGAAAAAGATATTTCTTGCAAACGGAAATGACAATAAATTGGAGGTAGCATTACTCATAGCAGACAAAATAGACTTTAAGACAAAGGTCATAAAGATAAATAAAGAAAGACACTACATGAGGAGAAAAAAAAAATCTGGATCCACACTGAGTTTGTAGACTGAAGAGTTAATATTATACCAAAATGCCTTCATGTTTTAAGAAATCAATAGTCTATTACAGTGTATATATGAAGGCTCATTGAACTATTCTCTCTGCATTTGTGTGACTGAAAATTTTCATAATAAAAAATAAGAAAAAGATTCTGCCAACAGAAAATGAACAGAGATGTTCCCTTGACTAATAATCCTGTAAATTCAATACTGCAGAAGCTTAGCATCTAGAAGAAATTTCAGTAAACTTTGTCACAATGTCAAGCAACAAACCAACATTTTTGTGTTACAATTTCTTTTCACTGCCTCTAATATATTATGTATGTTAAATGTATTCCTTTCTTGCTTTAGTCTTATTGTGTTTGCTATTAGGAAATAGAATAAAAAGGAGAAAATAGCCAATTAAAAAAAATTAACCAAAAATAAATAAATAAAAATAAAAAATTATATAACACTCTCTCTGACATAGATTTCGGAGAAGGCAATGGCACCCCACTCCAGTACTCTTGCCTGGAAAATCCCATGGACAGAGGAGCCTGGTGGGCTGCGGTCCATGGGATTGCTAGGAGTCGGACAAACTGAGCGACTTCACTTTGTCTTTTTGCTTTCATGCATTGGAGAAGGAAATGGCAACCCACTCCAGTGTTCTTGCCTGGAGAGTCCCAGGGATGGCGGAGCCGGGTGGGCTGCTGTCTGTGGGGTTGCACAGAGTCAGACACGACTGAAGTGACTTAGCAGCAGCAGCACGACATAGATTTGACTGAGGGTACATTAGAATAGCTGTATTGCTTCCTATATTCCCACCAAATTATTTCCATTCATCCCTGTATAGTGTTGGAATTTTTCCCCAAAATAGAGAACACTGTATTTGCAATTAGGAAAAGGAAGTCCATGTGTTTGTATAATATTGATGCAAAATTCAAATGCATTTTGTACATTTTGTTACTTTGATCAATTAGTCCAGTAATATGAATAAAAATGAATTAAATTTATTTTAGGACTAAAATAAATAATAAAAGTGTATATATCTACTGCTGACCAAAATTTTTCTTCATTACTTTTATAACAATTATAAATCTATTGTTTATAATTCCTGTAGTGTTGATAAGTCTAGGATCTTTTGTTTCCATTTTAGCTTCTTGGTCTCACATGACTGTTTCTTTCTTATTATTAAATAAAATTGTTTTGGAGACAGTTGACTCTGTTTTGAAACAAAGAAGAATTTGGGAGCTAAGATAATGCTAATTTTTCATTCTATAGTTGAGTCCCAGATACGTGAATTAATTTTTTTGAGTAATAACATGAGAAAATATGCTAAAACTGTAAAGAATTGGTATCCCATCTTGACTTAAGACTTCCTGCAAATTTGATGAGCTTTTCTTATCAAAAGTCAAAAATTTTCAAAATAAGACAGATTCCAACAGTATTCATCTTTACTTTTTAGTGCCTTTATAGTATTGATATTGTAGTTATTATTTATATTTGAGAAGGAATATTGGATAAATGGAGAAGGAATATTGAATAAATGTTAGAACAGCTCTTGTTGCTATAACTCCAACATATGCATATAAAATGATATCATAGGTCAAGGGCTTGAATATTGGAGAAGGAAATGGCAACCCACTCCACTGTTCTTGCCTGGAGAATTCCAGGGACGGGGGAGCCTGGTGGGCTGCCATCTATGGGGTCGCACAGAGTCGGACACGACTGAAGCAACTTAGCAGCAGCAGCAGCAGCCCTTGAATATGAAGCAAGAGTCACAGTAACTAATTTAGAAAATGAATAATTATAATAATAACTTCTGTTGAAATGAATAAGAAATATCACTTATCATTCTATGTTGGTCATAGACTCACAGTAACAGGAACCACCTACAGGTAGTTTTTTAAAGCACAACATTTTATATACAATTTAAGGAGATGGAGAACTATACTAACTCAAAATTTTTCATAATAAAATGTTTTCCTAACTACATCTCATTCTGGTGACAACATATGACCAAGAAAATGTGCAAATATTTTGCACACTTATCAAATTTTATTAAAATTGCCTTTCTAAAGATAAGTTACTCTTAAGCCCTTGACCTATGATATCATTTTATATGCATATGTTGGAGTTATAGCAACAAGAGCGGTTCTAACATTTATTCAATGCTTACCATCTTCTAGGCTCAACACTTTATATATAATACATATATATATTAACTTATTTAATATTCTCTTCAGAATATTACCTTTATTTCAAAAATGGGGAAATAGATTGAAAGAGGTTAAATAATTTGCCTGACACAAGAAAGTTAATCACTGAACAAGGTGGGAAATGTCAGAAATTTTCCATAAAGGCACTGAATAAGCATACTTTGATTAAGTGAATAAATGAATAAAGCCAGCTAAATTAAAAATTGTATAGTGCCCTTCAATCTTCTGTAAGAGCTCAGCTGCAAGGTTTCTTGATATCATCAATAGAGCAATAACACAATAAATAGAAATTGAAAACAGAGAATGAACTACACGAACTCCTAGACTGGATATCTTACCTAGTATTCTGTAACAACTCCAATTTTACTTCTACACCAAGGTATATATCTTCACCAACTTGTTCAAGGAAAATGGTATTTTCTTTAATCCATCTCTAGTAGAAGTGAATAGTATGAAGGCACTTTAGAACCACAGTTTCCATCTCCAGCACATCATTTCAGTTGTCACTAAACACATGTTCTCTGACAGAATTTTAAAAGTGACATTAAAAATGATCTTTAACTCAATGCCTTTATTGTACACTTATAAACCTGAGGCTTGAAAGGATTTGGTTATGAGCTTAATGTTATAATGAAGCCAAAACCATAACAACAAACTTCAATCTCAGGTAGGTGATCTTTGCACAATATCATAATAACTTCATAAATAAAATAACCTGAGAAAGTGAATGTTTAGAGGTCAAAAATTCTATACACTCTATACATGAAAGGATTCTTTCCCTTTGGTATCTGAGTAAGACAGGCAAAGTCTGCACCTATATAATCATCTTCTTTCTCCTTAATACAGATCTCATTCAGCTTGGAGCAAGGTAACTCAAATAACAATATCCTACATAAACTGAGAATTTACTCTGATCCAAGGGGGGTTTTCGGTTTCCCACATGGCTCAGTGGTAAAGAAACCTTCTGACAATGCAGGAGATGCAGATTCAATACCTGGGTCAGGAAGCTCCTCTGGAGTAGGAAATGGCGATCACCTCCAATATTCTTGCCTGGAGAATCACATGGACAGAGGACCATGATGAACTACAGTCCATGGGGTCACAAAGAGCTGGACGTGACTAAGCACCCATCCACGCATGCAAGAGAGTGTTTTACATATATTCTCATTAAATGTGAAGATCCATAACATAATTGTTTTCCAACTAAAATATTCTCATTAACACTACTTAGAATTACAATGTTTTAAATAGTTAGGAAATTAGATATGTACTGTCTTACATTTTATACTAGTACACATACAGAATACCATATAACTACAAGGAAATTGCTGATTTTTAGAGAAAATCTCTGAGAAGTCTGAGTTTGAGTGAAGTTAAAAATGGTTATCAAATTTAGAATATTTTCACTGAAACTTAATCTGACATGTGAAAGTGAAGTGAAAGGGTAGTCACTAAGTCATGTCTGATTTTTTGTGACCCCATGGACTGTAGCCCACCAGGCTTCTCTGTTTATGAAATTCTCCAGGCAAGAACACCAGAGTGAGTTGCTACTCCCTTCTCCAGGGGATATTCCTGACCAGGGATGGAACCAGGGTCTCCCACATTGTAGGCAGATCTTTACTGTCTGAGCAACCACGGAAGCCCTAGTCACACAGATGACATTAAAAGTTCCCAGAAACTATGTCCTACCTCCAACTGGTGATATTTACATTGTGTTTTGTGTGGAGAAGGGAGCAGAAGAAATAACAGACATATGCATTTTATTATCCATAGCAGGATTTCAACTTCGTCCATCAAACTCCTGAATCTGAGTAACAAAGACTCTGAAGACATATTATGATACAGTATATTTAACTTACATTTGGTATATGATAAGCTTGACTTTATGTAAAGAATAATAATTTTACTTATACATAATGACTAACTGGGATAGTCAAATAACAACTTTCTAAAATAGCAACTGATTTACATATGTGGCTCAGATCATGAACTCTTTATTGCAAAATTCAGACTTAAATTGAAGAAAATAGGGAAAAACCACTAGGCCATTCAGGTATGACCTAAATCAAAACCTTTATGATTATACAGTGCAAGTGACAGATACATTCAGAGTACATGAAGAACTACAGACAGAGGTTTGTAATATTGTACAGGAGGTAGTGATCCAAACCATCCCCAAGGAGGAAAAAAAAGGCAAAATGGTTGTCTGAGGAGGCCTTACAAATAGCTGAGAAAAAAAAAAAAAAAAAAGAAGTGAAAGGCAAAGGAGAAAAGATATACACATCTGAATGCAGAGTTCCAAAGAACAGCAGGGAGAGATAAGAAAGACTTTCTAAGTGAACAATGTAAAGAAATAGATGAAAACAACAGAACGGGAAATACTAGAGATCTCTACAAGGAAATTAGATATACTATGGTAACATTTCATGCAAAGATAGGCACGATAAGGGACAGAAACAGTATGGAATTAACAGAAGCAGAAGATATTATGAAGAGGTGGGAAGAATACACAGAAGAACTATTCAAAAAAAATCTTAATTACCTGGATAACCATGATGCTGTAAATACCCACCTAGAGCCAGGTATCCTGGAATGTGAAGTAAAATGGGCCTTTTAGAAGGAGAAAGCTTATAGGAAGCATCACTATGAGCAAAGCTAGTGGATGTGATGGAACTCCAGCTGAGCTGTTTCAAATCTTAAATATGATGCTGTTAAAGTGCTGCACTCAGTAATGCAGCAAATTTGGAAAACTCAGCAGTGGCCACAGTATTGGAAAAAGTCAGTTTCATTCCAATCCCAAAGAAGGGCAATGCCAAAGAACATTCAAACTACTGCACAATTGCACTCATTTCACATTCTAGCAAGGTCATGTTCAAAATCCTTCAAGACAGGCTTCAACAGTACGTGAACTGAGAACTTTCAGATGTTCAAGCTAAATCTAGAAAAGGCAAAGGAACTAGAAATCAAATTGCCAATATCTGTTGGATCATAGACAAAGCAAGAAGATTCCAGAAAAACATCTAGTTTTATTGACTATGCTGAAGTCTTTGTGTCGATCAAAAAAAAACTATGGAAAATTCTTAAAGAGATGGATATACTAGACCACCTTACCTGCCTCCTGAGAAATGTGTATTAAGGTCAAGAAGCGATAGTTAGAACCAAACATGGAACAATGGCCTGGTTCAAAATTGGAAAAGAGTGTGTCAAGGTTGTATATAATCACCATGTTTATTTAACTTATATGCAGAGTATACCACGTGATATGCTAGGCTGGATGAATCACAAGCTGGAATCAAGATTGCTGGGAGAAATATCAATAACCTCAGATATACAGATGACTCTACACTTATGGGAGAAAGCAAAGAGGAACTAAAGGGCCTCTTAATGAAGGTGAAAGAGGGCAGTGAAAAAGCTGGCTTAAACTCAACATTCAAAAAGCTAACATGGCATCCAGTACCATCACTGCATGACATACAGATGGGGAAACAATGAAAACAGTGAAAGACATTATTTTCTTGGGCTCGAAATCACTGATGACAGTGACTGTAGCCACGAAATTAAAAGACGCTTGTTCCTGGGGAAAAAAGCTATGACAAACCTAGACAGCATATTAAAAAGCATATTAAATTGCTTCACCAACAAAGGTTCATATAGTCAAAGCTATGGTTTTTCCAGTTGTTATGTATGGATATGAGTTGTTGCTGTTCAGTTGCTTAGTGGTGTCTGATTCCTTGTGATCCCATGGACTGCAGCACACCATGCTTCCCTATCTTTCACTATCTCTCAGAGTTTGCTCAAACTCACGTCCATTGAGTTGGTGATGCCATCCAATCATCTCATCCTCTGTCATCCCCTTCTCCTTCTGCCTTCAATCTTCCCCAAAATCAGTGTCTCTTCTAATGAGTCAGTTCTTTGCATCAGGTACCCAAAGTATTGGATCTTCAGCCTCAGCATCAGTCCTTCCAAAGAATATTCAGGATTGATTTCCTCTAGGATTGACTGGTTCTGTCTCCTTGCAGTCCAAGATACTCTTAAAAGTCTTCTCCAACACCACAATTCAAAAGGATCAATTCTTTGACACTCAGCCTTCTTTATGGTCCGATTGTCATATCCATACATGACTACTGGAAAAACTATAGTTTTAACTAGACAGACCTTTGTTGGCAAAGTAATGCCTCTGCTTTTTAATACACTATCTAGGTTTGTCATAGATGTTTTTCCAAGGAGCAAGCATCTTTTAATTTCATGACTGCAGTCACCATCTGCAGTGATTTTGGAGCCCAAGAAAATAAAGTCTGTCACTGTTTCCATTGTTTCCCCATCTATATGGCATAAAGGATGGGACCATATGCTATGATCTTTGGTTTTTGAGTCTTGAGCTGTGAGCCAGCTTTTTCACTTCAGTCTTTCACCTTCATCAAGCAGCTCTTTAGTTCTTATTTGTGTTCTGTCATAAGGGTGGTGTCATCTGCCTATCTGAGGTTATTGATATTTCTCCGGGCAATCTTGAATCCAGCTTATGCTTCATCTAATCTGGAATTTCACATGATATACCCTGCATATAAGTTAAATAAGCAGGTGACAATATATAGTCTTGAAATACTCCTTGTCCAATTTGGAGCCATTCCGTTGTTCCATGTCCAGTTCTAACTGTTGCTTCTTGATCTGCATACACATTTTGCAGGAGGCAGGTAAGATGATCTGGTATTCCCAACTCTTTAAGAGTATTCCATGGTTTATTGTGATCGACACAGTCAAAGGCTTCAGCATAGTCAATGAAATAGAAGTAGATGATTTTCTGGAATTCTCTTGCTTTTTTCTATGATCCAATGGATGTTGGATGTTTGATCTCTGGTTCCTCTGCCTTTTTGAAATCCAGATTGAACATCTGGAAGTTCTCAGTTCACTTACTGTTGAAGTCTGGCTTAGATAATTTTGATCATTACTTTGCTAACGTCTGAAATGAGTGCAATTGTGGGAGTATTTTGAACATTCTTTGGCATTGCATCTCTTTGTGATTGGAATGAAAACTTACCTTTTCCAGTCCTGTGGCCACTGTGGAGTTTTCTAAATTTTCTGACATATTGAGTGCTGCACTTTAACATCATCTTTTAGGATTTGAAATAACTCAGCTGGAATTCTACCACCTTCACTAGCTTTGTTCCTAGTGATGCTTCCTAAGGCCCACTTGACTTCCCACTCCAGGATGTCTGGCTCTAGGTGAGTGATCACATCATCATGATTATCTAGGTCATTAGTTTTTTTTTGAATAGTTCTTCTGTGTATTATTGCCACCTCTTTTTAATACCTTCTGCTTCTGTTAGGTCTATACCATTTCTGTCCTTTATTGTGCCCATCTGAATGAATTGTTCCCTTGGTATCTAATTTTCTTGAAGAGAGTTGGACCATAAGGAAGTCTTAGCAACAAAGAATTGATGCTTTTGAACTATGGTGTTGGGGAAGACTCTTGAGGGTCCCTTGGACTGCAAGGAGATCAAACAAGTTAATCCTAAAGGAAATCAACCCTGAATATTCATTGGAAGGACTGATGCTGAAGCTGATGCTCCAACACTTTGGCTACTTTGTGAGAAGAGCTGAATTATTGAAAAAGACTCTGATGCTGGGAAAGATTGAAGGCAGGAGGAGAAGGAGATGACTGAGGACTAGATGGTTGGATGGCATCACCAACTCAATGACATGAGTTTGAGCAAGCTCTGGGAGATAGTGAAGGACAGGGAAGCCTGGTATGCTATAGTCCATGGGGTCACAAAGAGTCAGACATGATTGAGCAATTGCACAACAACAATGATTCAGATATATGAATGTGTGTGTGTGTGTGTGTGTGTGTACTCAGTTGCTCAGTCATATCCAACCATCTGCGACCACATGGTATGTAGTCCACCAGGCTCCTCTGTCCTTAGAATTTTCTAAGTAAGAATACTGGAGCGACTTGCCATTTCCTACTCCAGGGACCCATCTCATTTCTCTTCTGTATCCTGCATTGGCAGGCATATTCTTTACCACTGTGCCACATGGGAAGCCAGATGTATGAGTACTGATAAAAAATATAAAATTTTAATATACAATTTAAGAGTAAATAGGTATTGTAACAAGTATGATAGCAATCAGAGAAAATAAGGAATTTTACCAATTAATTTCTATATTGTTCATTTATTCCTACTCTACGAACTTCATGGAATTATATTCTAAATAATTTTTATAACACAGAATTAGCAAAAGTGTCTAGCTATAGGACATTTTATTCTGAAATTTTAAAAGTAGCAACACTACAATCAATACATGTGTTTACATTCTATTGCACTTGCTTTCCTGATCAAAGAAGCATAATGAGAGATTCAATTTTTCAAAATCACACTATCTCCTTGAAGAGTTACACTAACAATACAAAATAACTAAAATTTGTACTTTAGAGTCCTAGTGCAAAAGGGATTCAGAGGAGGAGAGATGAAGAGAGCTAGAACAGGAAGTCTTGCCTTCTCAAAGAACGAAGCCTTGAAAATGCTTCGGATACTGAGATGACTTGGCCAGAATGAGAGAATGGGCTTCAGCCCTCGGTCCAGATACAACTGCAGTTTTCAGAGGTACTGACAGAGGCAACCTCACTACAGAGCAATATTTTATATTTATTAAATATTTTAAATATTGCTCTGTAGTGAGGAGCAAAAGTTCTATAATATTTAGATTTATTTAGATTTAATTTTGTAAAACTAAAACAAAACCAGAAGTCATTTATTAAATGTATAAAATAGTGTGTGGTAAAGCACAAAAATATGATGAGGCAAGAGGTAAACTAGAATAAAGCCTATTGAAATGCACAAGTTCATGATTGCTAACATGAAATAAAAATGATAAATATTTATGGAGATTGCCTCTTATTTTACAAAACCTCTCCACAGAAGAGAAACATGAATTTAATTATGGAAAACAATCACTGAAAATAGTATGAGAAAACTGCTGCATTGTCTGGAGGGGTAGGAAAAAGTTTTACTAAACTATTGCTAAGCCAAAGAAAAATGAATATAGAATATTCTTCACGAGAACTTGCACATCCTTGAGATAGTACCAGGAGGAAGCTCTTCATTCTTACTCTCATTTCCAGGAGAGAACAAAAAGCAAGAAGTCAAGTTAGACACTCCCCACATGATTATCTCTGATCTATGAGTTAAACAGGGAAACTAAATAAATATATTATTGTAAAGAAAACTAACCTGCTTATTTAAAAGGGAATCTTAAAGGTTATATTTATTTTCCTACCATGTTAGAAACGAGAGTGGACAAGCTTACATTTTAATACCCCTCCACACTGTTATTTTTAGACAGGGAAATGTGAGAATATATATATATATATATATATATATATATATTTAGAAAATAAAACTTAGAAGCACATCTTTCACAGGTGTGTGTGAAAACATGAATGAAAACAGGGTAGCCTTTAAGCCTGAAGTTGCTCTTGCGTTATGTTAAAAGTTATGTTTGCATATTTATTTAATTGAGGAGAGGCAGTTAATAATTATATAGAAATGTCTTTCTAATAACAACCTTGAGATTTTGATATTATAAATTGAAACTAATTTTGACTAATAAAGTCTCCCTCAACATAATTAAACTAATTTTGTTACTTATGAATTTAAAGTTTTAAGGAACTCAGAATTCAGAGGTTGGAGAGATGAACAGAAAAGGGAAAGAGAAGGTGAGAGAGAGGGGAAGAGAGAGAGAAACAGGTAGGGCGAGGTGGAGGTGAAGGGAAATTGTAAAACACCTACTTACAAGTCAGTATTTAGAAATTTTTCACTTCTCATGGAATAGAATAAATGCTACAGGGCCACAGTTCTGTTTCCAGTTCAGTTCAGTTCAGTCGCTCAGTCGTGTCCGACTCTTTGCAACCCCATGAATTGCAGCACGCCAAGCCTCCCTGTCCATCACCAACTCCCGGAGTTCACTCAGACTCACGTCCATTGAGTCAGTGATGCCATCCAGCCATCTCATCCTCTGTCATCCCCTTCTCCTCCTGCCCCCTTAAAGACATATCAAATACTCTACTTCTCAAATGTGAGTGACAGTAGATAAGCAACAATTTTTGTTCTTCACCTCCACCTCTCCCTCCCTGTTTCTCTCTCTCTGTCCCTCGACCTCTCCCCTTCTCTTTCTCTTTTCTATCTATCCCCCCAACCTCTTAAATTCGGAGTTCCTTAAAACTTTAACTACATAAATAATAAAATTAGCTTAGTTGTGCTCAGGACTGAAAATAGTCACATGAAATATCAGTTAGTTCTGTGACAGCCAGTCACACCATGATAAAACAGACTAGAAAACAGATTCATAGTAAAAATGAATGCTTTCCAGGACACACACCTTCCTGAGGAAGACTTCTGAAGTAAAGAATATAGTGTGGTGTTCTCATTTGATTAAGAAGAAATATTTAACTACACACAAAATGTTCATTAAAATCAATGCAGAGTGTGCGTTCCATCAACCTTTGCAGAGCAAATTACCTTATAGTAGAGAGGGGTTGGGGAAAATGTGACAGTTACATGTAAGAGAATGAAACTAGAACACTTCCTAACACCATATACAAAATAAACTCAAAATGGATTAGAGACTTCAAATGAAGCCAAAAACTATAAAGCTCTTAGAGAAAAACATAGACAGTGCACTCTTTGACATAAATCACAGCAAGATCCTTTTTGACCCACCTCCTAGAGTAATGGAATAAAAACAAAAATAAACAGATAGGACCTAATTAAACGTAAAAGCTTTTGCACAGCAAAGGAAACAATAAACAAGATAAAAAGACAACCCTCAGATGGGAGAAAATAATTGCAAACATAACAACTGACAAAGAATTAATCTCCAAAATATATAAGAAACTCATACAGCTGAAAGCCAGCATTGCTTTTTCTTAACCAACATGTGATCAGTTGAAACTTCTACAGAAACTTTCAGGGGTATAAAGTACACTTGAACTATCCGGTGGGACAGACTTTTAACATATTTCTCTCTCCAATAGACAAAAAGTTTAGATTAGTGAAGGTACAGCTTTCTTAGATAAAATTCCTTCTGTACTTCGTCATGCGTTATTTATCATTCTGAATTTGAACTGTTCTCTAAAGTTATCCAAAGAAGATTAAGATAAACTAAAGTCATTCCATTTATGAATTAGCACAAGGTTAACCAATCTTAGTATCACGTTTAGTCTGGTTGATTTCAGTAAACCAAAACTGTACTTAACCTACTACACTCTAGTATACATTGTTTTCTTCTACGATGTTTATGACCATCACCATCACTATCACCACTAGCATTATTTTCATTTCCAAGCAAAGAAATATTCCCCTGGATAAGATGACTTTATTCAAGACTGTTGCAATAGGAGAGAGAGATTAATGCTACAAGGGAGACAGACTATACTCAACGCCACTGACACAAGGCAGATGGTAGTTTAGTCAGTAAGTCGTGTCCAGCACTTTTACAACCGCATGGACTACAGTTCACCAGGCTCTTCTGTCTATAGGATTTCACAAGCAAGAATACTGGAGTGGGTTGCCATTTCCTTCTAGGGTATCTTCCTGATGCAGGGATCAAACCTGGATCTCTTGCATTGCAGGTGGAATCTTTACCACTGAGTCACTAGGGAAGGCTCCCAAATCAGAATTATCTTAAAAAATCTAGGAAAAGAGAACCACTTACCTAAATTGATGGTATATTTATATATTATAAATATATAAGTGCTTCTATCTACACTCTTTCACATGTTCAGCAGGCTTCTCATTATATCATATAATAGAAATGAAAATATAGATATTCATTTATGAAACATCAAATATCTACAAATATGTATACAGTATTTGATTCATTTATAAAATACATATACTTTTCTCAAGTATGTAACAGGCAAGGGAAAAATCTGTGAAATCTTAGTTTAAATCTAGACTCATCTACCTACTTAAAAACCTAAGTATCGTAGACAAGTTCCTTCAGTCTCTCTGAAGTTCACTTTGTTCCTATATAAAACATCAACAATGTCACTGTACATCACGAGGCCATTTTTAAAAAGCAATTAAAATATAGTTAAGGAAAAACACCAATGCAGTATACTAATGCATATATATGGAATTTAGAAAGATGGTAACAATAACCCTGTGTACGAGACAGCAAAAGAGACACTGATGTATAGAACAGTCTTATGGACTCTATGGGAGAGGGAGAGGGTGGGAAGATTTGGGAGAACGGCATTGAAATATGTAAAATATCATGTATGAAACGAGATGCCAGTCCAGGTTCGATGCACGATACTGGATGCTTGGGGCTAGAGCACTGGGAAACCCAGAGGGATGGTATGGGGAGGGAGGAGGGAGGAGGGTTCAGGATGGGGAACACATGTATACCCGGTGGCGGATTCATTTTGATATTTGGCAAAACTAATACAATTATGTAAAGTTTAAAAACAAAATAAAATTAAAAAATAAATAAAAAAACTCTTATACAAAAAAATAAATAAATAAAATAAAATAAAATATAGTTAATGAAATAAGCTCAAGGATTACCTGGCACTTAGTGCTCAATAATTTTTTTACTTTGTTTTATATCTCAATTGTTAATGAGAATACTTCACAAATAGTACTTGAACATGTATGTCCTAAGCTACCATAAACAGGTGTTCTATTTCTAAACATTTATTTTACTGAATCACTTCTTTGAACCTCAGGTTCCAAAGAGACAGAAAGTCTGGATCTTGAGATAAAATTGCTGTAACTATACTTTTCATCATTTCACAATGCTAAATTAGTTTAATAATGCTCAATTATCAGAATCCTAAAACAATATTCATGGAGGACAAGCTTAAAGAATGCCCACTAGAATGAAAAAAAAAAAAAAAAAAACCCAATCACAAAACAGATTACTGGCATGGTAAGTGACCATAGAAGGATACTAGAAATGACAGAAATGAAGATTAGAAATAGATATACTATTTTCAAAAATGAAAAATAGGCAGATACCACATCAGTACCTGCTGATAAATACTGTAGGAAACTTAATATAAAAGGAATACTTAGATGAAAAAAGAGGTAAGTCCTACTACTTGAGGTTCATGGAGAATAAATACTAACAGTATATCTTTACTGGTATGTCTTTTTATTATATAAGTTTCAGGTATCTGTAAACATAATTCAACATATGAATACACTGGAGAGTGATCATCACAAGTCTAATTACTATCCATCACCATACAATCAATATGTCAGCAAATTTGGAAAACTAAGCAGTGGCCACATGACTGGAAATGGTCAGTTTTCATCACAAGCCCAAAGAAGGGCAATGCTAAAGAATGTTCAAACTACTGTATAACTGTGCTCATTTCACATGCTAGCAAGCTCATGCTCAAAATCCTTCAAGCTAACCTTCAGCAGTGCATGACACAGAACTTCCAGATGTACAAGCTGGATTTAGAAAGGGCAGAAGAAACCAGAGATCAAATTGCTAGCATTCACTGGATCATAGAGAAATTAAGGAAATTCCAGAAAAAACACCTACTTCTGCTTCATTGACTATGCTGAAGCCTTTGACAAACTTTGGAAAATTCTTCACGAGATGGGAATACCAGACCACCTTACCAGTCTCCTGAGAAACCTGTATGCAGATCAAGAAGTAACAGTTAGAACTAGATATGGAACAACAGACTGGTTCAAAATTGGGAAAGCAGTACATCAAGGCTGTGTATTGTCACCTTGCTTATTTAACTTATATGCAGGGTATACCATGTCAAATGCCAG
Source organism: Bos taurus (assembly GCF_002263795.3). Taxonomy (NCBI): domain Eukaryota; kingdom Metazoa; phylum Chordata; class Mammalia; order Artiodactyla; family Bovidae; genus Bos; species Bos taurus. The sequence continues at coordinate 37,229,508 of NC_037348.1, read as the reverse complement.
GCTGGATGAATTACAAGCTGGAATCAAGATTGCCAGGAGAAATATCAACAATCTCAGATATGCATATGTTACCACTCTAATGGAAGAAGGCAAAGAGGAACTAAAGAGCATCTAGATAAGGGTGAAAGAGGAGAGTGAAAAATCTGGCTTAAAACTCAACATTCAAAAAACTAAGATCATGGCATCCAGTTCAATCCCAGTGGCAAAGCTGTGTTCAGTCGCTCAGTCATGTCAGATGCTTTGTGACCCCATGAACTATAGCCCACCAGTCACCTGTGTCCATGGGAGTTTTCAAGCAAGAATACTTGAGTTGGTTGCCATTTCCTTCCCATGGCAATTAGAAGTGGAAGTAGTGATGGATTTTCTTTTCTTGGACTCCAGAATCTCTGTGGATGGTGACTGAAGCCATGAAACTAAACGACACTTGCTACTTGGAAGGGAAGCTATGACAAAACTAGACAGCATATTAAAAAGCAGAGACATCACTCTTATGACAAAGGTCCATGCCATCAAAACTATAATTTTTCCAGTAGTTCTGTATAGATGTGAGAGTTGGACCATAAAGAAGGCTGAGCATCAAAGAACTGATGTTTTTGAATTGCAGTGCAGAAGATATTTTAGAGTCCCTTCAGTACTTTGGCCACCTCATGCGAAGAGTTGACTCATTGGAAAAGACTCTGATGCTGGGAGGGACTGGGGGCAGGAGGAGAAGGGGACAACAGAGGATGAGATGGCTGGATGGCATCACCGACTTGATGAACATGAGTCTGAGCGAACTCCAGGAGTTGGTGATGCACAGGGAGGCCTGGGGTGCTGCGATTCATGGGGTTGCAAAGAGTCAGATACGACTGAGCGACTGAACTGAACTGAACTGGAATGCAAGGAGATCAAACCAGTCAATCCTAAAGGAAATCAACCATGAATATTCATGATAAGGACTGATGCTGAAGATGAAGCTCTGATACTCTGGGCACTGATACAAAGAGCCAACCCACTGGAAAAGACTGATCCTGAGAAAGATTGAAGGCAGGAGGAGAAGGGGATGACAGAGTATGAGATGGTTTGATGGCATCATTGACATAATGAACATGATCTTGAGCAAACTCTGGGAGATAGTGAAGGACAAGGAAGCCTGGCAGGGTGCAGTTCATGGGGTCGCAAGGAGTTGGATATGACTTAATGACTGAACACAATAGCCATACAGTTGATCCCCTTCCTTCATTTCACCTGTCCCCTGACCCCTTTACCCTCTGGTAACCACTAATCTATCTTCCATACCTATGAGCTCTTATTATTTATTTACTCACTCTTTTATCCATAGGTTCCAATTTGAGTGAATCCTATATTGCTTGTTTTTCCCTGTCTGATTTCTTTCACTAAGCATAACACCCTCAATGTCCATCCATATAGTCACAAATGGCAGAATTTCATTCTATTTTATAGCTGAGTAATATTTCACTACATAAACATATGTATAATATCTTTTTATCTATTCATTACCAATTTACACTTAGACTGTCTGCATATCTTGGCTACACTAAATAATGTTGCAATGAACATAAAGGTGCATATATCTCTCTGAATTAATGTTTTCTTGTTTTTCTGATATCCATCCTGAAGTGGAATAGCTGAGTCATACAGTAGTTCTAGTGTTTCTCTGGCGGTTCAGACAGTAAAATCTGCCTCCAATGTAATAGACCAGAGTTTGAACCCTGGGTCAGGAAGGTCCCCTGGAGAAGGGAATGGCTACCCACTCTGGTATTCTTGCTGGAGAATTCCATGGACAGAGGAGCCTGGTTGGCTAAAATCCATGGGGTCGCAAAGAGTCAGACACAACGGAGTGACTAAGACACATACACACACACACATGCACAAACATAGAGTAGTTCTACTCTTAATTTTTTAAGATATCTATATATTGTTTTCCATTTATTGGAAATTGATCAGTTTTCATTCCCACCAACAGTGCACAAGAATTCCCTTTTCTCCACATACTCTCCAACATTTGTTATTTTTTTTTAGTAAAAGCCATTCTAACAAGTATGAGTTGATATATCATTGTGGTTTTAATTTCTATTTCCTTGATGATTAGAAATGTTAAACAGCTTTTCGCATGCCTGTTGGCCATTTGTATGTCTTTTATGAAAAAATGCCTACTCAGATCCTATGTCCACTTTTAAATCTGGTTGTTTGTTTTTATGTTGTTGCTATTGAGTTGTATGAGTTCAGTATATATTCTGGATATCAACCTCTTTTTGGGTATATGAATTGCAAATAGCTTCTTCCATTTGGTAGGTTGCCTTCTTGCCTTCAAGATGATAGTTTCCTTCGCTGTGTAAAACCTTTTTACTTTGATGTTGCCTTGTTTTCTTATTATTAATATTTCTTTTTAACTTGAAGTCTTTTAAACTTTTTTTTAATAGGGAAGTTTTGTGGTGGTGAATTTCTTTAGCTTTTGCTTATCTGGGGAAATCGTATCTCTCTCCTTCAATTCTGAATGATAACCTTACTAGATAGAGAATTCTAGGTTGAAAGTTATTTTTTTTCTTTTCCTTCCTCTCAGTCCTTTAAATATGCTTTTCTACTCTGTTCTGGTCTGTAAGGTTCCTGCTGAAAAATCGACCAATAGCTTTGTGGGGTTTCCCTTGTAGATAACAAGTTACTTTTCTCTTGCTCCTTTGAGGATTCTATCTTTATCCTTAACTTTTACCATTTTAGAATGTCTTGGTTTGTTTCTCTTCAGATTCATCATACTCAGAACTCCCTGAGTATCATAGACCTGGGTATCTGCTTCCTTCATCATTTTAGTAATGTTGTCAGCCACTATTTCTTAAATAATTTTTCTGGCTCTTTCTCTTTTCTTCTGGGACCCTTATAATGCAAACACTATTCAGCTTGATGTTGTCCCAGAGGTCCTTTGAGATATCTTCACTTTTTTAAAACTCCTTTTTCATTTGCATTTCTGTCTGATGAATTCCATTGCTTTGTATTCCATTCTGCTGTTTCTTTCTTCTACCTCATCCAATGTATTATTGAAACCCTCTAGTGTATTTTTCACTTCAGTTACAACTTATGTCTGGTATTTTTAATTTTTTCTATATCTTTGTTGACGTTCTTACTGTATTAATCCATTCTTCTTCCCAGTTTGGTGAGCATCTTTATTACCATCAAGCATCTTTAACAGGTAGATTGCTTATCTCCATTTTGTTTAGTATTTCTAAGGTTTTATCTTGCTTTGGTTGGAACATATTCATCTCCTTATTTTGCTAATTTTCTGTGTTTGCCTCTATGTATTAGGTAAATCAGCTACCTCGCCCAGTCTTGAAAAGTGGCCTTATGTATAAATGTCCTGGGAGGCTCAGAAGAGCAATCCCACTTGACCACAAGAGTCAAGTGCTCAAGGAGTGTCACCTACATAAGCTACGTGTGCCCTCCTGTGGTGGTGGGGCCATGGCTACTGCTGTAGTATACTGGTGGGCATAGTTGACCCCTGGAACTATGAGACCCATCATAGCAAGTGCAGGGTGCTGGGGTGGGACTGGCCCTCAAACTTGCTGTACAGCCCAGCTGTTGTAGCTATCAGGTGCTGGTTGGAAGGGTTACCACTGGACCTGCTGTGCGGTCAGGCCATAGATAGTGGGAAGTTCTCTTCAAAGGGTGAGTACTTTCAAATAGTATTCACTGGTACTATTGCTAACCCAGGGATTGAACCCACGTCTCTTGCATCGCCTGTGGCTCCTGAATTGGCAGGCAGATTCTTTAACACTGCACCACCTGGTAGGCCCTATTAATAATTTAGATGGAGATTTTCAAAATGACACCCACCAGATTGGTATTAGCAAGGTAACCTGAGATTGAAAAATCACTCTCACTAATGTCTCAGTACCTATGAACATCCCGACTGGTTCCTGCCTCTCTGGCAGATTCTTCAGAATAGGTAAATGCATCCTCCTTACTTCTGGTCCATTCTGGAGGAGGAAATGGCAACCCATTTCAGTATTCTTGCCTGTAAAATCCCATGGACAGAGGAGCCTGGCGGGCTACAGTCATGGAGTCCCAAAAAGTTAGACTCAACTGAGCGACTGAGCGAGCACACACCTATGGTCCATGTCCTTTTCCGATTTGGTGTTTTTGAACTGTTTTTCAGGTGAAATGAGTCTGCACGTAAGCCCTTTAAGAGTATGTTTTCTGTCCCTGAAGTTTTATAGTTTTCCTGGAAGTATTCCCCACTGATTTTCAAAGGCAAGTATTTTGGGGGTTGTCTTTCCCACTGAGTCAGTTCTTCTCATCAGGTGGCCAAAGTATTGGAGTTTCAGCTTCAGCATCAGTCCTTCCAATGAATATTCAGGACTGATTTTCTTTAGGATGGACTGCTTGGATCTCCTTGCAGTCCAACGGACTCTCAAGAGACTTCTCCAACACAACAGTTCAAAAGCATCAATTCTTTGGCACTCAGCTTTCTTTATAGTCCACCTGTCACATCCATACATGACCACTGTATGATTAATGACGTACATGACTAATGTTTTCACAGGTGTTTATTTATCCCCAAACTAATTAAGTTGTACACATTAAATATGTACAGCTTTTCACATGTCAATCCTATCTTAATACAGTGGTTTTTAAAATGAGTACTTGACTCTCATGTTGTAACAATTATATTTGGAAAATAATTCAAAACTTAACCTGTATATCTTTTTGTTTAAAATTAATATGTTACACTAAGTTTGGAGGAAATAAATAGAAATTTTATCATTAAAAAAACTTAGAGTCAGAGAGGCCTGGGAATTGTCTCCAAGACTTGACAACTGGTTATGCAGCAGCAGTGCTGGTTTGGAACCCAGACTCTTCTCACCTCCAATGCCACTTATGTATTAGTCTATATTATCTCATGGTATGCACATGCCAATTACACTTGTAGATGACAAATAAGGAGAGAATAAATACCCTGGATATCAGATTAGAATAAAAATATCTTGATAGGTTGGAATGGAAAGCTGGAACTGGACTTAATAAGAACTAGTAAGTGTTCATTTTACATCTATGATTCAATTTACAATTATACAACTCAAGAAAAGGAGAGGTGATTTAGTGGCAAGGGCTCAGTGTGTGTGTGTGTGTTTGTACTTGTGTGTTAGAGTACAGTCGCCCTGTTTACATCATTATCCAAAGATAGAATTGGATGATTTTGAAGAATATGAGTCCCCTGGTACTGACAGCATTCAAACCTATGCTAGATGACGTTTAAGTTTGGTTCAGTTCAGTCACTCAGTCATATCTGACTCTTTGCAACCCCATGGACTGCAGCACACCAGGCTTCCCTGTCTATCACCAACTCCTGGAGCTTGCTCAAACTCATGTCCATTGAGTCAGTGATACTATCCAACTATTTCATCCTCTGTCGTCCCCTTATCCTCATGCCTTCAATCTTTCACAGCATCAGGGTCTTTTCTAAGGAGTCAGTTCTTTGCATCAGGTGGCCAAAGTATTGGTTCAGCTTCAGCATCGGTCCTTCCAATGAATATTCAGGACTGATTTCCTACAGGATGGACTGGTTGGATCTTGCAGTTCAAGTGACTCTCGAGAGTCTTCTCCAACACCACAGTTCAAAAGCATCAAATCTTTGGCACTCAGCTTTCTTTATAGTCCTACTCTCACATCCATACATGACTACTGGAAAAACCATAGCTTTGACTACACAGACCTTTGTCAGCAAAGTAATCTCTCTGCTTTTTAACAGTATGAAAAGATGACATTTAGGAGAGTACTATGGCTAGGATTTAAGCACCAGGTGGATGCATGGACTGAATATTTAGGCATCTTTCCAATCCTGATATTCTGCTCTTATGATATGCTCAGATGTCCAAATAAAAAAGAATTCAATGTGCTTATTTGCAGGAGAGAAAAAAACAGGATACATATTTCTAGTCTCTTCAGTTTGTAGAAATAGTTGGAAAAGAATCGTCAAAAGAGCAACATTAGATCTCAACTGACAAGCCTCACCCAGTGCACACTGCAGGCAATGCTCTCATGTCACTGAGAAACAAACTGGCCCACCCAGAAGAGAATCTCACTGATCTTGATGCTTGAAAGCTGGAAGCCTCACTAGAGAAGTGAACAGTCAAATGGGGGTTGTCACTGCTGATTAGTTGAATATTGAGAGATACTCTTTATACAAAGGAAAAAGAGAAAAGAAAAAAAGGAAATTTATCTGCCAAGAGTGGTGTGAGCCCTATAGCTGGAGGGTAAAGGTAAACTGCCATAGCTTGCATTGGTCACTTTTAACTGGGGTTTGAATATAGTATGTAACATAAGAGCAGGCACAAGGGAGCACCTTTCATCTCCCTGAAGGGATTACTGGCTAAAGAAATACAGTCAACCATCTTCTGGGGTCCCTCTCTCAACATATGTGGACTCTGATCACAAGCAGCCAAGCTGGTCTTCTCTCCAGTCAGGGGCATATGGTGAGGTCAGAGTGGCTGAAGGGGCTGAGACAGATTTGATGTCAGAGCTAGCAAGAGAAAGCCCATCAAATGCAGGTGCACAGAAATTAGGAGATTAGAACAATTTCTGCCATTTTTGCTGCCAGTGTTTCCCCACTCCCTTGCTTCGTGACTTGTCAGCACACTTAAAATCGGGGTTTGATAAGAAAGAAGCAGAAATGTAAGACTGATATATTTTTAAATAAAACTACCAATTTCAGAATGGAAGAATCCTTTCACACCAAATGGCAGTTTATGATTATTGAGGCATCAAGGAAGAGCACTGCCAAGAATTTAACAGGCAGTAGGGCTTCTCTGTCAAGAACTGCGCAGCAGCATTCTCCCAGCAGCCTGACGTCATTTTCCCTTGGTTGGGGTTGGCATGGGTAGCGTGCGACTGAAGCTGACAAGAAAGAGATGATGCAGGTAAGTAAAAGCAAGCCTCCATAGTTTACACGCAGTTCCCCCATCCAGTGAAAAATATAGTTCAGATGAACACTTCACTTTCTTGTGGTACAGAATTTTGCACAGGATATAAAGTACGTTTTATATCAGAAAGTAATACGCTACAACTTTGACCCAATTCACCACCTACCTAATTCCATTAGGAAACAAATGAAACTGTCTAAATAAAGCGACTAGACTAATTGAAGCCAGGATTTCCAGAACAGACAGAGCCGAGACTCTAATTAAAGGAGCCTCCCAACCCCACATGTGGACCAAAGGAGCCGAAATAGGGAGAATATGAATTCCTTCTGCTTTGCACCACAATAGCACCATCTGACTAGTCAAACCACTGTCCAAATAACCGCATACAGCCCGGTTTAAAATGACAAAACATAAACATTTAATTTAGAGTTATTTGAAGTATTATGTGAGTGTGTGGGAGATCCAGAAAGATTGGGATAGAGGGAAAATAGGATTCCAGCTTTGGGATTGACCTTGAATGCCAATCAAAAATCTCTTGGCATTTTTGGATCCCTGAAGTAAATAAAAAAATGATAACTTTAGTCTAACTATGAAATGAAAGGGGTTCCCTGAAATGCTTGTCAGGCGACTTGGCCTCAATATTTTGCTCCTCACAATCTAGTGTTAAAGAAATTAGTACTGGTTGTTTTTTATTTGTTTAGTTTGCAACGCTGTATGTTAATTCAAATCCTAACAGAAGCTACCTTTTCCTTTGTGTTGCAGTGGCTAAACAGCCACATAAAGTAATTGTTCCCTGCTATTAAATTAAAATTTAGAGTAAGGAACAAAAACAAAATAGCATAGTTAATGAAAACCCACCAAAGTTTTAAGTCATTAGATGGCACAGAAGAACCTCTGGTTTATTAGCAAATGTCACCTGCCAGCAGCTAACATTTGGATGAAGTCTTATATCATTGTCCTGGCCAAACTATGACAAAGCGGAGAAATTGCTTAAGCAAAAACAAGGACAATAAAAACAAAGGTTTTCTAAATTACTGTTGCCCGTGTCATTAAATTTCATATTGTGCATGGAATATAAATACATCACTTTGTTCTGCATGACAAGCAGAAGTGAGCATTCATACATTACTCAGCCACTTAATTAAGTGCCTGGGATATTTGCAGTTAGCAGAAACTAATAAGGGAATCACATTTAAATTCAAATCACTCCTCAGGGTAGCTGTCTGCAACATAAGCAAAGCTTACTGGGTAGATGTTCCACTAAATGCTCAGCTAAAAGCTCAGATTCACTGTATTTGTTAATAAAGAATAATTCTACTTGTGATTAAAGGTGAAAGTAAAATAAATAATTCTGTTAGGGATTTTGAGTGATGTTTTATTTCCCCTATTTTAAATACCCATTTTGTCTATCACTTTGTCTAATAGAATAAGGGTATGATTTAGGACTTTGCCAGCACAGAGAGAAGGTTCCATAAAAAACAAATGACTACACTGACCCTTTTCATTGAAGCCTTTCAACAGACCTGACAGTAATGGCTCCTGCATCACCGACAGTAAACAATAAAATTATAAAGTCCTCATTCAGAAAAAGCAAGCTGGAAACAAAGTGATGGAAGGTCACAGGAGGCCACAAAAGGGGACAAGAGGGGAGGAGGCAGAAGGCATTCACATTCTTATAACAGGAAGCCAAGAACCCAGTATTCTGAACTCTGGGGGATTACTCCTCCCTAAGCCACTGCTCAAGACTGGGTTTATTTTTAATCATTTGTCTTTATAAATTTTAACTTTCCTAGACTAAAACAGTCCCATATGGTTTCAAATCTGCCCTTAATTCCAAACAAGCCTCCACACCAAGCTTCTTCAAAATTTCAAAGCCATCTGGACTCCAATGGTAAAATGACCTCTTGTAATTTCTCCTCATACTGTGGCTTTTCAGCTTCAGAAACTAGACTCTCAGGCCCCTTCTACCAAGAGTAGATGTACAGGTTCACAAAAGACAATCACTTGAAGGGAAATATGCTCTAAACCAGGGTGCTTACAGAAGAGTGAGTGGAGTAGCTTAGATTCTGATTGTACACCTTTGTTCTACTCACAGAAATTACATAATTTTACTTGCAATCACACATAATTTTGCTACAGAAAACATAAATTCCATAAATTCCATGCTGTATTCCCAAGTAGAAATGAATCAATGTAAATCTGAATGTTAACACTGCATTGAAAGTGAACATAATATTTTTGGTTAGATGGAAATTTGGCATCTTCTGCAAGTCATAAAATCTTTGAAGCATAAATTCTGATTGTCACAATAGGTACTGTCACACAGCATCACCTCAGATATTGTCAAGGTACCATCTGGCATGAGTTATATAGCAGTGGACGGAAAAGGTGTAGGTCTAGCATTCAATTCTTAAAAGTATCAGGATCAGTATTCATATAGCATCAAAAGTCATCACAGGACAAATGCAAGGTATATACACAGAAAAATATTTTGAGAATTTACATAGGAAATCATTAGCTTGGTTATATCTGGAAAGAAGACAAGGAGACATAGCTTTTCACTGTATATTCTTTTAGGCAACTTTAATTCTTTGCCATGTGTATGCATTGATTCTGGTTTGGAGAGTAATTAAATTAAAAAGTAAAATTTACCAACAGTTCTTCAAAGTTTTTACCAACCACTTATCTCAAATACATCAATGTGAAATAACACCTTCAAATATTCATAAGCATCCAGTGAAATCCATCTTATCATTATGAATGCTGCCAAGTCGCTTCAGTCATGTCCGACTCTGTGCGACCCCGTGGACTGCAGCCTACCAGGCTTCTCCGTCCCTGGGATTCTCCAGGCAAGAACACTGGAGTGGGTTGCCATTTCCTTCTCCAATGCATGAAAGTGGAAAGTGAAAGTGAAGCCACTCAGTCGTGTCTGACTCTTAGCGACCCCATGGACTGCAGCCCACCAAGCTCCTCCATCCATGGGATTTTCCGGGCAACAGTACTGGAGTGGGGTGCCATTGCCTTCTCCCTCATTATGAATAACAGCCTTCTAATTCTGTAATCGGTGTTACCCAGATGGCTTAGTGGTAAAGAATCCCCCTGCAATGCAGGAGACATGGTTTGACCCCTGGGTTGGGAAGATCCTCTGGAGAAGGAAATGGAAACCACCCCACTCCAGTATTCTTGCCTGGGAAATCTCACGAACAGAGTAACCTGGCAGGTTACAGACCTTGGGGTACAAAAGAGTTGGACACAGCTTGGCAACTAAACAACAAGTCTGTAATCACACTCTACCCTCAGTTAACCACATGAAGTAACTCTGGAGCCCTACCCTTCTAGATCCATCTCATTCTTAATGACATTGTAAAGGTTGATCACTTTCTCTTATTTGCATCATGAGTAAAATTATTTTAGATATTTTAATATTTAGAATAGAGTTTAAGATGTTACAGAGTCATCATGTTAGAGAGTTACAGATGTTACAGAGTAACATACAGATAGACTGGCTACTATCACAAATATTGCTGAAAATCTGAGAAGACTCACGCAATAAAAGTGTTGTTGTTGTTGTTTTGTTTTTTTCCTGTATGTTGTACACTAATTTAGAGACTCTATTATATAAAATGAAGAGTCCAGATTCCTTCCATTTTAAAACTCAGGCATATTATTCTAGGTCCTAGGTCTCCTCCACATTCAGTCATCTGGTGAAAAAAAGAGAGAACATGGAGGATAGTACGAGAAGCTTCATATGAGCCAAGCTTAGAAATAGCTTTTATCACTTCTAACCACATTTCACCTGCATCTCTCAGTCACATGGGACCACCAATCTGTAAGGGAAATATAAGCTGAGTATTTTCTTAGGAAAAAACTTTCATGAACACCAGAGTATGTTGGATCAGTCTTCCCACATTTCCACTCTCTTCATACCTTTTGTCATAGGACTTTGCATTTGCAAGACTCCTGACATTTCTCAGGAGTGTGAGCAGTATGTATTTCTCAAACTTACTGATCTTGTCTTTGGCCATGTGATTTGCTTAGTTCAAAGGAATGCTAGCAGAAGTGACAAAAATAGAAGTTTTAAATGTGGGAATTTTTGGCTTCCCTTGGTATTTCTTCCTTCACCTTGAAAAGGTCATGGCACAAGAAGGAATGAGATACGTGAAGTAGACCAAATCCTGAGCAGATATGAGCCTGAGATCAAAACCAGGCAACCCACAGAACCACTCACTTTATCCAACCCTAGATCATCTGAATAGAAACTGGCCTACAATTCTGTGTGTGTAAGAATAAGGTGGTTGTTATAACGCATTGAGTTGAAAGAGGTGGGGGGGGGGTAGCTGTTTGTTACATATCATTATTTCTGTAGTAAATAACTGATACAGATACACAGCAGTCTTGGCTTCAGTTACCTTCTGTGAAAGTGAAAGTGAAGTCATGTCCGACTCTTTGAGACCCCATGGACTGCAGCCTACCAGGCTCCCCTTTCCATGGGATTTTCCAGGCAAGGACATTGGAGTGGGTTGCCATGTCCTTCGCCAGGGGATCTTCCTGACTCAGGGATTGAACCCGGGTCTCCCGCACTGCAGGCAGATGCTTTACTGTCTGAGCTACCAGTGAAGCCCTTACCTTCTGTGAGCAATTATAATTTTAAATTACTCCACTAAATATAATTTTCAACAGTATTTTCCCTGTATCTTAACCCTAGACATTTCTCTACTTTGATAAATGTTGAAAGAACTGATCAATATTGAGAAAATACAGTAAAGTTTTGTACAAATAAATTCCTTAAAATTAAGGCCGATAATCTGGATAACTCGCTGTTTCACCATATTTTATTTACTGGGTTTTTAAAGCTTTATTGAGGTATTATTTACATACAAAAACTGCTCATATAAATATATATTCAATTTGATGAGTCTGGACATTTACCAAAACCCTGGATGACATAGAGTGTTCATTTTAAAATTGAAAATATTTATGAGTGGTTAATAATTCTCCCAAAGTCACTTGCAAAAGAGTGAGAAAGATAGTATCTATCTCAGCTACTACAATTGTGATCAATTGGAGTGTCCAGAGACTGACTTTTTTGCATCTGTCAAATTTTTGTCTAGGTTTTGACTTTTTGTGCCTGCTTTAGAACGTTTATTTCACAGCTGATTCAAAATTTCAACAAAGGATGATCAGAAGCAGAAGAGACTGTTATATACTAACCATGAACTAAATATCATATCAAGTATTTAAAATATATTGTCTTATTAAATTCTCCAAACATTCCTATGAATTATTTATGTTTTCCCCATTTATAAATGAAGAATCTGAACCTTTTAACTTTTCCTAATTTTTTCAATGACATATCATACTAATATATGATAGAGTTGGAGATGTAAGCTTAAAACTAAGAGAGGCTTCCTCCAGAGTCCAGGTTTCCTTCATTAAACCAGGCAGTTTCCACAATCAATGTAAATTTAGTAACTTGAATTAATAAAACGGAGGCCTAAATCAAGGGCTAAAATTAAGTTTAAGGATGAGAGCACAGAAAATAGATTATGTACACACACAGGTATTTGTGATTTCATTTAATTTTCCTCAATTTTTATTTTATATTGGATCATAGTTAATTAACAATGTTGTGTTGGATTCAGATACACAGCAACGTGATTCAGGTATACATATATATATAATATATATATATTTACAATTCTTTTTCCACTTAGATTATTCAGTTCAGTTGAGTCCTCAGTTGTGCATGACTCTTTGAGACCCCATGAACTACAGCACACCAGGCTTACTTTTCCATCACCAACTCCCGGAGCTTGCTCAAACTCATGTCCATCGAGTCAGTGATGCCATCCAACCATCTCATCCACTGTCATCTGCTTATCTTCCCACCTTCAATCTTTCCCAGCATCAGGGTCTTTTCCAGTGACTCAGTTCTTTGCATCAGGTGGCTAGAGTATTGTAGCTTCAGCTTCAGCATCAGTCCTTCCAATGAATATTCAGGACTGATTTCCTTTAGGATTGACTGGTTTGATCTTCTTGCAGTCCAAGGGACTCTCAAGAGTCTTCTCCAACACCACAGTTCAAAAGCATCAATTCTTCGGGGCTCATCTTTTTTTATAGTCCAACTCTCACATCCATAAGTGACTACTGGAAAAACCATAGCTTTACTAGATGGACCTTTGTTGGCAAAGTAATGTCTCTGCTTTTTAATATGCTGTCTAGATTGGTCATAGCTTTTTTCGAAGGAGCAGTTCAGTTCAGTCACTGAGTCTTGTCTGACTCTTTGTGACCCCTTGGACTTCAGCACACCCAGCCTCCCTGTCCATCACCAACTCCCAGAGTTTACTCAAACTCATGTCCATTGAGTCGGTGATGTCATCCAACCACCTCATCCTCTGTCATCCCCTTCTCCTCCTGCCTTCAGTCTTTCCCAGCAAGCATCTTTTAAATTCATGGCTGCAGTCACCTGATCTGCAGTGATTTTGGAACACAAGAAAATAAATTCTGTAACTGTTCCCATTGTTTCCTTATCTATTTGCTGTGAAGTGATGGAATCAGATACCATGACCTTCATTTTTGAATGGAGTTTTAAGCCAGCTTTTTTGCTTCTCTCTTTCAACAAGAGCCTCTTTAGTTCCTCTTTGCTTTCCGCCATAAGGGTGGTGTTATTTGCATATCTGAGGTTATTGATATTTCTCCCGTCAATCTTCATTCCAGTTTGTACTTCATCCAGCCCTGTGTTTTACATGATGTACTCTGCATATAAGTTAAATAAGCAGGGTGGCAATATACAGCCTTGACGTACTCCTTTCCCAAACTGGAACCAGTCTGTTGTTCCATGTATGGTTCTAACTGTTGCTTTTTGACCTTCATACAGTCTCAGGAGGCAGGTAAGGCGGTCTGGTAGTCCCATCTCTAAAAATTTTCCACAGTTTGTTGTGATCCACATACTGAAAGGCTTTAGTGGTGTCAATGAAGGAGAAACAGATGTTTCTCTGGAATTCTCTTGCTTTTTCTATGATCCAACGGATGTTGGCAATTTGATCTCTGGTTCCTTTGCCTTTTTCAATTCCAGCTTGAACATCTGGAATTTCTTGGTTCACATGCTGTTGAAGTTTAGCTTGGAGATTTTTCAGCATTACTTTGCTAACATGAGAGAGTGCAATTGTGCAGTAGTTTGAAAATTCTTTGACATTGCCTTTCTTTGGGATTGGAATGAAAACTGACGTCTTCCAGTCCTTTGGCCGCCCCTAAATTTTCACAATTTGTTGGCATATTGAGTGCAGCACTTTCACAGCATCATCTTTTAGGATTTGAAATAGCTCAACTGGAATTGCATCATCTCCACCAGCTTTTATTGTAGTGATGCCTCCTAAGGTCCACTTGACTTTGCACTCCAGAATGTCTGGCTCTAAGTGAGTGATCACACCATTGTGGTTATCTGGGTCATTAAGATCTTTTTTGTATAGTTCTTCTATGTATTCTTGCAACCTCTTCTTAATATCTTCTGTGTTTTTAAATTCCATACCATTTCTGTCCTTTACCGTGCCCATCTTTGCATGAAAATGTTTCCTTGGTATCTCAAATTTTCTTGAAGAGAACTATAGTCTTTCCTATTCAATTGTTTTTCTCTATTTCTTTGCACTGATCACTTAGAAAGGCTTTCTTATCTCTCTTTGCTATTCTTTGGAACTCTGCATTCAGATGGGTATATCTTTCCTTTTCCTCTTTGCCTTTTGCTTCTCTTCTTTTCTCAGCTATTTGTAAGGCCTTCTCAGACAACCATTTTGCCTTTTTGCATTTATTTTTCTTGAGGATGGTCTTGATCACTGCCTCCTATACAATGTTATGAACCTCTGTCCATAGTTCTTCAGATCTATGTTCTATCAAATCTAGTTCTATCAAATCTAATCCTTTGAATGTATTTGTCACTTCCACTGTATAAGCATGAGGGATTTGATTTAGGTCATATCTGAATGGTCTTTTAATATGCTGTCTAGGTTGGACTTCCCTGGTGGCTCAGAGGTAAAACATCTGTCTACAATGCAGGAGACCTGGGTTTGATCCCTGGATCAGGAAAATCCCCTGGAGAAGGAAATGGCAACCCGCTCCGGTACTCTTGCCTGGAAAATCCCATGGACGGAGAAGCCTGGGCAGGCTACAGTCCATGGAGTCACAAAGAGTTGGACATGACTGAGTGCCTTCATTTTCTTTCACTTTCTTTCTAGGTTGGTTATAGCTTTTCTTCCAAGGAGCAAGCATCTTTTAATATCATGACTGCATTCAACCTAGACAGCATATAAAAAGCAGAGACATTATTTTGCTGACAAAGATCTGTTTAGTCAAAGTAATGGTTTTTCCAGTAGTCATGTATGGATGTGAGAGTAGGACTATAAAGAAAGCTGAGCACTGAAGAATTAATGCTTTTGAACTGTGGTGTTGGGGAAGACTCTTGAGAGTCCCTTGGACTACAAGAAGATCAAACCAGTCAATCCTAAAGGAAATCAGTCCTGGGTGTTCATTGGAAGGACTGATGCTGAAGCTGAAACTCCAATACTTTGGCCACCTGATGGGAAGAACTGAGTCACTGGAAAAGACTCTGATACTGGGAGAGATTGAAGGCTGCCAGGGTCCAGCCCCGGTGGATCCAGGGAATTCGAAGCAGGGACGGCATTGGCGAGGATCAGGAAACAACTACTTAATTAAACTTTAATTAAGGATATAAAGAATAATGGAATAAGGATAGCTCAGTGAGGAAATTCAGTGGAGAAAAGAGGCTGAATAATTCAGCCAGAAGGTAAGAGAAAGAACGACATGGTGAGACCAAGTTTCGGTGAACAAGGCCCGCACTTTATTTTCCAAAGTAGTTTTTATACCTTAAGTTATGCATAGAGGATAATGGGGGAAGGGGTAGAGTCATGCAGCAAGCCAGGCTTTCTTCCTGCAAACTTATCATATGCAAAAGCTTAGGTGATTTGCATCATCTTCTGGCCCGGAGGCCTGTTAACATTTTAAGACCCTTTCTTCAGAAAACTTATTTTTCTCTAAAGGTGACTGGTCAGGAGCCACCCTCCAAAAGCATTAGATAAAGTTGCATTCCTACAGAGCAAAGGTGTGGTGGGCTATAACAAGAAAAAAAATTAACTCAAGGGTCCCAAGTTACAAACATTAAAGCTACTACTTACACCAATTATATTAATCAATACACTGCCAGGGACACAGCAGGTAAGGGATATGGAAACTTAGCAGCAAACATTGGCCCAACAAGTGAAAATCCCTTCACCAATACAATTTTTAATCAATCTTTTAACTGCTCAAAGGAATCTGTATTTAGACAGTTTAGAACATTTCATGCCTCTCACAGTTGGGAGGTTCTGAGCAATCACATGTGGCCAGAAAAAACCTATTCAGGCAGGCTAGAGGACTTCCAAAGGAGTTTGTAGGTTGAAACACTGTCACACCCAGGAATTATTAACTGGAGCTGTAAGCTAACTCTTTTTTCAGAGAGAGGTAGTGCGGGACAGCCCCCCGTAAAGTCAGAGGTGTAGGTGAAGGCACAAAGCAGAAAGTAGGCAGACTCTGGTTTTGGGTGTAAATGCTCGAGAATTTCCAGGGGAACTCCTGAGGCTCGATCCCACCTTTGCGTATGCCAAGCCTCCTTCCTCATGACCTTTGTCATGGGTGGAGCTCCTCACGCTGGCTCCCGGCAGTGATAGAATTCCAGTTGAGCTATTCCAGATCCTGAAAGATGATGCTGTGGAAAGTGCTGCACTCAATATGCAATATGCACTCAATATGCAATATGCCTGCTCCCGGCAGAAGGCAGTAGGAGAAGGGGACGTCAGAGGATGAGATGATTGGATAGCAGCACCAACTCGATAGACATGGGTTTGAGCAAGCATTGGGAATTGGTGATGGACAGGTAAGCCTGGTGTGCTGCAGTCCACAGGGTCACAAAGAGTTGGACACGGCTGAGTGACTGAACTGAACTGAATGGTCTAGTGGTTTTCTCTACTTTCTTCAATTTAAGTCTGAATTTTAATAATAAGCAGTTCATGATCTGAGCCACAGTCAGCTCTCAGTCTTGTTTTTGCTGACTGTATTGTATTTCTCCATATTTTTGGCTGCAAGAAAATAATCAATCTGGTTTCAGTGTTGACCATCTGGTGTTGTCCATGTGTAGAGTCGTCTCTTGTGTTGGAATATCGTGTTTGCTATGACCAGTGCATTCTCTTGGTAAAACTCTGTTAGCTTTGCCCTGCTTCATTTTGAACCCCAAGACCAAATTTGCCTGTTACTCAATGTATCTCTTGACTTCCTACTTTTGCATTCCAGCCCCCTATGGTGAAAAGGACATCATTTTGGGTGTTAGTTCTAGATGGTCCTGTAGGTCTTCATAGAACCTTGCAATTCAGCTTCTTTGGCATTAGTGGTTGGGGCATAGAGTTGGATTACTGTGATGTTGAATGGTTTTCTTTGGAAACAAACCAAGATCATTCTGTTGTTTTTGAGATTGCACCCAAGGACTGCATTTTGGACTCTTTTATTGACTATGAGGGCTATCCATTTCTTCTAAGGGATTATTGCCCACAGTAGTAGATGTAGTGGTCATCTGAGTTAAATTCACCCATTCCAGCTCATTTTAGTTCGCTGATTCCTAAAATGTCAATGTTCACTCCTGTCATCTTCTGTTTGACCACTTCCAATTTACCTCGATTCATGGACCTAACATTCCAGGTTCCTATGCAATATTGTTCTTTACAACATCAGGCTTTGTTTCCATCACCATTCACATCCACAACTGTGCAGTGATTTTGCTTTGGCTCAGCCTCTTCATTCTTTCTGGAGTTGATTCTCCACTCTTCTCCAATAGCATATTGGGCACCTAGTGACCTGGAGAGTTCATCTTTCAGTGTCATACCTTTTTGCCTTTTTATACTGTTCATGGGGTTCTCAAGGCAAGAATACTGAAGTGGTTTGCCACTCCCTTCTCCAGTGGACCATGTTTTGTCAGAAATTTCCCCCACGACCCATCCATCTTGGGTGTCCCTACATGGGATGGCTCATAGTTTCATTGAGTTAGACAAGGCTGTGATCCATGTGATCAGTTTGGTTAGTTACTCAGGTTATTACTGAATATTGATCAGCATTCCCTGTGTTATACAGTAGGTCCTTGTTTGCTATATATTTTAAATATAGTAGTGTGTACAACAGGCTTCTCCAATGGCCCAGCAGGTAAAGAGTGTGCCTGCAATGCAGGAGACCTGGGTTTGATCCCTGGGTCAGGGAGATTCCTCTGGAAGAGGCAACAGCAACCCACTCTAATATTCTTGCCTGGGAAATCCTATGGACAGAGAATCCTGATGGGCTACAGTTCATCACTTCCAATCTATCCCTTGCCCCTAGTTTTATTTTATTAATTACATAATAAAGTCATGATAATGCTTAACTCACATAAGATAAAGTAATTTATTGACAGAGGAGACTAACTGTAAAAAAGAAGAGAATCATTTGTAGGGTAAGAATCAATGGTTTTCAAACTCTGAATTTACCACAACTTTTTTATAAACAAATATATATATATAAAGACTTTCCCCAATCTCTCTCTAGAACTTTACATGGGAAAGACCAACTTCATATATGATATAACTATAAAGAAAATAGCTTCCAATTTTAGAGTCTAATCACTGCAGATGGTGGTTGCAGCCATGAAATTAAAAGACGCTTACTCCTTGGAGGGAAAGTTATGACCAACCTAGACAGCATATTCAAAAGCAGAGACATTACTTTGACAACAAAGTCCGTCTAGTCAAGGCTATGGTTTTTCCAGTGGTCATGTATGGATGTGAAAGTTGGACTGTGAAGAAAGCTGAGCACCAAAAAACTGATGCTTTTGAACTTTGGTGTTGGAGAAGACTCTTGAGAGTCCCTTGGACTGCAAGGAGATCCAACCAGTCCATTCTAAAGAAGATGAGTCCTGGGTGTTATTTGGAAGGACTGATGCTAAAGCTGAAACTCCAATACTTTGGCCACCTCATGCGAAGAGTTGACTCATTGGAAAAGACTCTGATGGTGGGAGGGATTGGGGTCAGGAGGAGAAGGGGACGACAGAGGATGAGATGGCTGGATGGCATCACCGACTCGATGGACATGTGTTTGAGTAAACTCCGGGAGTCGGTGATGGACAGGGAGGCCTGGCATGCTGCGATTCATGGGGTTGCAAAGAGTCAGACATGACTGAGAGACTGAACTGAACTGAAGCTTAATAAATGAAAAGTGTATGTTTAGCCAATGCAACAAAGAATAAACTGCAAGAGACATTTTGTACCTGAATTTTGATCAAAAAGTATTACCATTTCTCTTATCCTCTGATTCATTTCCCTTAACAATCAGAATAGGAAAACATAAACACAAGATAAGTTTTATTTAAATTCTTGTATGAATCAACTAAGTTTTAAGTCAACAAAGAATGGTGAATTTCCATAGGGATTAAAGAATAAAATTCCAGTAGTGACTTGCAATGGGAACAACATTCAACATTTTGTGAGTTCACTGGAATTAATGACACCTGCTCCACCTATTGAGTCAGCCTGTGGTGGGAGGGTATTGGAAAGAGAAAAGTGGGTGACAAATGCAATTTCCATGAACCAAATTAGATTCTGGCACAATTAGCTCATATGATTTCTTCTAGTTAACTCTTCTGAGGAAAATTTGGAATAAGCAATGCTTACCACACAACATTTTTCTATTAAAGCATACTTTTATAAAGACTGGAATATAATCTTAGTTTCTATTACAATATAACTTCTAAAGACAAAGGTATTTTGATTTCTCAACCCAATTTCAATTACAGACAATACATAAGATTAGCTTTTCTTTTAAAATAAGCTCCTTCTATTTAGTAAAAAACCATCGACCAGGAGACAAATCAGTTTTCCACAGGCCTTAAATCATCTGGTAATTGGAAATAAACTCTCTCTTGTCAATAGTGTAAGTAGTAGTAGTGTTAGTCACTCACTAGTGTCTGACTCTTTGCAACCCCATGGACTGTAGCCCACCAGGCTCCTCTGTCCATGGGATTCTGCAACCCAGGGATCCAACTGCAGTCTCCTGCATTGCAGGCAGATTCTTTACCGTCTGAGCTATGTCAAAATTATAAAGACATCTGTTGTCTTTTCCCTAATTTTTCATGGTGAAATTGTAAAAGCAGAGGAAATTTGAAGCATCATCTCTCATTCAATTATTAATCTGTGGATAATATAGTCACTCACTTTGTCCAACTCTTTGCAACCCCACAGACTGTAGCCCACCAGACTCCTCTCTTCATGGAATTCTCCAGGCAAGAATACTGGAGTGAGTAGCCATTCCCTTCTCCAGGGTATCTTCCCAACCTAGGGATCAAATCCAAGTCTCCTGCCTTGCAGGCAGATTATTTACTGTCTGAGATACTAGGGGAGCCCTAAATAATATCAGATAGGCTCATTCCCAAAATATTCTTTACTAAACTCGTGTACTTTCTTAAGAGAAGACTTAAAACCAAATGAAACTTAACTTTGATCTTGTTTTGAACATTTTCCTGAATATGGAATCTCTGAAATTTTTAAGTCTTTGCCTCTTTAAGTAATGTTGAGAGCATGTGTTTACATGGTAGTACTGTTTTAAGACTCAGCTTGGCTCTTTCCATGACACAGTAACTATTCTCAATTCCCATTATATATTAACTTGGATATATGATAAATACACAGCTAAATCTTTCTTTCTTCAATAAGTGCCATTTTCATTATATATTAAAAAGTAACTGACTTCAACTAAATAATTCAAAATAATCAGGTTTAATTTCATTTGTCACTGAAAATATTCTATTAGCTAAACTTTTCTAGAAGTATTAAGTAATGGCATTGTATGTATGTAAAATTAGTTTAAATTTTGATATTAGTAAAAACAAGTCACTATTATTTATTTTGTATCATCGTATAATTAATAGTCACTGCCGATGGCACCCCACTCCAGTACTCTTACCTGAAAAATCCCATGGACGGAGGATCCTGGTAGGCTGCAGTCCATGGGGTCGCTAAGAGTCGGACACGACTGAGTGACTTCACTTTCACTTTTCACTTTCACACATTGGAGAAGGAAATGGCAACCCACTCCAGTGTTCTTGCCTGGAGAATCCCAGGGACGGGGGAGCCTGGTGGGCTGCCGTCTATGGGGTCGCACAGAGTCGGACACGACTGAAGTGAGTTAGCAGCAGCAGCAGCAGCTGAAACTATGTAAAATAAAAATATACAAAATCTGTAATAATCTACCATCAATACCTAAAGATGATTATCTTTCAATGGAATATTATAAATGTTTGTTTAATGTACATTTACATATATATGAAATATTTCTATAAAAGTGGAATTATTCATTATATTATGTTTCATAAGCTTTTCAATGTGTATTCTCTTTGCTTTGGTTCCTAGCTATCTGAAAGATATACTTTTATATTAATGTATTCATGCTTGTATTTAGTTAACATTATTTTGTCTAGTAATCAGTGATAATAATAAGAAAAAAATAATCTATTAACTTCAAAGCGTAGAACCGAAGATTCAGTATGCCACCCTCCTAGACCTCCCACTGACCCACTATCATTTTCTCCTGTTTTAAAAAAAATATTTGAAATATTGGTGTCTTATTTTTACTGTTATGGAATCATGTGTTTCTAGCTCAGAATTTATTTTAAAAATTTCATTAATTTGTAAGAAAGATCTTTATTTATTTGGCTTCAATACCCTCTGCAAAAGCAACTTATTCTTTCATTAAGTCATGGTTTTTATGCCTTTATTTGAACACCTTCTTTAGGAAGTGGATATGAGAAATCTTAGAATACTCTTCTGTTGTTCTCACACATATATATGAGTCCTTAGACCTGAGGAAATTCTCTGTTAATCCAATATCTTTTATATGAAAAATATGAAAACAAGTGTGATTCCTTTTCCTTTTGTCTGAACCTATTTTGTAGCCTAATTGGATCCTTACAGAATCTTTTAAATTTACTTTTAAGTATAAAACAAAAATTCAGTGTATATGTAAATATAAATTTTTTAAGTGAATACTGACATGTTCAGCAAATCTTTTCAATCCAAAGATTCAAGTCTTTCTAAGTTTAGGACAGTGTGCTATAATTATTTATTTAATTATGACTTCTCCTTCATAAGTCATTTTTTTTTTTAATCTTTTGGGTCTGTCCTCCATATCACATCTTTTCTCTCTGACTTGGAACCTCCTCCTTTAGCTTTTCATCTTCTTAAATGGTTTATTTTTTCAGCATTATCATGACCATTACTCATTGCTCACATTGTTTTAATTTAATAATTTTTATTCAGTTCCATGCATTATGTATTTTTTCTTATACTACCACCTACTTTTTAAACTTTTTAACACAATTTTTAAATTTTCTAAATGTTTTTTTCTGTTTCTGGAGTAAGTATATTCTGCAGGGGAAAAAAAATGCTATGATTTTTCAGAACTATTTTCATTCCACTGGGAAATTAGGAGTGCAGACAGTTAAAAATTCACATTCCTTTGCCCGCAGACCTCAAAGGCCTCAGAGGAAGTTGAATTATTTAGGCTGACCACAGTCTTGATCACTCTGCTATTCCCAATCTTTCCATGAGACAATATATTTGATCACTTGTCTATCTTATCTGACATTATATGAAACTCTGGTTTTAGAGCGTACAGAGATAGACGATAGACAGACAGCCCATTACTTTAGAAGCGCTTAATACATATGAATGATGATGATGACCTGCAGCAGAAATCATGACCTTAGAACACTATTAAACAACATTCAGTCAAGAGTAGAAGCCTACAGATACTGAATGATACTGATATCCTTACTGTTGCGTATGTTTACTTTACTTGAAGAGACAGCCAACAATTTTCTTTTCAAATATCCACTAAAAGAAAATAATTGAGTTCATTTAATAGCTCCTTTAGAACACAAAATAATGAAAAAATATAATCTAAAATAGTGAATCTGAACTTTCAGGAGGTAAAAATTATATAACACATTGACAGAACAGAACATATAGTCAGTGTACATTTATAAAGCTAATTTATAAATTAATTTCAAAACATGTTCTTAGACCTTAAGTCCTCCTTCATGTAATTGGAACACTCATAATAAAAAGTCCTTGGCAGAAAAACTTATAACAATTCTTGATAGGGATTTAATAATTTGTAGAAGCAATGGTTAGATAATCATTGCCTAAGTAAATAAAGATCACCAAAGACACAGGCTGTCCATATAATTTGCATTGCATTAACAGTTCCATTTATCAAATCATTAACTCTTCACCAACAACTTATTGTGAATATAGCAATTAGCTCTATTCTGGACGTTACAGATGTTATAAACTGCATTTTCTCAGGAGTAGGTGGGATTTGGCAGGTTGACCAAGAGTAAAAGCCAGCAAGAGGTGCATCTCAGCCCTGTCACTCAGCTTCATTTATATGATTTAGAGCAGCTGAGGATATTGTGTTTCCATCTATAGTTATTTGAAACTAGTGATTTGTTCAACCTTCCTTCCACTTAGAGGAAATTTCACAATTTTTTTTCCAGAATTATGATTATCTATGAAAGTTCTGATCAAGAGTAGGACTGATGCTGAAGCTGAAGCTCCAATACTTTGGCCACCTGATGTGAAGAGCCAGCTCATTGAAAAAGACCCTAATGCTGGGAAACATTGAGGGCAGGAGGAGAAGGCAGTGACAGAGGATAAGATGGCTGGATGGTATCACCAGCTCAGTGGACATGAGTTTGAGCAAAGTTATGAAGGACAGGGAAGATTGGCATGATGCAGTCCACGGGGTCACAAAGAGTTGGACATGACTTAGCAAATAAAAAACAACAAATGAAAGTTCTAATATGGAAATAGGTGTTTATCTGTCAAGATATGTCTATTATGGGTCTCTGATTATTACCTAAGTATTAGGAAATAAAACAGCCTAGGTTTAGAGGTACTAACTCTATTTATGTTTTTATTTTATTCAGTGTTATTTTCTAAATCAATGATAGTAATGGCTTATTTTTCATGCTTTACAAGTCTTGATGGTCACTTCATTTGTGAAACTTAGCACTGACTTTAAAACATAGAAATCATATGAAATTCAAACACATGCTTCTCTAAAGCAACTACAACCCAGCTCTGGGGGATAAGAGCTACATAACACCTAGAAGGTCTTTTCTATCATTAAAAGTCAGGAAAGTCTCTTAAGACCTGCTTCAGAAGACAGTCACAAGGAGTGTGTTCTTTTAGAAGATCTGATTATAGTAAGCATGAGTCTATTTCATAGGAACCTGGAATGTCAGGTCCATGAATCAAGGCAAATTGAAAGTGGTCAAACAGGAAATGGCAAGAGTGAACGTTGACATTCTAGGAATCAGTGAACTAAAATGGACTGGAATGGATGAATTTAACTCAGATGACCATTGTATCTGCTACTGTAGGCAAGAATCCCTTAGAAGAAATGGAGTAGACATCATGGTCAACAAGAGAGTCTGAAATGCAGTACTTGGATGCAATCTCAAAAATGACAGAAAGATCTCTGTTTGTTTCAAAGGCAAACCATTCAATATCACAGTAATCCAAGCCTATGCCCCAACCAGTAACGCTGAAGAAGCTGAAGTTGAATGGTTCTATGAAGACCTACAAGACCTTTTAGAACTAACACCCAAAAAAGATGTCATTTTCATTACAGGGGACTGGAATACAAAAGTAGGAAGTCAAGAAATACCTGGAGTAACAGGCAATTTTGGCCTTGGAGTACAGAATGAAGCAGGGCAAAGGCTAATAGAGTTTTGCCAAGAGAATGCACTGGTCATAGCAAACACCCTCTTCCAACAACACAAGAGAAGATTCTACACATGGACATCACCAGATGGTCAACACCGAAATCAGATTGATTGTATTCTTTGCAGCCAAAGATGGAGAAGCTCTATACAGTCAGCAAAAGCAAGACTGGGAGTGGACTGTGGCTCAGACCATGAAGTCCTTACTGCCAAATTCAGACTTAAATTGAAGAAAGTAGGGAAAACCACTAGACCATTGAGGTATGACCTAAATCAAATCCCTTATGATTATACAGTGGAAGTGAGAAATAGATTTAAGGGAATAGATCTGATAGACAGAGTGCCTGATGAACTATGGACGGAGGTTCCTGACATTGTACAGGAGACAGGGATCAAGACCATCTCCATGGAAAAGAAATCAAAAAAGCAAAATGGCTGTCTGAGGAGGCCTTACAAATAGCTATGAAAAGGAGAGAATCAAAAATCAAACTAGAAAAGGAAAGATATAAGCATCTGAATGCAGGGTTCCAAAGAATAGCAAGGAGAGATAAGAAGGACTTCCTCAGCGATCAATGCAAAGAAATAGAGGAAAACAACAGAATGGGAAAGACTAGAGATCTCTTCAAGAAAATTAGAGACACCAAGGGAACATTTCATGCAAAGATGGGCTCGATAAGGGACAGAAATGGTATGGACCTAACAGAAGCAGAAGATATTAAGAAGAGGTGGCAAGAATACACAGAAGAACTGTACAAAAAAGAGCTTCATGACCAAGATAATCACGATGGTGTGATCACTTACCTAGAGCCAGACATCCTGGAATGTGAAGTCAAGTGGGACTTAGAAAGCATCACTATGAACAAAGCTAGTGGAGGTGATGGAATTCCAGTTGAGCTCTTTCAAATCCTGAAAGATGATGCTGTGAAAGTGCTGCACACAATATGCCAGCAAATTTGGAAAACTCAGCAGTGGCCACAGGACTGGAAAAGGTCAGTTTTCATTCCAATCCCAAAGAAAGGCAATGCCAAAAAATGCTCAAACTACCACACAATTGCATTCATCTCACATGCTAGTAAAGTAATACTCAAAAGTCTCCAAGCCAGGCTTCAGCAATACATGAACTGTGAACTTCCAGATATTCAATCTGGTTTTAGAAAAGGCAGAGGAATCAGAGATCAAATTCCCAACATCCACTGGATCATCGAAAAAGCAAGAGAGTTCCAGAAAAACATCTATTTCTGCTTTATTGACTATACCAAAGCCTTTGACTGTGTGGATCACAATAAACTGTGGAAAATTCTGAAAGAGATGGGACTACCAGACCACCTGACCTGCCTCTTGAGAAATCTGTATGCAGGTCAGGAAGCAACAGTTAGAGCTGGACATGGAACAACAGACTGGTTCCAGATAGGAAAAGAAGTACGTCAAGGCTGTATATTGTCACCCTGCTTATTTAACTTCTATGCAGAGTACATCATGAGAAACGCTGGGCTGGAAGAAGCACAAGCTGGAAACAAGATTGCCAGGAGAAATATCAATAACCTCAGATATGCAGATGACACCACCCTTATGGCAGAAAGGGAAGAGGAACTAAAAAGTCTCTTGTTGAAAGTGAAATATGAGAGTGAAAAAGTTGGCTTAAAGCTCAACATTCAGAAAACGAAGATCATGGCATCCAGTCCTATCACTTCATGGGAAATAGATGGGGAAACAGTGGAAACAGTGTCAGACTTTAATTTTGGGGGCTCCAAAATCAGATGGTGATTGCAGTCATGAAATTAAAAGACGTTACTCCTTGGAAGGAAAGTTATGACCAACATAGATAGCATATTAAAAAGCAGAAATGTTACTTTGCCAACAAAGGTCCATCTAGTCGAGGCTATGGTTTTTCCTGTGGTCATGTATGGATGTGAAAATTGGACTGAGAAGAAGGCTGAGCGCCGAAGAATTGATGCTTTTGAACTGTGGTGTTGGAGAAGACCCTTGAGAGTCCCTTGGACTGCAAGGAGATCCAACCAGCCCATTCTAGAGGAGATCAGCCCTGGGATTTCTTTGCAAGGAATGATGCTAAAGCTGAAACTCCAGTACTTTGGCCACCTCACGCAAAGAGTTGACTCACTGGAAAAGACTCTGATGCTGGGAGGGATTGGGGGCAGGAGGAGAAGGGCACGACAGAGGATGAGATGGCTGGATGGCATCACTGACTCGATGGATTTGAGTCTGAGTGAACTCTGGGAGTTGGTGATGGACAGGGAGGCCTGGCGTGCTGCGATTCACGGTGTCGCAAAGAGTCAGACACCACTGAGCGACTGAACTGAACTGAGTCTATTTCAGATAAGGAGAGATGATCTTCCAGACTTCTAAAATTTCTTGCAATGTGTTCATGTATGAAACAGTATTAGAAACAGAATTATGTAAAATAGAACTATTCAACAGCATTGATGTTTTAGAAAAGGCCAAAAATCCATAAGGGATGAACTTAAAAGACTCTCTCCATGAGACAAATTAACATTTATATTGTAGAAAAACATATCAAAGGCTGACAAAAGAAGAAACCAGATCCAAAAATATTACTGTTCCAACTAAAGTTGGCCAGGGATACAGGCAATATCCCAGTAACAAGAGCTTAGTAGTTAATATTAGCATCGTCAATATAGACTACTGTTTCACATAAGGTGGTCAGATATTCCCATCCCAGTTTTTGTTTATTTATAAATCTCATGCTTTATAAAACCTTTTTCCAGTACTCTTAGTTTAAATAGGATTCTGTTATCTAGACACAAAGACAGCTCTTCAGGGGAATTCTTATTCTAAATGAAATTAGTAATGACTGCAGAGATCCTGCTTTACCAATCCAACACAGATTTTTGGGTTTTATCTTTGTGTGTCTATCTAGAGGCTTAGTGTCACAAAGCCTTGCTGAATGATGAAGAGTTTAAGGATGTATGTAGAATATCCACTGAGAATTGTTCCAAGACCTAGATCTAGAATACTATATACCAAAATAAACTGAGTATTATTAGATTACAAAATGACCTAATTTTTTTATATCTTCATTTCTCAATGGAATTTAATAAAATAATTGTAAGCTACCATAACAAAGTAGAGAAGATAGGAAACCACACATATCTGTCCATTTCTCTCTGTTATTTCCCTCTATTTTTTATGAGTCCTTTGCTCCATTAACGTTCTGTGACTCTTCATTCCCAAATATATGTCAGTATCAATACAAAATTCCCCTTCATTTGCATTCATTGACAATCTGATGGTAAAATGCCCCCCATTGTCTGTTCTCCAGCAACAGAAACATTCCGTAAATCGTTACCTTGATCCTTCGTGCCCCCTTCCTAAGTATACCACTCTTACACATCTGACAGTTTACAGAGACATTGAAGACACAGAGATATAGTTTTACAAAAACTGATTCCAATGGTCAATGACCTTCATTTTGTTCAGTGGGTAAAAATTATAAATAATCTGAAAAGCAAAACATAGAATACATTAATGATCTCCCATAAAAGATCTGCTTGCATGTTCTAGTATGTGTCTTTCACAAATTTACTGTCACCAGTTGCTGCTGCTGCTAAGTCACTTCAGTCGTGTCCAACTCTGTACAACCCCATAGAAGGCAGCCCACCAGGCTCCCCCATCCCTAGAATTCTCCAGGCAAGAACACTGGAGTGGGGTGCCATTTCCTTCTCCAATGCATAAAGTGAAAAGTGAAAGTGAAGTCACTCAGTCGTCTCAGACTCTTAGCGAGCCCATGGACTGCAGCCTACCAGGCTCCTCCATCCATGGGATTTTCCAGGCAAGAGTACTAGAGTAGGGTGTCATTGCCTTCTCCATTAGCTAATCTAAAAGCCTCAGTATATATTTAATGCACCATTAACAAGTGGGATCATCAAGGGGAACAAAAGTTTCTGCAGAGCAGCTAATGAAAATGTCTCCAAAGGAATATTTTTACTTTGTAAACATAAAATCATCAATCTAGAAACAGATTGGCCATTTAGATAATAGCACACTGTTTGAACTATCTTTTGGCCAGAATACAACTTCTTTAAAGTAAAAATAATTTTTCTTGATAATATACACGTACTTTTGTGTAAGAATTTTATTTCCATGTCATATATTTTAGTGAATCATGTTCATAAAATAATTTCCTTCAATGAAAATGGATGTCCTTAACACCCACCTGTGATGTGAAAAATGTGAGGGACACAGTTTATATTCAATAGCAATAGTTGAAACTAGATGATAAAATCTTTTAAAAACCGGCCATTGACAAATTAGTAGATGTATCCTGATTGAAGTGAAGTGAAGTGAAAGTCACTCAGTTGTGTTCAATTCTCTGTGACCCCATGAACTATACAGTCCATGGAAATCTCCAGGGCAGGAGTACTAGAGTGGGTACCTTTCCCTTCTCTAAGGGATCTTCCCAACACAGGAATTGAACCCAGGTCTCCTGCATTGCAGGCAGATTCTTTACCAGCTGAGCCAAAAGGGAAGCCATTAGCATACTCTTATAGTGATACTAAGGAGTACATCAAGGCTGTATATTGTCACCCTGCTTATTTAACTTATATGCAGAGTACATCATGAGAAATGCTGGACTGGAAGAAGCACAAGCTGGAATCAAGATTGCCGGGAGAAATATCAATAACCTCAGATATGCAGATGACACCACCCTTATGGCAGAAAGGGAAGAGGAACTAAAAAGCCTCTTGATGAAAGTGAAAGTGGAGAGTGAAAAAGTTGGCTTAAAGCTCAACATTCAGAAAACGAAGATCATGGCATCCAGTCCCATCACTTCATGGGAAATAGATGGGGAAACAGTGGAAACAGTGTCAGACTTTATTTTTCTGGGCTCCAAAATCACTGCGGATGGTGACTGCAGCCATGAAATTAAAAGACGCTTACTCCTTGGAAGGAAAGTTATGACCAACCTAGATAGCATATTCAAAAGCAGAGACATTACTTTGCTAACAAAGTTTCGTCTAGTCAAGGCTATGGTTTTTCCTGTGGTCATGTATGGATGTGAGAGTTGGACTGTAAAGAAAGCTGAGTGCCGAAGAATTGATGCCTTTGAACTATGGTGTTGGGGAAGACTATTGAGAGTCCCTTGGACTACAAGGAGATCCAACCAGTCCATTCTGAAGGAGATCAGCCCTGGGATTTCTTTGGAAGGAATGATGCTAAAGCTGAAACTCCAGTGCTTTGGCCACCTCATGCAAAGAGTTGAGTCATTGGAAAAGACTGATGCTGGGAGGGATTGGGGGCAGGAGGAGAAGGGGACGACAGAGGATGAGATGGCTGGATGGCATCACTGACTCGATGGACTTGAGTCTGGGTGAACTCTGGGAGTTGGTGATGGACAGGTAGGCCTGGCGTGCTGTGATTCATGGGGTCGCAAAGAGTCCGACACGACTGAGCCACTGAACTGAACTGAACTGATAGTGATACAATCACTATATTTTCTAGGGGAAGTCTCAACAGAAAACATTAATTCTAAGCCAAAGTTCATTTAACAAGAAAACTTTTAACAGGAATCTAACATTATCAGAAGAAAAAAAAAACTAAAACATCTGAAACTACACAGAAGTCCTCCACTGTATTACCATGATTCCAAGATAGTTTAAATCCCATCTGTGGAAATGTTATATACAGTGTGTGTAAAATGTATTCTCAAGCCTTGAATTGAAAATTTACTTCTCTTCATCTCTTCTCATGGACTAGTACAAAGCCTACAGGAAAGAAAAAAAAATGATTTGGACTATAAATATTTGAGATTAATTGATATTTCAATCCCTACATTTTGCATTCCAAGGCTCTTTTCTAACTCTGAGTTTCCAATGAGAATAGAATTTTCCCAAAGTAATACTGTGTAACCCTCCACTTGAAATTTGTCTTGAGTTTGAAGAACCTAGAGAGAGAAAAAGGAGGTAACATTTACTGAGTATATACTATAAACAGAGAATAATGTTTCATGGCTTATATATTACAGATTTAAATATTACATTAGTCCTGTGAGGTAGGTGGTATTTAACCCCATTTTACCAATGCTGAAACTGATGCTTAAATAGGTTAGGTAACCTCACAATCACACATTAGTTAAAAAGGAGGGTTCTGTCTGATTCTTGCGAGGGAAGAAGACCGGCTCAGAAGTAAGAAGTAGCTGCTTGAGCTGATTGTGGCTTCTAGGACTTACAAGCAGAGAAGCCTAGGTTTCTCTTCAGAACTCTGTCCTAGGAAAACTTTGAAGAAAAACTTTTCTCATCCAATTAAAGATATCAGTTAAGAAAAGAGAACAGAATGAGGACTTTTCATGAAAGAGAGAAGCCAAAGAAAAGGAAAAAACATGAAGTCCCTAGCCCTCAGTATGGCTGCCTTGGTAAATATAAAGAAAAGAGCACAAAGACTCCTTTCCATCCTGAAGAACTCCATCGGTCAAAGAAAAAGCTCTAGGGCTTCAAAAGGGAACTCAAGATGGCCAGTTTCTCCACTGTTCATATTAACAAACTAACTGATAAATTAGTGATTTAGATATTTAGAATTCTAAAATAGAAATTATTTAAGTTGGTTTTAGAAATCAAAGCTATTAGCTTGAACCATGTGAAAATCTATGCTACATTCATAGATCAAAAATGGTTGAATAATAACAATTTCCCAGGATTAACTTAATATAATATTAAATTGTTAACACCAATTCAAACATAGGAGATCCAAACAATGAATATTCAGATATACAAATAACCTGAGATCACTGTATGTTACACATTTGGACACTCAAAATCTTTCTGATAAAGCCTATTTGCAGGTGCATCAGTTCCGAAGGCACAGAGCTCTGAAAAACTATTCAGGAAACAGTCCTTTGCCATGACAGCAATTTGACATGATGCAAAGCAAAACACGTGTGAACAAAGTTCCACTTCCCTCATGCCATGGGCAGTTTTTCAGGCTAAGCTAGCTAATTTGTGCTTAGCTATTCTCACAGCTGTGGCAGAGCTTTAGTTAGGACCTCAGTATAATTTATATTCAGCCAATATTTGTGTGAAAGAACAGATTTAATTTTTAAAGGGCAGGCCTTCAAGGTTTTAGCATAACTAAGCCTGAATTAACATGTTTGCAATAAGGGCTGAAGCAAGCTGCTCAGTGCACTGGCCAATTCCAGTGTAAAGCAAGCCCCCTTAGGTTTTCTACCACATGCTTGATAGGCCTCTCCTCCGTGGCAAAGGCAGACAGAATATATCCTGTAGGTTCCCTGTGCAGCAAGGGGCTGAAACAGCATTTAAATTGGATCCTTGGAGCCAAGGGGGAAATACAAAGCTTCCAATTTCAGGAGAAAGGCTGGAGTGAAATTCAGCTGATATCACTGTCATGCTTAGAAGAAGGAAGAGGCAGACAAGCCCAAGAGGGGACAATCATAACAAACAGGAACTCTGAATCTCTAAAGCAGAACTGTAAAGCCAAATCCTCATCATCTGAAAGCATACAGTGTCATGCACTCCTGGGAGAATTCAGAGATGGGCACTTTTAGAATGCTTTCCCTTGAGAGTACAATGGAGACCTTCTCTTCTGCTTTCCTCTGTCTTTGAAATTTAAGGAGCACACTTAGTGTACTGAACACTGTCCCGGACATTAGGTCCAGATACCAGATATTGGAGGACTGAGAAGAGAAGAAACCCAAGAAATATTTAAGAACCACATCACATGGGAATGTAAGCAAGGGTTTGGGGGACAAGTCCAATATGGAAAATAATTAGGTAACTGACCTCAAGCATATAGAGTCTAGGCAATTAAAACGCTATGCAAGTGAATTTAAGAGGGTCGCTTTTAAGGGATATGTCCCTGAAAGGGTATGTCCCTGCTACTTTCCAACACCTTTCTCCTCCACCCTGAAACTTAAATCTTCTCCTTTCACCTTACTTAAGGATTGAACTTTTGAAGATCCTTCCCCCTTAAGGAGTACGTATTCACAAAATACCTTAAATGCAATCTGTTTTATAAGGCCCTATGTTTTTTTAATACCATTACGAATCAAGACAGTAGAGCATAGTGGAGAATTAGTGAATAAAGTTATTGAGTGAAGATAATCCAAGATTGCACTAAAAACCTCCCCAAACTACAGAGCACTTCTTTTCCCATTATGATTGAAATCATGTGCATTTTAATTTGGCTTATTCAGGGTAAATAAATGTTTTCAAAGGAAAGAAAAATATAAAACAAAGGATTAAGTATCTTGATGTCCTTTAGATTATCTTTGAAAATTTTACTATCAGATTTCTTCACACCAAGAGACTAAACTGGAACCTAATTACATTATAGAATTAAATTATGCATGCCTTAAAAAAATAAACTTTTTCTTTTCTAAAATATAGTTAACAGAAATTAGCTTTCTCAATCTCTTCTATATTGACTTCTTTTTCTAGTGTACTTTTAAAGTCGTATCTTAGACCTTGTGTTGTACATATGAAGTTTTTTCCAGTCAAGCATCTTTTTGTCCGTCTTTTGATAAAAAACTCAATTACCCTTTAAAAAGTGAGAGCAAATTGGGTTTTTATTCTCAATATTCCCCATTTTCTGCATTCTTATCCTTGGTGTTTCTTCCAGTAGTGGGCACAGTGTACTTCCCCACCTCATTGACATGGGATTGGCTATGTTATTTGCTCTGGTCAACAGAATGTTAGTAGTCATGACACTGCTGCCTGCTGCCAAGTCGCTTCAGTCGTGTCCGACTCTGTGCAACCCCATGGACTGCAGCCTACCAGGCTTCTCCATCCCTGGGATTCTCCAGGCAAGAACACTGGAGTGGGTTGCCATTTCCTTCTCCAATGCATGAAAGTGGAAAGTGAAAGTGAATTCGCTCAGTCATGTCTGACTCTTAGCGACCCCATGGACTGAAGCCTACCAGGCTCCTCCATCCATGGGATTTTCCAGGCAACAGTACTGGAGTGGGGTGCCATTGCCTTCTCCCATGACACAGAATGCTTCAAACATATTAGTATTAGCGCTCTCTGTGCCCTTCAGCAATGGGCATGAGAAAAGATGTCCCAAGGCAGTGCCTGGGTTCCAAAAACCTTAGAGACACGTGAAAGTGAAAGTCGCTCAGTCAAGTCTGACTCTTCACAGCCCCGTGGACTATGCAGTCCATGGAATTCTCCAGGCCAGAATACTACAGTGGGTAGTCATTCCCTTCTCCAAGGGGTCTTCCCAACCCAGGGATCAAACCCAGGTATCCCACATTGAAGGCGGATTCTTTACCATCTGAGCCAAAGGAAAGCCCCAGAATACTGGAGTGCATAGCCTATCCCTTCTCCAGGGGATCTTTCCTACCCAGGAATTGAACCTGGGTCTCCTGCATTGCAGGTGGATTCTTTACCAACTGAGCTATCAGGGGAATGCAAAGAGGCACATGAAGCAGAGCTAAAACACCACCTATTCTGGAGCCAAGCCCAGGTAAGTCATGCCAAGAGCAGCCAAGCCCCAGTTGACCCACTGAGACATGAATAAGAAATAATTGTTTATTGTTATATAACAATGATATCTTTTTGTTGTCATTTGTTATAGAGTATGGTTGGCATCGAATCTAACTGATACAAAAACCAAGTTTTCTCCTTGTAAATCCTTGTTAGACTTTCCATAAAGATTCTCTGCTTCTACTAGATAAGATGTGAGCACATAACCAAAGTTAGATCAATTTCTCTCTCTCTCCAAAAAATTTCAATCAACCCGAATGACAAAGATTGAAAAGAGTTGAAACTCTTTCATCCTGGGAGTTCTGAAGCGACTGTACAATAATTCTTAAAATCAAAATGCCTAAAAATGCTGTTTCTTGATTTTTCAAAGTCGTCTTCTTCTTCATATTTTTCCTTTATTCTAGTGTTATATCTAGTCATTAAATTATTCATTTATTCTTAAGTTAGAAATTAATTTTTGGCATCTGATAACTCAAAAACCTTAACACTTTCAAGGATTTCATTTTTTTTTAAGGATTCCATTTTTAATCTTTAAGTAAATTTGTTCAGTTCAGTTCAGTTCAGTCGCTCAGTCGTGTCCGACTCTTTACAACCCCATGAATTGCAGCACACCAGGCCTCCCTGTCCATCATCAACTCCCGGAGTTCACCCAGACTCATGTCCATCAAGTCAGTGATGCCATCCAGCCATCTCATCCTCTGTTGTCCCCTTCTCCTCCTGCCCTCAATCCCTCCCAGCATCAGAATCTTTTCCAAAGAGTCAACTCTTCCAATGAGGTGGCCAAAGTACTGGAGTTTCAGCTTTAGCATCATTCCTTGCAAAGAAATCCCAGGGCTGATCTCCTTCCGAATGGACTTTTGGATCTCCTTGCAGTCCAAGGGACTCTCAAGAGTCTTCTCCAACACCACAGTTCAAAAGTATCAATTCTTCGGTACTCAGCTTTCTTCACAGTCCAACTCTCACATCCATACATGACCACAGGACAAACCATAGCCTTGACTAGACGGACCTTTGTTGGCAAAGTAATATTTCTGCTTTTGAATATGGTATCTAGGTTGGTCATAACTTTCCTTCCAAGGAGTAAGCGTCTTTTAATTTCATGGCTGCAGTCACCATCTGCAGTGATTTTGGAGCCCCAAAAAATAAAGTCTGACACTGTTTCCCCATCCATTTCCCATGAAGTGATAGGACCGGATGCCATGATCTTCATTTTCTGAATGTTAAGCTTTAAGCCAACTTTTCACTCTCCACTTTCACTTTCATCAAGAGGCTTTTTAGTTCCTCTTCACTTTCTGCCATAAGGGTGGTGTCATCTGCATATCTGAGGTTATTGATATTTCTCCCGGCAATCTTGATTCCAGCTTGTGCTTCTTCCAGTCCAGCATTTCTCATGATGTACTCTGCATATAAGTTAAAAAGCAGGGTGACAATATACAGCCTTGACATAACTCCTTTTCCTATTTGGAACCAGTCAATAAAAAATTTAGTATTGTTTGGATTTTCCAGGACTGACAGAAGGGTTAGTCACTCAGTCATGTCCAACTCTTTGCAATCCAATGGACTGTAGCCCACTAGGTTCATCTGATGATAGAATTCCCCAGGCAAGAATACTGGAGTGGGTTGCCATTCCTCCTCCAGGGGATCTTCCTGACCCAGGGATTGAACCTATGTCTCCTGCATTGCAAGCAGATTCTTTACCATCTGAGCCACCTGGGAAGCCCAATAAATAACAAACAGAGCTACAATTATAGCAGAGATTAAAAATATTGTGTTGTCATAAACATTCATTCTTTTTTTTTTTTTTTTCTGTAAGATAGCTCTGTGTTGTGCTTAGTCACTCAGTTGTGTCTGACTCTGTGATCCCATGGACTGTAGCCAGCCAGGCTCCTCTATCCTTGGGAATTCTCCAAGTGAGAATACTGGTATGGGCTGCCATGCCCTCCTCCCGGGGATCTTCCCAACCCAGGGACTGAACCCAGGTCTCCTGCACTGCAGGCAGATTCTCTATTGTCTGAACTGCCAGGGAAGCCCAAGATGGCTCTAGTAATGCTTGAAAGAAAGAAAGTGAAAGTGAAGTCGCTCAGTCATGTCCGACTCTTTGTGACCCCATGGACTGTAGCCCACCAGGCTCCTCCATCCATGGAGTTTTCTAAGCAAGAGTACCAGAGTGAGTTGCCATTTCCTTCTCCAGGGGATCTTCCCGACCCAGGGATCGAACCCAGGTCTCCCGCATTGCAGGCAGACACTTGACTGTCTGAGCCACCAGGGAATCCCAGTAATGCTTAGTTGTCTTTAACTTTACTCAAAACAATTTTCTTAGATTGTATTGTGACAGCTACCATATCAGTGTATGTTTAAAAGACATCAAAATTGGTGAATTTTTTTAGCCATTTTAATGTTGAAGATGGAAGAAAACAAGCAACATTTTCAGCATATTATGCTTTATTATTTGAAGAAAGATAAAAACACAAATGAAGTGCAAAAAAGACTTGAAGAGTGTATGGAGAAGGTTTAGTGACTGATTGATCATGTCAAAAGGGTCACAGTTTCATGCTGGAGATTTCTCTCTGAATGACGCTCCATGATCAGGTAGGCCAAATGAAGTTAACAGTGATCAAATTGAGATATTCATTGAGAACAATCAACGTTATATCAGGTCGGAGATAGAGAACATACTCAAAATATCAAAATCAAGCCCTGAAAATCATTTCCATCAGCGTGGTTAACTTAATCACTTCTATATTTGGGATCCACATAAGTTAAGCCAAAAAAAACCCACAAAAACTTCACCATATTTCCACATGAAATTCTCTAGTTTAATGTAATGAAAATATCCCATTTTAAAAACATACTGTGATGGGTGATAAAAGATTTTGTACAATAATAAGGAATGGAAGAGATTGTGGGGCAAGCCAAACATCAAGCACAACAAAGGCTGGTCTTCTTCCAAGAAGGTGATGTTGTGTATATAGTGGGACTGGAAGGCAGTCCTCTACTATGAACTCTTTCTGGAAAACCAGATAATTAATTCCAACAAGTACTGCTCCAATTAGAAAACTGAAAGTAGCACTCTAAAAAGCATCCAGGATTGTTGTCCTTCAGTTGCTCAGTAATGTCCACTCTTTGCGATCTCATGAACTACAACACACCAGGATTCCCTGTCCTTCACTATCTCCCTGAGTTTGCTCAAACTCATGTCCGTTGAGTCAGTGATGTCATCCAACCATCTCATCCTCTGTCACCCCCTTCTGTTCTTGCCCTCAATCTTTCCCAGCATCAGGGTCTTTTCCAGTGAGTTAGCTCGTTGCATCAGGTGGCCAAAGTATTGGAGCTTTAGCTTCAGCATCAGTCCTCCCAATATTCTGTGTTGATTTCTTTTAGGATTGACTGGTTTGATCTCCTTGCTGTCCAATGGACTCTCAAGAGCCTTCTCCAGCACCACAGTTTGAAAATATCAATTCTTCAGTGCTCAGCCTTCTTTATGGTCCACCTCTCACATCCATACATGACTACTGGGAAAACCACTGCTTTGACTATGCAGACATTTGTCAGCAAAGTGATGTCTCTGCTTTTTAATACATTGTCTAGGTTTGTCATAGCTTTTCTTCCAAGGAGCAAGTGTCTTTTAATTTCATGGCTGTAATTACCATCTGCAGTGATTTTGGAGCCCAAGAAAATAAAATCTGTCACTATTTCCACTTTTCCCCCAACTATTTGCCATGAAATGATAGTACCAAATGCTATGATCTTAGTTTTTTGAAAGTTGAGTTTCAAGCCAGCTTTATTACTTCCCTCTTTCACCTTCACCAGGAGGCTCTTTAGTTACTCTTTGCTTTCTGCCATTAGGATGGTATCATTTTCTTTGAGATTGCTGATTTTTTCCCTGCAATCTTGATTTCAGCTTGTGATTCATTAGTCCACCATTTCACATGATTTACCCTGCATATAAGTTAAATAAGCAGGGTGACAATATACAGCCTTGGCACACTCCTTCACAATTTTGAACCAGTCATTGGATCCATGTTGCTTTCTGACCTGCATACAGGTTTCTCAGGAGACAAGTAAGGTGGTCTGGTGTTCCAATCTCTTTAAGAACTTTCCATAACTTGTTGTGATCCACACAGTCAAAGGCTTTAACATAGTCGATGAAGCAGAATTAGTTTTTTTTTTCCCTAGAACTCCCTGGCTCCACCTATGATCCAAGGAATGTTAGCAATTTGATCTCTGGTTCCTCTGCCTTTTCTAAATCCAGCTTGTACATTTGGAAATTCTTGCTTCATGTACTAATGAAGTCTAGGTAATTTAGAGCATTACCATGCTAGCATGTGGAATGAGTGCAATTGTGCTATAGTTTGACCCTTCTCTGGCATTGCCTTTATAGAGATTGGAATGAAAGCTGACCTTTTCCAGTCCTGTGGC
Source organism: Bos taurus (assembly GCF_002263795.3). NCBI lineage: Eukaryota > Metazoa > Chordata > Mammalia > Artiodactyla > Bovidae > Bos > Bos taurus. Next base: position 37,190,863 of record NC_037348.1, on the reverse strand, counting down.
CACTGCTGAGTTTTTCAAATTTGCTGGCATAATGAGTGCAGCACTTTAACAGCATCACCTTTTAGGATTTGAAATAGCTCAGCTGGAATTCCATCATCTCCTGTAGCTTTTTTCATAGTAATTTTTCCCAAGGCCCACTTGACTGTACACTCCAGGATGTCTGGCTCTCTGTGAGTGATCACACCATCGTGGTTATCTGAGTCATTATGACCTTTTTTTGTATAGCTCTTTTGTGTATTCTTGGCACCTCTTTTGAATTTTTTCTGCTTCTGTTAGATTCTCGCCATTTCTGGCCTTTATTTTGTCCATTTTGCATGAAATGTTACCTTAGTATCTCTATTTTTCTTGAAGAGATCTCTAGTCTTTTCCACTCTATTGTTTCCCTCTATTTCTTTGCATTGTTCACTTAAGAAAGGCTTTCTTATCTCTCCTTGCTATTCTTTGGAACTCTGCAATCAGTTTGGTATATCTTTTCCTTTCTGCTTTGCCTTTTACTTTTCTTTTCTTTTCTCAGCTATTTATAAGGCCTCCTCATACAGTCATTTTGCCTTCTTTCATTTCTTTTTCTTTGGGATGTTTTGGTCACTGTCTCCTATACAATGTTAAGAACTTCTATCTGTAGCTCCTCAGGCACTCTGTCTACCAGATCTAATCCCTTAGATATTTATCACCTCCATCCCTAATTATAAGGGATTTGATTTAGGTCATACCTGAATAGTCTAGTGTCTTTCCCTACTTTGTTCAATTTAAACTTGAATTTTTCAATAAGAGCTCATGATCTGAGTCACAGTCAGCTCCAGGTCTTGCTTTTGTTGACTGTATAGAACATCTACATCTTCAGCTGCAAAGAATATAATCAATCTGATTTCAGTATTGACCCTACAGAAAATGCACAACCTATCAGGGTAACTCAGGTCATCATTTCTCTGATGACCATCTAAAAACTGCTATAGCATGGCTAGGAAGTTCTGATTCATCCACCATATTCGCCAGCCATTGAACCTTCAGATTTGCATTTATTTTGGTCTTTATAAAATTACCTTAATGGAAAAAAGTTCAATACCCTGGAAGACTGTAAAAGGCACCTTAAATCATTCTTTGCTCAAAAAGTTTTGGGAAGATAGAATTATGAAGTTGTCAGAAAATGGCAGAAGGTAGTGGACATAAATGGTAACTGTGTAGTTCAGTGAAGTTCTTGCTGAAGATGAAGAAATGTCTTTTATTTTTACTTAAAAACCAAACGCACTTTCTGGCCAGCCCAATAGTAAGAGAAAAACAAGACCAAAGTTAGCCAATGAATATATGAACATTCAATAAGAAGAGTTACATTTCTAGAAAAATATAATTTGCAAATTTTGCTAATTAACAAACTTTCAGTCATTAAATTAATCAAATTGGTTTTACATCAGTGTTTCTCATTCTTGGTACTATTGACATTTTGTACCAAATAATTATTTGAAGTCAGAGCCTGCCCTGTACTTTGGGTATGTGGCAGTCTAGGTTGTCTCCATCCACTAAATGCCTGTAGCATCCTTAGAGTTGTGACACTTATGTCTTTAGACACTGCCTTGATGCCTCCTTAGAAAAACAATGGCTCCTTGATTGAGAACCACTGGAATGGATTAGTGGGCATGTACATGTAGGCACACACACGCACACACACACACATTCTCTCTCTTTCTCTGTCTATTTTATTATTGAGATAAATAGAGATATTATTATCTCTATAATTGAGAGATTATTATCTATTATTGAGATAGAGATATTATCATCTCTATAATAATAGAGATATTATTATCTCTATCTTATTATTGCCTAAAATAGCTTTATCTACAAGCTCCATAAACCTACAAATGAACAAATAATCTTTCCCTTTAAAAGAGTCCCATGTGTGCATGCTTGGTCACTTCAGCCGTGTCTGACTCTCTGCAACCCTATGAACTGTAGCCCACCAGATTCCTCTCCCATGGGATTCTCCAGGCAGGAATACTGGAGTGCATTGTCAGGCTCTCCTTCAGGGGATCTTCCAGACTCAGGGATCAAACCTGCATCTCCTGTGTCTACTGCATTGAAGGTGGATTCTTTACCTGCTGAGACATCAGGGAAGCCTTAAAAGTGTTTCCTTGAGACTCAAATAGAAAGACTTGACTTTATGCAATTGGCAATAAATTACATTATGTGAAAACTGCATAAGGGAAAAATGAGAAAGAATATAGGTAGATGTGCTTTCTTAAGGGAGATTTAATAATTCTTAAAATTAGAAGATTGATTTTTTTTTCAATGTACAAAAGTATATTAAACTGAATTAAGACAACCCTAGGAATTCAAGGATAGGTATTAGAAAAAATATGATTTTATCACTACTACTGATAAATTTGGGATGGACATGTACATGTTGCGAAATTTAAAATGGATAACCAACAAGAATCTACTTTATAGCACATGGAACTCTGCTCAATGTTATGTGGCAGCCTGGATGGGAGGGGAGTTTGGGGGCAAATGGATACACATATATATGTGGCTGAGTCCCTTCACTGTTCACCTGAAAATATGATAACATTGTTAATCAGCTATACTCCAATATAAAATAAAAAGGTTTTTAAAAAATGGATGTATCTTGTAGACATAATACTGAGCAAAAATGTCATAAACAGATAAATACACCATTATTTCTTTTATATAAATTTCAAAAACAGATAAACTAGTACACAACATTAGAAGTGAGAATGTCAGTGACCCTCGGCAGATGCAAATAGTGGACAGTGAAAGAAAAAGGGCATGAGGTGGGTACTAGAATCCTGATAAATGGTATGCTTCTCGACCAGGGGTTGATTACATATACATTTTAACTTTGTGTAAACTATTTAAGCTGTACACCTATGATTAATGTACTTTTCTGTATGTGCCTTATAATACAATAAAATTGTTTAAACAATTTCCCATACCCCAATTTAAACAACTGGGAATGAACTGGAAGCTTTAATCTGATAAAAGGTATCTGTAACTAACCTATAAGTAACATTAAAATTAAAACACTTATATGGTGATCAAATTGATCAAATGGAAATTTTTTTATATTGCCTGTAGTCATAATCTTTTCATTGTCATTGCTGTATGTGTTCTTTTCTAAGATCATGGCATCTGGTCCCATCATTTCATGGCAAATAGAAGAGGAAAAAGTGGAAGCTGTGATGGATTTTATATTTCTGGGCTCCAAAATCCCAAAGAAAGGCAATGCCAAAGAATGTTCAAATTACTACATAATTATGCTCATTTCACATTCTAGCAAGGTAATGCTCAAAATCCTTCAAGCTAGGCTTCAACAGTAGTGAACAGAGAACTTCCATATCTACAAGCTGGATTTAAATAAGACAGAGGAACCAGAGATCAAATTGCCAACATCTGTTGGATCATAGAAAATTCAAGGAAAGAATGTTTATTGTTCCTTTCCTTTCACTTTCTTTATTTTGGAGTGGTACTAAAGTTTTTCTAGTTGTAACTCTTGATATCTGTTTTATGTACATCTCGTAAGATTTAAGTGACTAAGCATCCACAAACAAGATTTAATATGCTGTGTCATCCTTCATATTCAGTTCAATTTAATTTACAATTTTAATTCTGAATTCTTCTGTGACAAATGGATTACAGGGAATTTCTCTAGTTACATTTTTACTATTTATTCTAGTTTAATATTATCATGGTTGTAGAGCATAATTTGTATTATCTCAATCTTTTGAGTATGTCAAGGCTGTATATTGTCACCCTGTTTATTTAACTTATATGCAGAGTACATCATGAGAAACGCTGGACTGGAAGAAACATAAGCTGGAATCAAGAGTGCCAGGAGAAATATCAATAACCTCGGATATGCAGATGACACCACGCTTATGGCAGAAAGTGAAGAGGAACTAAAAAGCCTCTTGATGAAGGTGAAAGTGGAGAGTGAAAAAGTTGGGTTAAAGCTCAACATTCAGAAAACGAAGATCATGGCATCCGGTCCCATCACTTCATGGGAAATAGATGGGGAAACAGTGGAAACAGTGTCAGACTTTATTTTTCTGGGCTCCAAAATCACTGCGGATGGTGACTGCAGCCATGAAATTAAAAGATGCTTACTCCTTGGAAGGAAAGTTATGACCAACCTAGATAGCAAATTCAAAAGCAGAGACATTACTTTGCCAACAAACGTTCGTCTAGTCAAGGCTATGGTTTTTCCTGTGGTCATGTATGGATGTGAGAGTTGGACTGTGAAGAAGGCTGAGTGCTGAAGAATTGATGCTTTTGAACTGTGGTGTTGGAGAAGACTCTTGAGAGTCCTTTGGACTGCAAGGAGATCCAACCAGTCCATTCTGAAGGAGATCAGCCCTGGGATTTCTTTGGAAGGAATGATGCTGAAGCTGAAACTCCAGTACTTTGGCTACCTCATGGGAAGAGTTGACTCATTGGAAAAGACTCCGATGCTGGGAGGGATTGGGGGCAGGAGGAGAAGGGGACGACAGAGGATGAGATGGCTAGATGGCATCACCGACTTGATGGACATGAGTCTCAGCGAACTCCCGGAGTTGGTGATGGACAGGGAGGCCTGGCGTGCTGTGATTCATGGGGTCGCAAAGAGTCGGACATGACTGAGCGACTGATCTGATCTGATCTGATAATAATGCATCATGTGAGCCTAAAAATTTTTGTGAATTTTGCCATTAGTTGCAACTTTTAAAATGCATTATATGTTTATATATATACACACAAAACACACACATATATATGTGTATATATATAAATTGTATATGTATAAATTAGGACAAGTATTTCACCATGTTGCTCAAATTTCATATATGCGTACATGATTTTGGTCTCATTAGCGGCCACTGACAGAGGTGTGGATTTATTTATTTCCTACTATACAGTGGATTTGTTTACCTCTCCTTTTAATTTTGCCAATATCTGTTTTGTACAGTTTGAAGTTTTGTTTTTGGTTGCACACAGACTTAAGGCTGTGAGATCTTGTTGATTTGTGCTAAGTTGCTTTAGTTGTATCAGACTCTTTGTGACCCCGTGGACTGGAGCCTGCCAGGTTCCTCTGTCCATGGGATTCTCCAGGCAAGAATACTGGAGTGGGTTGCCTTGTGCTTCTCTAGGGGATCTTCCTGACCCATGAATTGAACCTGTGTCTCTGTGTCTCCTGCATTGGCAGGCGGGTTCTTTACCACTGGGCCAACCAGGGAAGTCCTTTATTGCTATGAAGTGTCCTTCCTTATTTCTAGTACCTCCAGCCTTAAAGATTACTTTGTCTAACATTTAGTATAGCTGAACCAGCTTACTTCTGTTTAGGATTTGCACAATATATTTTTTTCAATTAATTGATTTTAACATCTCTGTGTTCTTACATTTGAAATATTTCTCTTATAAGAAGAATACAACTGTTTGGATTTTTAAATAAAATGTGTATAATTTTAATTAGAATATGTAGAATATTTACATAAAATATAATTGTTTTGGTTTATATCTATGCTATTACTGTTCTTTAGTTAGTCAATCTACTTTGTGTTCTCTTTTCTTTCTTCTGAATAAAATCAAATATTTTTATTAGTTCTTTTGCTTCTTTGAAATAGGATGTATATTATTTATTCTTCTACTGTTCATATGGGTGGTTCTGCTAGATATTACAACATGCATCACTGACAATACAATCTAATAAAATATTTATTCTTACTACTTTCTTGATATCACCTAGAAGTGTAGAACTTTTAAATTACAGTTATCTCATTTTCCTTTTATATTATAGTCATACTTTTTAGTTCTAGATATGTTAACCCTTCCTGATATTATATTTATCATTGTAGGTAGTCTATAATATTTTATACTTGCCTATATTTATCTTGTTTGGTGTTCAGTCTTTATTCCTTATGGAACTTCCACACTGCATCTGGGAGCATTTTCCCTTCCCTTTTGGTCTTTTAGGGAAAGTCTGCTAGTGGCAAACTGTCTCAGCTTTGCTTGTCTCAAAATTTATTTTATCCTTTCTTTAAAGGACATATTTTGGATACATAAATATTAGCTGACAGTTATTTTCTAGAAATATCACAGAATTTTTTTCTGGCTTTCATCATTTCTTCTGAGAAGTCAGCTATCACTCTAGTATTACTTTGAAAACAAGGTCTTTTTTTTTTTCTTTTTATGCCTTTGATTCTTAACAGTTTTGATAGATTGAGCCTTGGTGTGGTTTTCTTTCTATTTGTTCTGCCTGGGATTTCCTAAACTTTTTGAATGGATAGATTGGAACTTTTAATCAAATCTTGAAAATGCTCAGCTTTTTGCTCTCTGCATTTTCTATATTTTCTATTCACCTATCTTTGAATTAACTCATACTGTATCCTGCTTTGTAAAGTGTTACTAAACTCATTTTTTAATTTTTTTTTAGCTATGGACTTTTCATTTGATTATTTTTATGGATTCATATTTTTATTGAAATTATCTCTATTGATTTTTTGTTCATGTATTTCTTATTTTTTAAATATTTCAGTCACAATTACATCTCTTGTCTGACAACTCTGATATTTGGATCATGTGGAAGTCTACTTCCAGTGTCTGGGTTTCCTTTTTATTATCAACATGTTTTCTTTATTCTTTGAATTCTAGTAATTTTGTATTATTTTTATATATTACCTATAAAAGAACTAACAGGGTGATATGTGGTGTTATAGTCCATCAGAGAAAGTTCCTTTTGCTGTTGCAAGGTGGCTCAATAGTTGATTATACCAATATAATCAAGGAATTGAGCTGGCTTGATTGCAGATTTAATCAGAGTCTACCTCTGATTTACTCTGTTCTTCTGCCATGAAGTTCCCATGTGTCAATTGAGAGACTGATCGGTGTTTGTTTCCTTAGTACTTAAACAATTCATATTATTAAACTCTGCTTTTTAGAGTCTCCCCTATTAATGCTCCCTACAAAGTTTCAAAATCTGGCAGATGTCCAGATAGGTACCTGAAGCTACCCGCTTTCCCAATAAATCATGTTGCCCACTAGCCAGTACAAAACATTTGAGTCTCTTTTGGCTCGATTTCTCTATTCATTGTGCATCTTCAAAATTCATAAAACATTATGTTGTGAAAATTTGTGAACCTGTGGCGCCTTAAATTTGCCAATTGTTCCATCCCTACTTGATACTGAAAAGGTTCCTGATTTTTCTTTCCTCCAGTAGAGTCTCCTTGGCCAGTCTAAGGAAAAATTTCATTGTATTTTCAAAATTCCCAAATTACCACAAAGAAAACAATGAAACTGGAGCCTATTATACAGAGTGAAGTAAGCCAGAAGGAAAAACACCAATACAGTATACTAATGCATATATATGGAATTTAGAAAGATGGTAACAATAACCCGGTGTACGAGACAGCAAAAGAGACACTGATGTATAGAACAGTCTTATGGACTCTGTGGGAGAGGGAGAGGGTGGAAAGATTTGGGAGAATGGCATTGAAACATGTAAAATATCATGTAAGAAACGAGTTGCCAGTCCAGGTTCGATGCACTATACTGGATGCTTGGGGCTAGTGCACTGGAACGACCCAGAGGGATGGTATGGGGAGGGAGGAGGGAGGAGGGTTCAGGATGGGGAACACATGTATACCTGTGGCGGATTCACTTCGATATTTGGCAAAACTAATACAATTTGTAAAGTTTAAAAATAAAATAAAATTAAAAAAAAAAAAAAAGCTGTCGAGGGGGGCATGGCCTGGGAGATTGGGATTGACATATGTACACTCTTATGTATAAAATAGATAACTGATGAGAACCTACTGTATAGCACAGGGAACTTACTCAGTGCTCTGTGATGACCTAAATGGGAAAGAAATCCAAAAAAGAGGGGATATATGTACATGTATCATTGATCCACTTTGCTGTACAGCAGAAACTAACATGATATTGTAAAGCAAATATATTCCAATTAAAAAAACAAAACCCTAAAAAAAAAAAAAAGAAAACAATGGCTAGTGATCAGTGCCTCACTCTGGAAAGTTACTCCACTCTTCACAAATCGACTTTATTGTTCTCAAAGTCTTATCATCCTTTGGGAAAAGGATTCTTTCATTTTCTCCACTTTTTCTAGTTGTGGAACAGAGATCATTGACCTGCTATGGTCTGCTATATCATCCTCAGAAGCAAGAATCCTAGTTACTTCCCAAGTAAGTAGGATTATTATAAGTAGCATTACTAGTAAGTGTGCTATGATAATAACTACTCCTGGAAAACAAGGAGATATGGTAACTAATTCTAAACACTATAAACATTCCCTTTAAAATCAGAAATAAGGGGGAGAAGTAATAAGCCTGTAGATGTATTCATTTATTCAAAATTAAAAGGAGAAATCCTAGGAAACTTTTAAGAAAATTTCAAATAAAAGGATTATAAATTAATCATATATCTGCCATTATTTAAAGGAAAAAATTGTTACCTACATATATACACATGCCCAAAAATATATGAGAAGATACAAAGGCAAAATATTGGAACTAATGAGAAAGTTCTTCATTTTTCCTATAAAGAACTCCTAAAAAAGTTCATACTACAATGAATTAATGTAAATTAGTAACAGACAACAGGAAAATATAATTTTAAAATAGATGTTATTTGGCATTGAATTTTGGCCATTATAGACTATATAAATAAAGAGTATTGGAATAGATCTCACACCACAATTATTAAAGCTGTACGATATATAAGATAGAACGTTCAAAGCATTGAAGAGCCCTTATGGGCCAAAATCAAAGGAACTATTCACCTTGACAGAACACAAGCATGACAGGAGATCAACATTTACCCTGAAATTTTTTACTAAGGATATATACCAATTTACTAAGATGAGAGAAAATATCACCTTAGTAGAAAACAGTCATCTCTCTGAGATAAGTAAATACAAGTATTTAACTTATATGCAGAGTACATCATGAGAAACGCTGGGCTGGAGGAAGCACAAGCTGGAATCAAGATTGCTGGGAGAAATATCAATAACCTCAGATATGCAGATGATACCACACTTATGGCAGAAAGCGAAGAACTAAAGAACCTCTTGATGAAAGTGAAAGAGGAGAGTGAAAAAGTTGGCTTAAAGCTCAACATTCAGAAAACGAAGATCATGGCATCCAGTCCCATCACTTCATGGCAAATAGATGGGGAAACAGTGTCTGACTTCATTTTTTTTAGGGGGGAGGGGGTCTCCAAAATCACTGCAGATGGTGATTGCAGCCATGAAATTAAAAGACACTTGTTCCTTTGAAGGAAAGTTATGACCAACCTAGATAGCATATTCAAAAGCAGAGACATTACTTTGTCAATAAAGGGCCATCTAGTCGAGGCTATGGCTTTTCCAGTAGTCATGTATGAATGGGAGAGTTGGACTATAAAGAAAGCTGAGCACAGAAGAATTGATGCTTTTGAACTGTGGTGTTGGAGAAGACTCTTGAGAGTCCCTTGGACTGCAAGGAGATCCAACCAGTCCATCCTAAAGGAAATCAGTCCTGGGTGTTCATTGGAAGGACTGATGTTGAAGCTGAAACTCCATTATTTTGGCCACCTGATGTGAAGAGCTGACTCATTTGAAAAGACCCTGATGTTGGGAAAGATTGAAGGCAGGAAGAGAAGGGGACAACAGAGGATGAGATGGTTGGATGGCATCACTGACTCAATGGACATGAGTTTGAGGAAACTCTGGGAGTTGGTGATGGACAGGGAGGCCTGGCGTGCTGCAGTCCATGGGGTCACAAAGAGTTGGATACGATTGAGCAACTGAATTGAACTGAACCGTACCTTGAAAATCCCTAACAAACTTGATTAAGATCTACCAAAAAAATCTATTAAATGTTTCTGAGAAATTATCAATAATCCTATTGCTTTTGCATTTAAAACTTCTAGTAAAGACATAAAGTCATTAAAACTCTTACTACCACAAGAACTCCCATGCCAATCCTACTGATTATCAGTCAAAAGCATATGTTCCTTCATGAATGAGAGCAAATTCATGTCAAGAAATATGCTCCAGCTGTAGTACCATTTGGCCTTCCCATGTATTATATAACCTATATGCAATTTATCACACTGAAGGTATAGTGTTCAAGTAATTCAAGACCCATGATAAAGATGAATAAAAACAAGTTCAACAAAATTTAAAGACAATGATTGTGTGTGACTCAGAATTGTCTACCCTTTGAGATAAAGGGTATCTATATAAAAGAATTGCCAGTGCACAGAGTTGTGAGCATTTATATTCAGTTCAATTCAGTCACTCAGTCATGTCCAACTCTTTGTGACCCCATGAATCGCAGCACGCCAGGCCTCCCTGTCCATCACCAACTCCCAGAGTTCACCCAGACTCACATCCGTCGAGTCAGTATGCCATCCAGCCATCTCATCCTCTGTCGTCCCCTTCTCCTCTTGCCCCCAATCCCTCCCAGCATCAGAGTCTTTTCCAATAAGTCAACTCTTCGCATGAGGTAACCAAAGTACTGAAGTTTCAGCTTCAGCATCATTTCTTCCAAAGAAATCCCAGGGCTGATCTTCTTCAGAATGGACTAGTTGGATCTCCTTGCTTTCCAAGGGACTCTCAAGGGTCTTCTCCAACACCATAGTTCAAAAGCATCAATTCTTCAGCGCTCAGCCTTCTTCACAGTCCAACTCTACATCCATACATGACCACAGGAAAAACCATAGCCTTGACTAGATGAACATTTGTTGGCAAAGTAATGTCTCTGCTTTTGAATATGGTATCTAGGTTGGTCACAACTTTCCTTCCAAGGAGTAAGCGTCTTTTAATTTCATGGCTGCAATCACCATCTGCAGGGATTTTGGAGCCCAAAAAAATAAAGTCTGACACTGTTTCCACTGTTTCCCCATCTATTTCCCATGAAGTGATGGGACCAGATGCCATGATCTTCATTTTCTGAATGTTGAGCTTTAAGCCAACTTTTTCACTCTCCACTTTCACTTTCATCAAGAGGCTTTTGAGTTCCTCTTCCCTTTCTGCCATAAGGGTGGTGTCATCTGCATATCTGAGGTTATTGATATTTCTCCCGGCAATCTTGATTCCAGCTTGTGCTTCTTCCAGTCCAGTGTTTCTCATGATGTACTCTGCATATAAGTTAAATAAGCAAGCTGACAATATACAGCCTTGACGTAACTCCTTTTCCTATTTGGAACCAGTGTGTTGTTCCATATCCAGTTCTAACTGTTGCTTCCTGACCTGCATACAAATTTCTCAAGAGGCAGATCAGGTGGTCTGGTATTCCCACCTCTTTCAGAATTTTCCACAGTTGATTGTGATCCACACAGTCAAAGGCTTTGGCATAGTCAATAAAGCAGAAATAGATGTTTTTCTGGAACTCTCTTGCTTTTTCCATGATCCAGCGGATGTTGGCAATTTGATCTCTGGTTCCTTTGCCTTTTCTAAAACCAGCTTGAACATCAGGAAGTTCACAATTCACATATTGCTGAAGCCTGGCTCGGAGAATTTTGAGCATTACTTTACTAGTGTGTGAGATGAGTGCAATTGTGCGGTAGTTTGAGCATTCTTTGGCATTATATTAGTATTACCTAAATTCTTCATGCCATTGTTTTCAAAAATAATAGTAGGCTTCAATTTATCCCCAACAAGTGCCTGGGTTATTGGTTAACACTAATCAACTTTGAAGCAATGCTAACCTCTATACATTTTGCCCATGCCAAATGATGTCTGAACATTTGGTTCTAGGTAGAATGCAGTTAAAGATCATAAACTTTGTAATCAAGACTGTCTGTAAAAGGACCTTGGTGTATAGCAATTAAGAATCACATGGTACTTTGTTTGAAATGGATGGAGAAATTAAATATGGAGTTACAAATGAAAATGAAATGAAAGTGATGTCTGTACATTGATCAAATGCCTACATTTATTCAGACTTCAAAAAAGCAAATGCTGATCACATTGTTTTCAATATCTTTTGAAAGTGAGGACTGATACATAAAAACATGTGCATATATACATGGGCATAGAGCAGAAACAAATCTAGTACTTCCATACTCATGGAGTAACAATAAAGAAATCCCTAAATCTCAGATAATCAAATTTCATTAATAGGCTATTGTGCTTGTATGTGCTTTTTGCACTCGATACACATTTTAATGATCTTTAGCAATCATACGCCATGAACCCAAACACATCAATTGATCATGTCATTTTCCTACTGAAAAGCCTTCAATAATTTCAATTTTCTAGTAAATAAATTTTGAAGTTTGCAGCACATCATTCAAAGTTTTCTAAATGGTCTAGCCTAAACTAACTTTTAAATATGATCTCTTATTGCCTTCTGGATGTTCTTTTTACTACAGCAAACTACTCAAATCAAAATTGTCCCTAAATCCCCTATATACTCCCTATATTACACTTCAAAACATATTTTTTGCACTTAAAATGCCCTTTCCTCTTATCACCATCTTTACTTGGGCCTTTTAACTTTCTTTCAAGTCTCAGATTCTTCCATTCCAAACTATTGTACACATACTGCCAAATTAGACTGATAATACTATTTGATCATGCCACACTTTTATTCAAAAATCTGAACATGGCCATCTCAAAATTAGAAAAAAAATCATTTTTTTTAAGGAGTTCACATATAAGTGAGAGTGTATACCATTTATCTTTCACTGTTTATTTTGTATCTAATGATATCTAGTTCATAAAGTCTTTCTGTTCTGTGACTAGATTTGTTTTTCTACCTCAGAAATTACACGATCCAAGTACAATACCAAAAAATTTATATTTAGTAAAGATTTATTATAAGAAAGAAGATGGCAGAGTAGAAGGACGTGCGCCCATCTTCTCCCGTGAGAACTCCAAAATTTCAACTCGCTGCTGAACAACCGTCCACAAGAGAATGTTGGATCCCACCAAAAAAAGATACCCCAAGTCCAAGGGCAAAGAAGAACCCCAACAGGATGGTAGGAGGGGCACAATCGCATTTAGAATCAAATCCCATACCCACCAGAGACACTCGGAGGGCTCAAACAAAACCTTGTGTGTGCCAGGACAAAGAGGCCTCACAGAGACTGAGCCAGACTTGCCTTGGAGTGTTTAGTGTCTCCTGCAGAGGCACGGGTCAGGAGTGACCTGCTGTGGGGAGAGGGCTCTGGCTGCAGCAGACCTGGGTCACCCAGCGTGTCACATAAGCTCTCTTGGAGAAGGTCACCATTAGCCCCGCCATATAGCCAGCAGCAGATGACCCACAAACTGCAGAAAAATCTTACCAAAGAAATTCTCGCACTGTTAAAGTTCTAGGACCCACAACAGATTTCCCAATCTGGGAATCCAGCAAAAGGACTGAGAACCCTCCCAGACAATTTGACTTTGGAGGCCAGTGGGAGACTGAGCCAGACTTGCCTGTGAGTGTTCAGGAGTTTCCATGGAGGCATGGGTCAATAGCTTGGCCTCAGGCCAAACAACAGGGAGGGAACAGAGCCCAACCATTCCACAGAAAATTGGATTAAAGATTTATTGAGCATGGCCCTGCCCAACAGAACAAGATCCAGTTTACCACACAGTCAGTCCCTCCCATCAGGAAGCTTCCATAAGCCTCTTATCCTCATTCATCAGAGGGCAGACAGAATGAAAAACACAATCACAGAAAACTAACCATACTGATCACATGGACCACAGCCTTGTCTAATTCAATGAAAGTATGAGCCATGCCATGTAGGGACACCCAGATGAATGGGTCATGGTGGAGACTTCTGACAAAATGTGGACCACTGAGGAAGGGAATGACAAACCACTTCAGTATTCTTGCCTTGAGAACCCCATGAACAGTATAAAAAGGCAAAAAGTTACGACACTGAAAGATGAACTCCCCAGGTCAGTAGGTGCCCAATATGCTACTGGAGAAGAGTGGAGAAATACTCCAGAAAGAATGAAGAGATGGAGCCAAAGAGAAAATACACACAGTTGTGGACGTGACTGATGATGGAAGTAAAGTCCAATGTTGTGAAGAACAAAATTGCAATGGAACCTGGAATGTTAGGTCCATTAATCAAGGTAAATTGGAAGTGGACAGACAGGAGATGGCAAGAATAAACATCAACATTTTAGGAATAAGTGATCTAAAATAGACTGGAATGGATGAATTTAATTCAGATGACTATTAAAACTACTATTTCAGTCAAGTATCCCTTAGAAGAAATGAAGCAGCCCTCATAGTCAACTAAGGAGTCCAAAATGCAGTACTTGGGTGCAATCTCAAACATGAGAGAATGATCTCTGTTCCTTTCCAAAGCAAACCATTCAACATCACAGTAAACCAATTCTATGCCCAGACCACTCATACTGAAGAAGCTGAAGTTAAATATTTCTGCAAAGACCTATAAGACCTTCTAGAACTAACACCCAAAACAGATGTCCTTTTCATCATAGGGGACTGGAATGCAAAAGTAGTAAGTCAAGAGATACATGAAATAACAGGCAATTTAGGCCTTGGAGTACAAAATGAAGCAGGGCAAAGGCTAACAGAGTTTGGCCAAGAGAACACACTGGTCATAGCAGACACCCTCTTCCAACAATACAAGAGAAAACTCTACACATGGACATCACTAGATGGTCAATATCGAAATCAGATTGATTATATTCTTTGCAGCCGAAGATATGGAGAAGCTCTAAACAATTAGCAAAAACAAGACCAGAAGCTGACCATGGCTCAGATCACAAATTACTTATTGCCAAATTAAAGAAAGTAGGGAAAACCACTAGACAATTCAGGTAATCAAATCCCTTACGATTATATAGTGGAAATGACAAATAGATTCAAGGGATTAGATCTCTGAAGGAGTACCTGAAGAACTATGAACAGAGTTTCATGACATTGTACAGGAGTCAGTGATCAAGACCATCGCCCCCTCCCCCCCCCAAAAAAAAGATGAAAAAAGTCAAAATGGTTGTCTGAGGAGGCCATAAAAATAGCTGAGAAAAGAAGCGAAGGCTGAGGAGAAAAGGAAAGGTATACCCATCTGAATGTAGAGTTCCAAAGAATTGTAAGGAGAGATAAGAAAGCCTTCCTCAGTGATCAATGCAAAGAAATAGAGGAAAACAACAGAATGGGAAAGATTAGAGATCTCTTCAAGAAAATTAGAGATACCAAGGGAACATGTCATGCAAAGATGGGCACAATAAAGAACAGAAACAATATGGACCGAACAAAAGCAGAAGATATTAAGAAGAGGTAGCAAGAATACACAGAAGAACTATACAAAAAAGATCTTTATGACCCAGATAAACACAATAGTGTGATCACTCACCTAGAGTCAGACATCCTGGAGCCCTAAGTCAGATGGGCCTTAGGAAGCATTGCATGAACAAAGATAGTGGAGGTGATGGAATTCCAGTTGAGCTATTTCAAGTCCTGAAAGATGATGTTGTGAAAGTGTTGCACTCAATATGCCAACAAATGTGGAAAATTCAGCAGTGGCCACAGAACTGAAAAAGATCATAGCCAGGACATGGAAGCAACCTAGATGTCCATCAGCAGATGAATGGATAAGAAAGCTGTGGTACATATACACAATGGAGTATTACTCAGCCATTAAAAAGAATACATTTGAATCAGTTCTAATGAGGTAGATGAAACTGGAGCCTATTATACAGAGTGAAGTAAGCCAGAGAGAAAAACACCAATACAGTATACTAATGCATATATATGGAATTTAGAAAGATGGTAACAATAACCCTGTATATGAGACAGCAAAAGAGACACTGATGTATAGAACAGTCTTTTGGACTCTGTGGGAGAGGGAGAGGGTGGGATGATTTGGGAGAATGGCATTGAAACGTGTGTAATATCATATATGGAATGAGTTGCCAGTCCAGGTTTGATGCACGATACTGGATGCTTGGGGCTGGTACACTGGGATGACCCAGAGGGATGGTATAGGGAGGGAGGAGGGAGGAGAGTTCAGGATGGGGAACACGTGTATACCTGTGGCAGATTCATGTTGATATATGAAAAACCAATACAATACTGTAAAGTTAAAAAATAAAATAAAATAAATTTTAAAAAAAGGTCAGTTTTCATTCCAATCCCAAAGAAAGGCAATGCCAAAGAATGTACAAAGTACAATTGCACTCATTTCACATGCTAGCAAAGTAATGCTCAAAATTTTCTTAGCTATGCTTCAACAGTACATGAACCAAGAATTTTCAGATGTTCAAGCTGGATTTATAAAAGGCAGAGGAGCCAGAGATCAAATAGCCAACATTTCATTGGATCATCGAAAAAGCAAGAGTTCCAGAAAAACATCTACTTCTGCTTTATGTATGGACTACACCAAAGCCTTTGACTGTGTGCATCACAACAAACTGTGGAAAATTCTTAAAGAGACCCCAGACCACCTTACCTGCCTCCTATGAAATCTGTATGCAGGTCAAGAAGCAACAGTTAGAACTGGACATGGAACAACGGACTGGTTCCAAATTGGGAAAGGAGTACATCAAGGCTGTATATTTTAACCCTGTTTATTTAACTTCCATGCAGAGCACATCATGCAAAATGCCAGCTGAAGTCAAGATTGCTGGGAAAAACATCAATAACATCAGATATGCAGATGACACCACCCTTATGGCAGAAAATGAAGAACTAAAGAAAGTGAAAGAGGAGAGTGAAAAAGCTGCCTGAAAACTCAAAATTCAAAAAAAAAAAAAAAAAATCATGGCACCCAGTCACATCACTTCATGGCAAACGATGGGGAAACAATGGAACAGTGGCAGACTTTATTTTGGGGGGCTCCAAAATCACCGCAGATGGTGAATACAGCCATGAAATTAAAAGACGCTTGCTCCTTGGAAGAAAAGCTATGACCAACCTAGACAGCATATTAAAAAGCAACAAAGATCCATCTAGTCAAAGCTAGACGGTTTTCCCAGTAGTCATGTATGGATGTTAGAGTTGGACCATAAAGAAAGCTGCAAGCAAAAGAATTGATGCTTTTGAAGTGTGGTGTTGGAGAAGACTCTTGAGAGTCCCTTGGGCTGCAAAGAGATCCAACCAGTTCATCCTAAAGGAAAGCAGTCCTGAATATTCATTGGAAGGACTGATGCTGAAGCTGAAGCTCCAATACTTGGCCACCTGATGGGAAGAACTGACTCATTTGAAAAGACCCTGATGCTGGGAAAGACTGAAGGCGGGAGTAGAAAGGGATGACAGAGAATGAGATGGTTGGATGGCATCACTGACTCCATGGACATGAGTTTGAGCAAGCTTTGGGAGATGGACAGAGAATCCTGGCATGCTGCAGTCCATGAGGTCAGAAAGAGTCAGACAGGACTGAGCAACTGAATTGAACTGAATAGATTAAATACATTAACTGCAAATTAAGCCCTATGGAAATGAATCTGTAGCTCTTTATCAACTGTATCTTGAATTAATGTTAAGTATGTTTCTATTGTTCTCTTTCATTAGAAAAAAAATTCCCTGGAAAGCAGAAAGTGTTGTCTATATCAGTGTTTTCCCTAGGTATTTAATATAGTAAAACCCTTGTTGAAAAATTATTTTGAAGTGAATAAAAAATTAAAGATTTAAATCAAAAGAGTATAAGAAGTCAATATGGGATTTAATGATCTGTGCTAATGCTAAGAAACACAAAAGGATAAATATTATAAAGAAGAAAATTACTATTTCTTACATATATGATTCCTAGTAAGTTTCTATTTAATAGTTCATGAAAAATATGAGATTATGTTGCAAATTACTGACTTTTCTTTGGATGCTCAGTGCCAAAAGAATTCCATACATATTACAAAATATAGCATGAATTTCCTGAAATATTTTGGAAAATACTTTATGTGTGATTATACTATGAAGTATTGTAATTTAACATTTCTATGTAGTTAATAGAAAATATGTTATGAAATGCTAATTAACACTACTTGCTTTACTGTTAGTGGAAACATATCAGTCTTCCCAAGAAAGCCATCTCATGAACAAATATATCTTGAAATACAGATTGTTGATACTAATGATGTCTATGGTTTCTTACTGTTTCAGTTATTATGGCTTTGTGACAAATTACCCCAAAACTTTGTGCATAACTCCATTATGAATTCTGAAGCTCAGGAAACCAAAGAAAACACCCCAAAGATGGCTTGTCTCTGTTCCTATCAGTGGCTTCACAGGAAGCATCCGGGATGGGAGAGGAAGGCTTGCGTATGCACATGCTTAAAAGCTGATGCTGGCCGCAGGCTGAGACTTTAGCTAGTGCTTTGATCAAAATATCTACAATGGCCTCTCCATGTGCTTGGGACTTCCTCAGAACGTGGTGACTAAATAAAAGGCTAATGTCCCGAAAAACAGAGAGAGAGAAGACTAGATAGAAGTCCTACCATTTTTTACGATCTAGCCTTGGACATCACAAAGGATGCCTTCAGCCCCATACTATTTACAGTGGTAGCACACATTTTCATGGGAAGGAGAAATACATTCCAAATCTTGGCAGGACCTGGCAAGATTCTGAAAGAGCCTAAAGGATCAGAAATACTGCTAAGGCCCATTTTGAACTCACAATCCGCCACAATGATCAACAGTCATAAGCCTGTAAAACGTAATTAATGAATCACTGCCTATATTCTTCTTTGCTGTATCGGTTAGCTATTGCCACATAGCAAACAACCCAAAAGTTCAGTTGCATTTATTATCATTATCAGAGATTTCTGAGTTAGTTGCTTCAGACTGTGTATCTGAAGAATATACGGGCTGATTCTTCAGGAACAGAGGATATTTCCAATGTGTGCTTTATTCATGGCAATGGCAACAGGATGAACAGCAACACATGGCCTCTTAACATTTAAACTCTACACTTTCCTGACCCCCACATTTCACTTGACAACTACCTGGCCAATCCCACCATGAAGTAGGGCAAACGCTTTGTCTCTATTGGGAGTAACTGGGATACAGGAAAAGGCTTTGGACACAGGAAGGGGTAAATAACTGGAAGCAATAATGCAATCTGCATAGTTATTCCTACAGAAACAATACCATAACCGTTTGGACCAATCAGAGAAAAATAATTATACCAATGAGTTTAATTATATTATGGAAATAGCAACATGCTCAACTGTGGGAGGAACTGGGGAAGTAAAGACAGGATACAGGATGTGGAGGTTCAGAGAAAGAGTTATCACAATCTACCAGCCTACCAAGCCAACCATTTCTAACTTTAAAAGTGGGCCCACCAAGGAATAGCTCATGGGAAGATGTGTGGAAGTTTGTGAATTTGGTTTAATACCACCTCAGTGATGCTTCCCTGGTGGCTCAGTTGGTAAAGAATCCACCCGCAATGCAGGAGATCCAGGTTCAATTTCTAGGCAGGGAAGATCCCCTGGAGAAGGAATTGGCAACCCACTCCAGTATTCTTGCCTGAAAAATCCCATGGACAGAAGAGGCTGGTGGGCTACGGTCCATGGGGTTCAAAGAGTCAAACAAGACTTAGCAACTAAACCCACTGCTGGTCAATAGGATGGTAGTTGAGAAGAGCTGGGCACCTAGAAAAGGAAAGAAAAGACCAACTACAACCTACTGGGCACCTTTGTATCTATCTGCAATGTTACCTGACCACAAAATGAACTTCAGAGAGTCTAGGCTAATGTTAACACATTTACCTACCCAACTTTGCACATGTTCATTCCTCTTTTAACCAACTCTGAACCAGTGCAGTACATGGAAGGGGATTCTGGAAATGTAATTCTTAGTTTAACCAAATTAAGAAGCAAAATATACCACAGTACCTATCAAAGTTAAGCACTTCTGCCTTATATAATATTGCAAGTATATCTTCATTGATAATGTATAATATTGGTTCAAATAGAATTAAAAATGCTTACAAAATTTCTTACAGTTTTATTTTTAACAAAGAAGCAAAAGGATAAGAAATAACTCATTTCTTACAACAGAGTCTCTTCTGAAATTAAAAATACTTCCACTCATTGAGTGACAGAAAAGCAAAATTTCTATCTACATTTATGTTACCTTGGGAAACTGAAAGTTAATTTTAATCCAATTGTTAATTTTCTAAATTCTTCCAAAAATCTAGAAATTAATTTGTAATACTTCTTTAATCAGTAATGTATTTGTAGGAGAGCATATATTTTGTATTCTTTAATTAAAATAAAAAATGAATATTAATTTTGCCTTGGAGAAAATCTTGGATTTTGAGACTGTCTTATGTTTCCGCTTGACTTTGATTCTTTTATTACTTTTCTACAAAAGCACAACTATCTAAATTGCTCCTACTGAAATCCATAGAATATAATAAAATAAAATATTTACATTTTATTTTATAAAATGGATAAATTTCAAAGGTCTCATTATGCATATTATAGCATATAGCTTTGTGGTCACACACACTGTATACTTTTTGTTCAAATTTGCTTTTGTTTCAGAAAAGGAAAAAAGAAACCCCATACACCTTGTTGCTCTGAATTTTCTAGCCTGAGAGTGTCTGAGAAGCTGCCAGAACCTTTGATTTGTTTAGTAATCTTTCAGCTCTTTAAAAGGACCTTGACATTCTGCTTACCTTCTTCATTTCAGCTACCTATTAAACATCAGACTTTAATGATTTTCTAACTATAACTATAAGATTACTTTGCTTATCCTTCTGATGTCACAGCCTTTATCATACAATTCTTTCCTTTCCTCATTTGCTCTAGGGTGACATTGAGGGCACAGATAACAAAATCCTTTTTTGTTGTTGTTTTCTATTCAGTTCCCTGGACATACACTGCTCCTTCCAGCATCCTTATGTTCCCTCAAATTCACAGAACTGCCTCATGACTGTAAGTCATCACCCCCACCCCCAACCAAAAAAAAAAGTCATTTGGTGAGCTGATTTTCTCTCTCACACACACTGCATACAAACCACCTCATTATATCCTGGTGTGGCCTAGTGTACTGCAGAGATGTGATGGCTACTGAAGAGCCTCAATACCTCGCAGTGCTTTCCGTTGTATTCCTGTGCAGAAAACAATCTCTAGGAGGAAAAAAATTTTGTAGGCATCTCAAATTGAACTTCCTTTCTCCCCCATTCTATCACTTCTGTAACCTACCTTGTCAGTTTCATCCTACTCTCATCCAATACTCACTCCCTGAAATCACTCTCAAACAAATCTCTTATTCATCCATTGAACCTTTAAAAGAAACCCTTTGAAATTAGTAAGCTCTTTTCATATATTTCTCATCCTCTCTGGAAAAGGATTTTATTGATCCATGAATGTCATGACATTTCCAAGATGATGGCAGTTATAGAATTTTTAACATGGGCAAGACTTGGTTTAGGACAAGACAGATGACAAATGGAGAATTGGTGATGATGCACATTATACACCACAGATTAGGGTATAAGAAAGCACATGTGTATATACCAGAAAGGTTTGGTAATCTATCAATCCCTAAAAATAAAACTTATCAAAAAATAAAGCAGTGGAAAAAAAAAAGGGAATCCATTCTTAAGAGAAAAATACAACAGTCATTAAAACTGCAAGTAAAACTTTTGATTTTGACCAGGCATTTTATATCAAAGAGCAATAATTAGAGTGTGTTTCTACACTGTATGAAATTCACTTGTACATGGATAATTATTCTGTATTATATTATACAGTGAGAGGTCTATTCCTTTCCCATATAGTTAAAAAATAAAAATTAAAAAAACAACAAACAAAATTTGGAGTAAAGCCAGTAGAATAGTACACTAAATTGGAAGAGAGAGATATTCATTTGGGAGGTTTTAGTGCCAAAGAGAAAAAGAGAAGAAAGGGGAGTAAGTTGAGAGGTTGGAATGATATTACAAAGAGACTGAAAACCTGGGGACTGTAAAAATCAGTAAAACATAAGAGGAAAAGTTTACTTTTATAAATAATTTTTTTTGGTTTTGATTTCCCTAGAAAAAAATAAAACTATTCCTGACTATAGTTAACTGAAGATTTATTGATCTTAATTTTATTGTATTTTGATAAAGACCTTATAAAATACCTATCACCCATGGTCCAGAGGAGCGAAAATTTCTCCTCCTAGGATGATAACTCAGGTATTTGCTGTTGACAAAACTGGCTGCTAGGTTTCCTGGCATTGCAGTTTAGTTAGGTCATTCTGTAAATTATCTGTCCTTCTCATGTCTATCAGTAAGACATTCTCAAACAAGAGGTCAAAGTGTTAGCAGTTTTCAGTGAATAAGCAGACTTGTTAGCAAGTGAAAAAGAAAAAGCAGGGAGGAGAGAGAAAAAGGAAAGAATACCACTATAATCAATTCTGCCCTGTAGCTGAGACTTATACTGAAATAATATGAGAGTTAATCAGCATTTTCTAAATGGCACAATATAGAAAAAATTCTTATCAAATTTTCATTGCGGTACAGTTATCAAAGCAATGTGTCAGCTACTGATTGGTTTCAGAAAGTGAATATGTTCCATCATAATATAGTCACCAAGGTTATTTCATTTAGCTGTTGCTCTATTTTCAACTTGGAAATAAACATATGCTATATGCTATCAGGGCCCAGGGTTAAAATTTTAATTTACTGATCAAGATACATTTTGCAATCTGCTTAAATAAACAGAAAAATACTGTTTTTAATATGTAGGCTTCTCATTTTTTTTTTTCCTATCAAGCTAACTAAACAGAACTTCCTCATAAAGTGACCAAGAGATAGCTTGGGAGAACACTCCCTCCTGAGTTAGGTTTGGGTAGAAAGCTTCAAAATTTCATTCTAACAGTGCCTAGCTGTGAGAGAATTGTTAGTGTAGTTGGACAAATATACACTGAGACTATATGTTATACACAATATAGTAATGTTCTGTCAAACACACGAATGATCAAATCTGGCTCCTAGACTTCAAGAAGATAAATAATATAATAGGCTATTGTCATTGTTTAGTCACTAAGTTGTGTCTGACTCTTTTGTGACCCCATGGACTTTAGTCCAGCAGGCTCCTCTGTCCATGGGATTTCCCAGGCAAGAATACTGAAGTGAGTTGCCATTCCTTTCTCCAGGGGACTTTCCAACCCAAGGACTGAACCCACATCTCCTGCATTGGCAGGCACACTCTTTATTGCTGAGCCACCAGGGAAGCCCAGGCTTTTTGCCATATGACCTCTCAAATCACCTTGCCTTCTTTTCAGTCTGTTCTTATATTTATATAACATTTATCTGGCAAATTAGTAAGAGATGGGAGCAGGTATTTTCCATTGAATTATACAAGTGTTATAAAAAATCCCCTAATGATACATATGTATAACTGTTATACATGGTATACATGTTATGCATGTATGTATAACATACGTACACATATGAATCACTTTGTGGTACACCTAAAACTATCACGACATTGTTCATCAACTATACTCCAATATAAAATAAAATTTTTTTTAAAAATCCCCTAATGTGAATATCAATGTATTAATATGAGTTTGAAAAGGTCATATTGCAAAATCAGAAGCATACTATTTTTAGGGAATCAACAAAAAGGATGATTGTGGTCAAAGTAGCTGTCCTTAGTAAACTCTTCATATTCAAATACTTAGAGTTATTTATCCAAATCTAGCTTTCTTGTCAGTCCCCAAATGGAACATTTTTGCCTGGGAAAAGATGGAGCTAATTTGTTAGGGCACATTTCTATCCAGAAGAAAATGCCTTTTGCATTTGGTCAACTTGGTCAACAAAGATTTTAGCACTCTGCCCTATGAAGGGTGCTATAGCAAGTCCAATTTCCCCAGGCTGGGGAAGGTAGAATGGAAAGGGCAGAGATGCCAACCTAATAAGACAACTTTTGCGATTTCTAGAGCCAGACAGCCACCATTTGGACTTCTATGTGTTTCAACAGCCAAAGGATCCTTACTGCTCAGAATGCCTTTGTGTATGGTAGTGGGGGTAAAGGAACAGTTGTTTTCCAGCTGCATGGCTCACATAAGTATGGGTTGACCAGCCATCTATACAAAGCAGAATCATCAATACATCCAAAGCCCAAGCTTTAGTATTTCCAGTTTCAATGTGATTGAACAGAATCAGGGATGCAGCTTCTTCTCCCCTAGTTTTTCTCTATTTATAGCCTCACTCAGTGACAGGTCTGATGCACAGGGGTGGGCTCTTATTCAACACATCTGCTCCCCATGTGTTGCTGAGTCACATACTTCTTTCATTACCAGAAGTAACAAATATTTATTTTCTCCTTGACAGTCCCACAGAGTCCTTGCAGCAGAGGGAAAAACAAGTGAGATTCCATTCAGCTTTGCTCATAAAAAGATCACTATTGGTACATGTGATTCCATTACTAAGAGAGTGTGGAAACCTTGGAATGTGTCCAGAGTGGAGCACTGAAAATGATTAGGGAAGAAGATCTATGAGAAAAGCTTAAAATAATTGATAGGAGCCTAGAAATAAAACTGTATGGAACTATAGATTAGAACTTCTAGGTAAACATATATACATATATAGACTTACCAGGTGGTGCTAGTTGTAAAGAACTCGCTTGCCTAATGCAGTAGATATAATAGGTGAGGGTTTGATCCCTGGGTTGGGAAGAATTTCTGGTCAAGGCCATAGCAACCCACTCTAGTATTCATGCCTGGAGAATCCCATGGACAGAGGCAGTCCAAGTATGTGTGTGTGCTAAGTCTCTTTAGTTGTGTCCGACTCTTTGCAACCCTATGGACTGCAGCCCGCCAGGCTCCTCTGTCCCTGAGATTCTCCAGGCAAGAATACTGGAGTGGGTTGCCATGCTTTCCTCCAAGGGATCTTCCCAACCCAGGAACCCACACCTCCTGCATTAGCAGGCAGGTTCTTCACCACCAGCACCACCTAAGAAGCCTTATTTATTTATTTAAAGAACTAGCCTGGGCTTCCCTGGTGTCTCAGATGGTAAAGAATCCTCCTGCCAATGCAGGACACCCATGTTCAATCCATGGATGGGGAAGATCCTCTGGAGAAGGGAATGGCAACCCACTCCAATATTCTTGCCTGGAGAATTCCATGGACAAAGGACGCTGGTTGGTTACAGTCCATGAGGTCACATAAGCCAGACACAACTGAGAGACTAAAACACCCACAGCCTACATGTGAGTTTTCTCTAAGACAAATATGTAAATTTGATAGTCTTTAGGGGACAGCTGAAACTCCTTCTTCAATATAATATTCATGTTGATTATCAGTTTTCATGTGAGTAAGGGATGGAATCATGCAGCATTATCTAAAGATCGTGCCATAAACTATACTTTTTCTTATGACAATGCTAGAAGGTAGAAGTACAAAAGTAGGATCTTTCTGTCCTTTCTTGTCATTTTATGTTAATAGTTCTTTAAGTGGTGGGTTGCAATTTTGGACTTGGGCTTCCCTGGTGGCTCAGTGGTAAAGAAGCTGCCTGCCAATGCAAAAGACGTGGGTTCAATCCCTGGGTTGAGAAGATTCCTTGGAAAAGGAAATGGCAACCCATTCCAGTATTCTCATCTGGGAAATTCCATGGACAGAGGAGCCTGGTAGACTACTGTTACTGGGATTGCAAAGGAGTTGGGCACTACTTAGCGACTAAACACTACTGAAGGACAAACCAATCCAGTATTCTTGCCTGGAGAACCCCATGGATGGAGGAGCCTGGTGGGCTACAGTTCACAGGGTCACAAAGAGTCGGACACGACTGAGCGACTTCACTTTCTTTAGCGACTAAACAACAACTTTAGACTTGCACATAAAACCATGTCTAACATAGAAGACAAGTAATAAAAATGGACAGACCCGTACCACTCCTCTGAATCAGGTTTCTAATTGAACTATCTTTAAACCATACCTTTGTTGCTATTAGTGTTGCGCATACTCAGTCCTGTCTGACTCTCTGCAACCCTATGGATTGCAGCCTGCCAGGCTCTTTGTTCCATGGAATTTTCCAGGCAAGAATACTGGAGCAGGTTGCCATTTCCTCCTCTAAGGGATCTTTCAGACCCTGGGATCAAACCTGCGTCTTCTGCATCTCCTGCATCGGCAGACAGATTCTTTACCACTGAGCCACCTGGGAAGTCCTAAACCATGCCTTTAGTCTTCCCCAAAACTCTTATAAATGAACATAATCCTGACTTGATTGACTGATCTTTGCTTCACACCCTTCATAAAGTAGCCCAAAATAGCTGCTAGAAAACACTGTAAACTTGCTGAGTTTTAGTAGCTATCAACTTTATACTGTCATAATTTATTGTTGGTGAGTTATAATTAGGTTTACTTATTAATTATAAAAGCTCCAGAAAGAAAATTTTACAAATCATGTTTCTATCCTATCCTGTCACTGCCTCTCTTTTAAAAAAGACAACACATCTAATCCACCATCATTAGGGATCATCACTCAGAAAGGAATTTTATAAACTAAGAAGATTGACTTCATACTGTAACCATGAATTTGCCTTTAAAAAAAAAAAAAAAACTAATTTACTTGCTATCTTAATTGAATGTATGTGAAATCACAAACATTCACAGGATAGGCTGTACAAAGGCACATTTGCTAGTATAATGATCACTTTCCTTATATAATCTTGTAATGGGCTTAGCATGGTTACACATATTTAAGAAAAAAATCCTTCTATCAAGGTGGCCTAAATCAAAAAGAATGTTAAGCTTGAACATCAGCTGCTGTTTCATGACCTTGATTGCGTTTAGATCACCTACATTCCCCTTGCTTCAGAAGAACCTACATTATGCTAATGATTATACTTCCCAAAATATCTAACCCTCTCACATCTAGTTAAGCTAGAGTTGCACCAAAAGCATAGATCACCCAAATGCTCAGGTGCTTACAGGAAATGCATCCTTTCCAATAAGTCATTTTGGCTTGCTTCTGCAAGTATTCATGCATAAAACATAGAAACTAGTTCAAGGATTTCCACGAAAATAGATGCCTCAAGAATTTTCATGACTTTATAAACCCATGTATTATAAATTCTACACCCAATGTAATTAGAGAACATAAACTGCTTTGAAATATTTTAAAGCCTTAAAGAATTATTTTTCTAACTATAATTGAACTAGTACAATTTCTGTGTTATCTTTCAAAAATAGTAAGCAAAATTTTGAAATTTCTTTCATTTTTATGTGTATAAAGCCAAACTTTCTGCTTAAATATAAATTCTCTGTGGGACAGGAACTTCAATCTCCAAATCTAATCTGTTTTCTAGTCTTAAAAATCACCTGACAGCTCTCCAAATGCAAAGTACACATACATTTTGAAAGTTAACCTTCAGGGAATATAAATAGAATAGAGAGAAGCACCTTGCTGTCTCATTGTATGTGCAAATGGCATAAATTGATTCAAAAATCTATTAAGATTAATCTTTCAAAACTAATACGCTGTGTTTCGAAGGCTACTGAGATAGGCTCCCTGCACACCTTGACATGTTTTATCATAACTCAGAAGTGTCTTAAGGACTCACATATTATCTGATGTTTATCTAGGTTATGGGACCAATTCATTCATAGCCAATCCAAGCTATTTCTTGTCACAGAGAAACTGATAAAACCTCAATAGCTTTCAAGAATCTTTTTTTTTTTTCCCCCCCCACAGAAATGGGAAAATCCTAACAGCCAAGCAATAGTAAATTTTTGAGAACTGGTAATCTGTTGTATTTTAAAATGCCTATTTTCAGAGACAGTCTTTCAAGTAAATGACTAAATTCATTGTTCTATATCTTTGCAAGCCAGCTATTAAGACAGAAACATTTAACTCTAGGTAAAATACAGTGTCTTTAAATATATGTTAATTCAAGAAAAATGATGTGGACAGAAAAGTAATTGTAGAATGAGTGTGAAAATAGTAGCATTATGGATAACCAAGATCCCAAAATTTTTTCTCAAGTAGAATTTTGGCAGAGTTCCAGGATTATAATTTTGGCTCTCTATTTAATTTCACATTCATAAAGAGATCCAAATATGATAACAGATTGTATTTTTTCCTAATGAAACATCCATATAATTACTTTTTGTCTGAAATGAGATCAGATTCTGATAATTGGTGAAGACCTAAAAAAGAATGTGAAAGGAAAGCTTAACTCTATCACTATTATATATAACTAAATTAATTTAAATCAATAATAAAACCTTCAGTAATCTATGCCTTCAAGGAGGCAGATGAAGACATTTATTTGGAGGACAATTATCCCCAACAGGTGGGTGTAAAACTAATATTTATTGAATGTCATAGAAACTTAGAAACAAACAAACAAAAATACTAAGTTGCCTCTTTCAGAGATTATTTTTTGTTTTCATTCATTAAAATAATCCTGCTCCCAAAATGATTTCATTTTTATCCTTCAACATCACCCACCCCTTCTTCCAGGGAATGATGAATGCTGCTCAGAGATGAGTTCTTAAAAGCTTGTGTTCAGATGGATGGAACATAGGGGAGTGTATCTATTTGACCCAATGAGTAAGGACACTGCAGTCAGCCACAACATGGACTGGAGATCTCAATTTCTCATCCTTGCAAGAAACATATTCCTAATGTTCACTGCAGGTACCAGAAGCAAACTTTAGAGAGAGTAAGACTTAAACCATCTTCTAAGGAATAATGAGGCTTTTGTTAGTAGTCATCTGAGATTGAAAAGTGGTATTCCCAGGAAAAACACCATCTGGCTAAAATAATGAAACAACTTTAGAAATAAAGAAGGTCAAAGAAAATATTTTAATTGGCAACTGTAAGGATTCCCAAATTTATTTATATCTAAAT
This sequence comes from Bos taurus, assembly GCF_002263795.3. NCBI lineage: Eukaryota > Metazoa > Chordata > Mammalia > Artiodactyla > Bovidae > Bos > Bos taurus. Next base: position 37,162,116 of record NC_037348.1, on the reverse strand, counting down.
TACTAAGCAATAGCATATGCATCTTGAATAAAAGTTCTAAAGACTATTACGCTATATCCAGTCTGCAAGTAATGTATTTACATGTTACATGCCTCTCTAGCTAGAGTCCTTTCTAATTTGTCTTCTGTGGCATTCTTTTGAAATGTATCCAAGGATCAAAACACATTTTTGCCTATGGCCAATTCATGTTGATATATGGCAAAATCCATCACAATATTGTAAAGTAATTATCCTCCAATTAAAATAAATATTTCTTCTAAATAAAATGTCTAAAAAAACATACAAGAACTAAAAGATTAAACTCCAACAGTATAGGCTCCACTTGAGTTTCTATCTCATTAGTCAGGGTAAACTTACAAAAATGTGTAAGTAAATAAAACATTTAGCAAGCAGAGTAAAAATGACTTTCTTCTGGTAAGCCCTGCCTTAGGAATATAAAAGTTTAGAAAAAGAAAAAGAAAGGATAAGATGAAGGAGGATGAGATTTTTAGAAGTACTTAGAGCTATTAAGTTATATGTCAAGCATTTATTTTATGAGAACAGTAAACCTTACAATATTTTTATTAATCATATATCCAAACATCTGAAGAAAGTTAAACCCTGATATGAGTAGATGAAGAAAGGATATGAAAAGACAAGAAGAAATCCAAAGGAGAAAAGGTTGATATAAATGTTGATGTAATTCATCCAAAAATTCAATCATGTCGAGACTTCAATTCAGAGAAAAACGTTATTCTGCTTGGTTAAATATAGATTAGTCTCATCTAGTATTACAGATAAGAAAATCAAGGTTCACCAAAGATCATAAGCTAATAAATGGTAGAACTGAGATTTTATCACAGAGTACCAGGGCTAGAAATCAATTGGCTTTCCCTGATAGAAACAGAGTCCTCCTAAGTATCCTTCAATTTAGTACAGAAAATGGTTGATAATTAAATGTTAATTGACAAAAATACCTATTTGAAACTTCAAGGAAATTAAACGATTTATCCCACATTCTTTCAGCAGACCTCCTCCCTAACTCTTATAGCCTAAGACTTCAATTTTTTTCTTTTCATCAAACAGTACTTTGAAGGAAGTCAAATGGGGGAAAAAATGAACCTTCTAGATAAGTAGCCATCAGTTCAGCTCAGTCCAGTTCAGTTACTCAATCGTGACCGACTCTTTGTGACCCCATGAATTGCAACACTCCAGGCATCCCTGTCCATCACCAACTCCCAGAGTCCACTCAAATTCATGTCCATCGAGTCAGTGATGCCATCCAGCTATCTCATCCTCCGTCGTCCCTTCTCCTCCTGCCCCCAATCCCTCCCAGCATCAGGGTCTTTTCCAATGAGTCAATTCTTCGCATGAGGTGGCCAAAGTATTGGAGTTTCAGCTTTAGCATCATTCCTTCCAATGAACACCCAGGACTGATTTCCTTTAGGATGGACTGGTTGGACCCCCTTGAAGTCCAAGGGACTCTCAAGAGTCTTCTCCAACACCACAGTTCAAAACCATCAATTCTTCAGCACTCAGCTTTCTTCACAGTCCAACTCTCACATCCATACATGACCACAGGAAAAACCATAGCCTTGACTAGATGGACCTTTGTTGGCAAACTAATGTCTCTGCTTTTGAATATGCTATCTAGGTTGGTCATAACTTTCCTTCCAAGGAGTAAGCGTCTTTTAATTTCATGGCTGCAGTCACCATCTGCAGTGATTTTGGAGCCCAAAACAATAAAATCTGACACTGTTTCCACTGTTTCCCCATCTATTTCCCATGAAGTGATGGGACCAGATGCCATGATCTTTGTTTTCTGAATGTTGAGCTTTAGGCCAACTTTTTCACTCTCCTCTTTCACTTTCAAGAGGCTTTTTAGTTCCTCTTCACTTTCTGCCATAATAGTGGTGTCATCTGCATATCTGAGGTTATTGATATTTCTCCCGGCAATCTTGATTCCAGCTTATGTTTCTTCCAGCCCAGGGTTTCTCATGATGTACTCTGCATAGAAGTTAAATAAGCAGGATGACAATATACAGCCTTGATGTACTATTTTTCCTATTTGGAACCAGTGTGTTGTTCCATGTCCAGTTCTAACTGTTGCTTCCTGACCTGCATACAAATTTCTCAAGAGGCAGATCAGGTGGTCTGGTATTCCCACCTCTTTCAGAATTTTCCACAGTTGATTGTGATCCACACAGTCAAAGGCTTTGGCATAGTCAATAAAGCAGAAATAGATGTTTTTCTGGAACTCTCTTGCTTTTTCCATGATCCAGAGGATGTTGGCAATTTGATTTCTGGTTCCTCTGCCTTTTCTAAAACCAGCTTGAACATCTGGAAGTTCACGCTTCACATATTGCTGAAGCCTGGCTTGGAGAATTTTGAGCATTACTTTACTAGAGTGTGAGATGAGTGTAGTTTGAACATTCTTTGGCATTGCCTTTCTCTGGGATTGGAATGAAAACTGACCTTTTCCAGTCCTGTGGCCACTGCTGAGTTTTCCAAATGTGATGGCATACTGAGTGCAGCATTTTCACAGCATCATCTTTCAGGATTTGAAATAGCTCAACTGGAATTCCATCACCTCCACTAGCTTTGTTCATAGTGATGCTTTCTAAGGCCCATTTGACTTCACATTCCAGGATGTCTGGGTCTAGGTGATGATCACACCATCATGATTATCTGGGTCATGAAGATCTTTTTTGTACAGTTCTGTGTATTCTTGCCACCTCTTCTTAATATCTTCTGCTTCTGTTAGGTCCATACCATTTCTGTCCTCTATCGAGCCCATCTTTGCATGAAATGTTCTCTTGGTATCTGTAATATTCTTGAAGAGATCTCTAGTCTTTCCCATTCTGTTGTTTTCCTCTATATCTTTGCATTGATTGCTGAGGAAGGCTTTTTTATCTCTCCTTGCTATTTTTTGGAACTCTGCATTCAGATGCTTATATCTTTCCTTTTCTCCTTTGCTTTTCACTTCTCTTCTTTTCACAGCTATTTGTAAGGCCTGCTCAGACAGCCATTTGGCTTTTTTGTATTTCTTAAGCATGTATTACGCCCTCATGAAAATTCCCCTTGATAGCTACAATTTTCTCCACTTCTCTCACTGAATTTTACCTGAAACCATATCTCAGTTCAGTTCAGTTGCTCAGTCGTGTCCGACTCTTTGCAACCACATGAATTGCAGCACGCCAGGCCTCCCTGTCCATCACCAACTCTCAGAGTTCACTCAAACTCACATCCATTGAGTCAGTGATGCCATCCATTCATCTCATCCTCTGTTGTTCCCTTCTCCTCTTGCCCCCAATCCCTCCCAAATCAGAGTCTTTTCCAATGAGGCAATACTTCTCATGAGGTGGTCAAAGTATTGGAGTTTCAGCTTTAGCATCAGTCCTTCCAATGAACATTCAGGACTGATATCCTTAGAATGGACTGGTTGGATCTCCTTGAAGTCCAAGGGACTCTCAAGAATCTTCTCCAACACCACAGTTCAAAACCATCAATTCTTCAGCACTCAGCTTTCTTCACAGTCCAAATCTCACATCCATACATGACCACAGGAAAAACCATAGCCTTGACTAGATGGACCTTTGTTGGCAAACTAATGTCTCTGCTTTTGAATATGCTATCTAGGTTGGTCATAACTTTCCTTCCAAGGAGTAAGTGTCTTTTAATTTCATGGTTGCAATCACCATCTGCAGTGATTTTGGAGCCCAAAACAATAAAGTCTGACACTGTTTCCACTGTTTCCCCATCTATTTCCCATGAAGTGATGGGACCAGATGCCATGATCTTTGTTTTCTGAATGTTGAGCTTTAGGCCAACTTTTTCACTCTCCTCTTTCACTTTCATCAAGAGGCTTTTGAGTTCCTCTTCACTTTCTGCCATAATAGTGGTGTCATCTGCATATCTGAGGTTATTGATATTTCTCCCGGCAATCTTGCTTCCAGCTTGTGCTTCTTCCAGCCCAGCGTTTCTCATGATGTACTCTGCATAGAAATTAAATAAGCAGGGTGACAATATACAGCCTTGACATACTCTTTTTCCTATTTGGAACCAGTGTGTTGTTCCATGTCCAGTTCTAACTGTTGCTTCCTGACCTGCATACAAATTTCTCAAGAGGCAGATCAGGTGGTCTGGTATTCCCATGTCTTTCAGAATTTTCCACAGTTGATTGTGATCCACACAGTCAAAGGCTTTGGCATAGTCAATAAAGCAGAAATAGATGTTTTTCTCAAACTCTCTTGCTTTAGATATTAAGAAGAGGTGGCAAGAATACACAGAAGAACTGTACAAAAAATATCTTCATGACCCAGATAATCACAATGGTGTGATCACTCACCTAGAGCCAGACATCCTGCAATGTGAAGTCAAGTGGGCCTTAGAAAGCATCACTATGAACAAAGCTAGTGGAGGTGATGGAATTCCAGTTGAACTATTTCAAATCCTGAAAGATGATGCTGTGAAAATGCTGCACTCAATATGCCATCACATTTGGAAAACTCAGCAGTGGCCACAGGACTGGAAAAGGTCAGTTTTCATTCCAGTCCCAAAGAAAGGCAATGCCAAAGTATGCTCAAACTACCACACAATTGCACTCATCTCACACGCTAGTGAAGTAATGCTCAAAATTCTCCAAGCCAGGCTTCAGCAATACGTGAACCGTGATCTTTCAGATGTTTAAGCTGGTTTTAGAAAAGGCAGAGGAACCAGAGATCAAATTACCAACATCCACTGGATCATCAAAAAAGCAAGAAACCATATCTAGAAGCATTCATATTGTGTCCAGTGAGAGGCTCTATTTTTAAAGCTAGAAAGATGCATATTTGCCCCTTGGAAGCTTTATGATAAGTTGACCTGAAAAATGAATTTCTTTTTTTGTAAAGTTTCTACCATTCAAAAAGATAAAAATATATCTTATAATTGAGGAAATAGTGGTATGGAGAAAATACAGAAAAAACATAACGACAGTCTGTATATTTATTTGCCTAATGTAGCAACCCAGTTCACCAGAGAAAAATGTAAATTCATCAAGAAGTGTATCAGGGAGTATTCAAACTAATTTGGATTTTCTATTAGATATCACAGATGTTAAGTGCATGCCCATCAGGTAATAATCTATTTAGGGAATAAACAACTTCAGTCTGTTTTTAAATATTTACATGTCTTATTTTATGCCTAAATATTGCCACAGATCTAAAATAATTTATACAACCACAAACATTAAAATATTACCCGTGGATGTAATTCAAGCAAGTGTAAGTATCACCTGTCAGTTGGGTCTATGAAAACAAATTATAATTAAAACAAACTCAGATTAATTCAATTTCTTTAAAATTCTTTGCAAATACAGTACAGCTATTTGAGAAATGGAAATTAATTTGACTTCCATTACTCATAATTAGCATTTGTTAATAAGGCAAGAACTTTTTAAAAAGCTGTAACATCTCTGCTTACAAGACTGGAAGAATTGGCTGTTATCAGATTTTAAATACAATTGCTTAGTCTAAGAGACTTGCCTAATGTGACTCAGAATTACAAAATTTTTAAAACAATTTAGCCATGCTGCGTTGCAACGTCTGAAAAAAAACTTTCTTTTGGTCTCATATATGTGACCCAAAGACTATCAAAATCTGTCAGTTGATTTTATGAAAGTTTGAATTTCAAGATAGTTTGAATACCTTCTCTGGTTTATGTGTGTGTGAAACCATGTATAGACAGGGTGAGTATATTCCTTTCCTTCAGTTTTGTAGTTGCGTACGTTCTTCTGTCGGAGAAGGCAACGGCGACCCACTCCAGTACTCTTGCCTGGAAAATCCCATGGCCGGAGGAGCCTGGTAGGCTGCAGTCCATGGGGTCACTAAGAGTCGGGCACGACTGAGCGACTTCACTTTGACTTTTCACTTTCATGCATTGGAGAAGGAAATGGCAACCCACTCCAGGGTTCTTGCCTGGAGAATCCAGGGACAGGGGAGCCTGGTGGGCTGCCATCTGTGGGGTCGCACAGAGTCGGACACGACTGAAGCAACTCAGCAGCAGCAGCAAGGTCTTCTGTACCTTTACAGAGCAACAAAACAGGAGTCATGGTATGCCTAACATCTGGTTAGAATTTAATTTCCATTTTACATTTATTTGAGGCAAAAAAAGTCTTTACATAGGGCTTTCCTGGTGGCTCAGACAGGAAAGAATCTTGTCACAGACTTCCCTCATCTCCCCAATTGTTCCACTCACAGCACTCAGGAAACCCTCCTCACCACTTCTGCATTCAGCCATGCCACTCTTCCTCTCTTTGTTCAAAGGTTTTCGAAATTCTCTTCCTTAACAAAGATTCCCATGACTAAGAATAAAACTACAAAAGTGAGAAAGCTAATCTGTCTGCCCGTAATATTTTTTTCTTCCTGGCACGTTTCAACCATACAGTAAACCTCCACTTGGATTGGTGCTAGTAGCACTTTCATCATTGCTTGCAATAAAAACTAATTGCATAAATAATAAAATTAAAAATATATACACACAATAAATAAATGTTTCATGAAAAGTACATAGTGACTTTTTAGGCTTCCATCTAGTCAAAGCTATGGTTTTTCCAGTAGTCATGTATAGATGTGAGAGTTGGACTATAAAGAAAGCTGAGCACCAAGAATTGATGCTTTTGAACTATGGTGTTGGAGAAGACTCTTGAGAGTCCCTTGGACTGCAAGGAGATGCAACCAACCAGTCCATCCTAAAGGAGATCAGTCCTGAATATTTATTGAAAGGATTGATGCTGAAGCTGAAACTCCAATACTTTGGCCACCTGATGCGAAAAACTTACTCATTGGAAAAGACCCTTATGCTGGGAAGTATTGAAGGCAGGAGGAGAAGGGGACGACAGAGGATGAGATGATCAGATGACATCTCCAATGCAATGGACATGAGTTTGAGTAGGCTCTGGGAGTTGGTGGTGGACAGGGAAGCCTGGCGTGCTGCAGTTGCAAAGAGTCGGACCCAGCTGAGCCACTGAACTGAACTGAGGCTTTATATAACTGTGTCCTTCTGTACGTTATCCATGAAGGTTCTCTTCATTTGAGATACCTTGAAATCAGTGACATTATCATTTTGAAATAATTTTGTTGATCTGTAGACAATGTTCATGTGATATACTAAACAGCATGATATAGAATTTGGTCTAAACCTGTTCAGCACTGTATCCAAAAGTTTGTAGAGACTTAGAGCTAAATTTCATGTGCCAGTGAATCTACTAAGTTTAAATAGACAGCAGCTATTTCAGTGACTTTAATGAGTGGGTGTCCATACTGTCACGAATAGTTTCAAAAAAAGTTACAAAATTACACCTATAAAGATGTCTGTCAGTGAATTATGAAATTTAGGGTTTGAAAAGGAAGTCAAATATATTGATTCTCACATTGACCAGAAAATAAAATGTATGTTGCTTTACTATAAGTGGGAGTAAAAAAAAAATTAAGACAAGAGAGAGAATTTTAGGCCTTTTAGGTGGCATTCCAGAATATCCTTTGCATTTCAAATAAAGTATGAAATTAATTGCCCCATGACAATAATTTACAAATTATATTTCATCAAATACCTTCCTAGAAGTTAAAGCTTGTTATTGGCTTCCCAGGTGGCCCAGTGGTAAAGAATCCATTTGCCAATGCAGAAATCACAGGAAACTCAGGTTGGATCCCTAGGTCAGGAAGACCTCCTGGAGTAGGAAATGGAAACCTACTCCAGTATTCTTGCCTGGAAAATTCCGTGGCTAGAGGAGCCTGACAGGTCACAGTCCCTGGGTTTACAGAGTTGGACACAACTAAGCAACTGAGCACTACTGTCCCCCAACACCATGACACTGAAAGATCCACTTGTTTATTTGCTATACACAAGACAGTGAAGTTGGTTTGCATTTTGGAGACTCAATTTGTCTTCAAAATTTTAAAGGGGGGTTGGGGATGGGGAACACATGTATACCTGTGGTGGATTCATTTTGATATTTGGCAAAACTAATACAATTATGTAAAGTTTAAAAATTAAATAAAATTTAAAAAAATGTAAAGGGACAATCTACTAACAAATCACAGACTGAATGCTGGTATTTTTCATGCCTTATCTGATTGAAGCTTCATAATAACTTAAAGCCACTAACTGAAACCAACCATTAAACAAACTAGAAAACGGGTTCAGGGAAGAGAAATAATTTGCCTAAAATTACATTTCATAAAGGACTTCCCTGGTGGCTCAGAGGTTAAAACTTCTGCCTCCAATGTAGGAGACCTGGGTTCGATCCCTGGGTGGGGAAGATCCCCTGGAGAAGGAAATGGCAACCCACTCCAGTACTCTTGCCTGGAGAATCCCATGGATGGAGGAGCCTGGTGGGCTACAGTCCATGGGGTCTCAAAGAGTCAGGCACTACTGAGTGACTTCACTTTCACTTTCACATTTCATAAAAATAGCAGGGCTGGAATTTTTATCTAAGGTATCTAGAAGTTGATTAATTAATCAAAAATGTCAAACAAGGTAAAAAAATCTTTTAAAAATTACTACATAAGTAGAAATAGATTGAGAGACTGACTCTGAACAGAAGTCAGTAAATAAACTTAGGGTTTTCTGCCTAATTGGAGACATCACTAATGTTTTAGAAGAAACATGTTTAGAAGAAAGAATGAAACAGATACCTCACACCAGAAAGACAAACTATGGCAGAAAAAAAAATGCATATATTCACCAGATATGGTGCTATGTTTGCATCATCTTTATTGGGACACAGGAAGACTACATCTTCAAAATCCTTTTCGTTGGGTTGGGGTCATGATTGATTGCCGAGACATTAGAATCACTTCCTATGAATGGTAGAGTCACAATTAGTAGAGTATGGGTCTGTGAATGACTGCATGAAGCAGATTCTTACCTGCCAACAGGATAAACTATGATATGTGTAAGCAATAAATATATATTTTGCTAAGTCATTAGGTTTTGGAATTATCTGATACAGTAGAATATTAGTTTCCTAGAACCAACATGACATACTACCACACATTTGGTAGTATCAAACAACAGAAATTTATTCTCTCACAGTTCCAGAGCCCAGAAATCCAAAATCAAGAGATTTTCAAAGTTATATCACCCCTTAAGACTCTAGAGTGACAGATTTTATTTCCTTGGGTTCCAAAATCACTATGGATGGGGACTACAGCCATGAAATTAAAAGATGCTTTCTCCTTAGAAGAAAAGGTATGACAAATCTAGACAGCATATTAAAAAGCAGAGACATCACTTTGCTGACAAAATGGATATAGCCAAAGCTAGGGTTTCCCTGGTGGTTCAGATGGTAAAGAATCAGCCTGCAATGTGGGAGACCTGGGTTTGATTCCTGGGTTGGGAAGATCCCCTGGAGGAGGGCATGGTAACCAACTCCAGTATTCCGCCTGAAGAATCCCCATGGACAGAGGAGCCTGGAAAGCTACAGTCCATGGGGTCACAAAGAGTCTGACATGACTGAGTGACTAAGCACACACACATGATTTTTCCAGTAGTCATGTATGGATGTGAGAGCTGGACCATAAAGAAGGCTGAGTGCCAAAAAATTGATGCTTTCAAACTGTGGTGCTGGAGAAGACTCTTGAGAGTCCCTTGGATGCAAGGAGATTAAACCAGTCCATCCTAAAGGAAATAACCCTGAATATTCATCGGAAAGACTGATGCTGAAGCTGAAACTCCAGTACTTTGGTCACTTGATGTGACGAGCCTACTCATCTGGAAAAGATCCTGATACTGGGACAGACTGAAGGCAAAGAAGAAGAGGGCAGCAGAAGATGAGATGATTAAATAGCATAAATGACTCAGGGGAAACGAATTTGAGCAAACTTTGGGAGAGATTGAAGGACAGGGAAACCTGGTGTACTGTAGTCCATGGGGTCACAAAGAGTAGGACACGACTTAGCAACTGAACAATGACAAGACGCTAGAGAAGAGTCCTTCCTTGCTTCTTCCAGGTTTTGATAGCTACTAGGTATTCTTGGCATTTCTTGGTTTTTAAATGAATGATCCCAATCTCTACCTCTATTTTCACATTGATTTCTACCTTGTATCTCTGTGTGTCTCACGTTTTCCTTGTCTTTCCGATGATACCTGTCATTGGATTTAGGATCCACCATTCAACCCAATAAAAAGCTTTCCAGGTGGCTCAGCGATGAAGAATCTGCCTTCAATACAGCAGATGTGGCAAGATCCACAGGTTTGATCTCTGGGTCCAGAAGATCACTTGGAGAATGAAAAGACAATCCACTACAGTATTCTTGTCTGGGAATTCCCATTGACAGAGGGGCCTGGTGGGCTAAAGTCCATGGGATGCAAAAGAGTCAGACATGACTTAGAGACTAAACAACAACAATTCAGTTCAGTACCAACATTTATCTTCTTCAATTAATTAAGCTGTGAAGTTACACTACACATTTTTTTCTAAGAAAAAATGCTATCCAGATCAGAAGTCAACATGTGAACATTAAGAATTATATTTGTCATTGTTAAGATTCATTCTTAATGATATTTGTTGCTGTTGTTCAGTCACTCAGTTGTGTCCAACTCTGTGCAACCATGGAGTACAACATGCCAGGCTTCCCTTTTCTTCACCATTTCCTGAAGCTTGCTCAAACTCATGTCCAATGAGTTGGTGATGCCATCCATCCATCTCATTTTCTGTCATCCCCTTCTCTTCCTGCCTTCAATCTTTCCCAGCATCAGTGTCTTTTTCAGTCAGCCAGCTCTTCGCATCAGGTGGCCAAAGTATTGGAGCTTCAGCTTCAGCAGCTTCAAAGTCTGGACAAACGGTGACTGGCTTCTGAAAAGTTGCTAAACTTCTACTATATACTTACTGAACAGTTTTCTTTGTTTGTTTCCCAGAGCATCCATATAGGAATAGCTTCTTTAACTAAACATCAAGGATCATAAAAACTAAACACAGAAACAAGAATATATCAGAAGAAGCAATGGTGAAAAATCACACTGAGTCTGGATATTGAATCAAAACATAGCATTGTCCAACAAATATATTTTACCATGACTCATGTCCCTAATACTACTCCATAAAAATAAGAGAAAAAAGAAGATAGTGTAAATTAGGATGCTACTATTTAACAGGTGGTTCTTGACTCAACCGTAATCAATTACAAGTAAATTAAAAGCCATTTCAGGTGGTCCAGTGGTAAAGAATCCTCCTGCCAATGCAGGAGACACGGGTTGAGTCCCTAGTCTGGGAAGATTCCACATGGCACAGGGCAACGAAGCCCAGGCACTGCACCTACTGAAGCCCTCGTGCCCCAGAGTCCCTGCTCCACGAGAGAAGCCGCCATAATGAAAACCCAGACACTGTAACACAACTACAGAGTCGACCCCACTAGCAGCAACTAGAGAAAGACTGTGTGCAGCAACGAAGACCCAGAGCAGCTAAAAATTAAAAATTAATTTATTAATTATTTTCAAAAAGGCATTTAAGCAGGGACATGCCAAATCATCTTACAAAAATCCTCAGCAAAAGAAAATATTTCAAGGACTTCATTATAATGTCTAAAATATTAAACGTTTTACCTGCACATTCATTACAGATATTTCAACAAACATGAGCCCTATCATAATTTATATAAATGCACATGAATCTTAAATTGAACATTATTTGAATAAATGATTTGGGCTTATTATAAAGATATGGAATTAGGCATCAAATAGTAGAACTAAGTCACATTCTTATAAATATATTATGATCCAAATCTTCCTAAAGTCAACAGAAAGGAAAGACAATTAGTGCATTATTGATATTCATGTTGATCTTATTCTAATTTCCAAAGCTATTAATTTTGTTTGTTAGTAATGCTTTGGCTAAAGGTTTTGGTCAAATAAAGTAAGTTTATAATATTTTTATTACATATATATTTTATACTACTTAAAGAAAAGTATGCTTAGCTGAGGATAGGATTGTAAATTGAAAAAACAAATACTTTAATAGCAACATTTTCTTCACTATTGTGACCATTAAAAAAAAACTTTTCACACTACTCTGAACAGTAACTGGTAATCAAGTATATATTACATGATGCGATAGCTAATATTTTTGCATTTCCTCTTATCTTATTTTCCATTTGACCTTAGTAAATAATTCATTTCCTGACTATTGTGTAAAGAATATATCAACTTGGTTAATAACAGGTTGCAATCAGGTGTCTTCTGAACAATAACTTTTAATTTTCTCTGTTATTATCTCTCATCAACCTTGAAATCTTGTTAAAATAAATATTTTTATTCAGCTGGTTTTGGCTAGGGCCATAAGTTTATGTTTCTAATATCTCCTTAGAGATGCCAATGCTGCTGGTTCATGGACCACACTTGAACAGCAAAGTTGTAGTCACATTAGGGTAATATTCAATTTTCATTTTATTAAGTTTATATTAACTACAATGATTACAGTGTTGTATTAATCTGCAAAAACCTCTGAAAAGAAAAAAATCACACAAAGGGAAATATAGGAACTTTAGAGTTCTTAAAATCTCTTTTTATAATACCTTGAACATGTTTTGCATATCCAAACTGTGCAACAAACTAGTTCAATAGCCAACACTTCTCAGCTACAATACCACTTAACAACTACATTCACACTTTCTCAACCACAGTATTTCCTTGCATCATCTCTCATTCCATCGCCATATGCTGCTTAAGTAATAATAAAGCCCCTCTGCACAAATAGAAAAATAGACTCTTAAAAGCATCTTTCTTAAGTTCCCGCCAAAAGGTGCCACTTCTTTGAGATAATTATCCAAAACTAAGTTGGAGGAATATTTGCCTGATTCCCTGCTGTGTATACACTCAGATTTACCATAACATTGTCCATTAAGATCATCTATCCAAGAGGTCAGTTTTCAAAATGAGAAACTTGTTGGGAATCCCAGACTAATAATCCACCTGGAGAAATTACGGTCTTTAGAAAATATAAAAATTTTGTTCATTTTTACATGTATAAATGTGAACAGATACATAAATATAAATTAAGTTAACAAATAGGTTATGAGTGGCATTGTCTAAAAAAGCTGTCTTTGTGCGTGCATGCTAAGTTGCTTCAGTGTGTCTGACTTTATGGACCATAGCCCAACTGGCTCCTCTTTCCATGGGATTCTCCAGGCAAGAATTCTGGAGTGGGATTCCATGCCCTCCTCCAGGGGTTCTTCCCAACCAGGGACAGAACCATGTCTCCTATGTGTTCTGTGTTGGCAGGCAGTTCTTTACCATTAGCGTCACCTGCGAACCCTGTAGTGTATCTTTATACAGGAAAACAATCTGCGTACTTGGAGTTAGCATGGCGTAATGGTAGAAGATATGTATATTGGAATCTGAGGGCCTTAGTTTGAATCTCAATTCTGCTATTTAATAGCCAAGTGATGTACAATACTTAACCACTCTAGATCTCAGGTCTTTCACAATTGCTTCACTTCAAAAATTTACATTAGCTTTTGCTGCATAATAAAAGCCATAAGATCACTTATGCATGGAATAATAAGCATTATTTTCTTGCTCATACGTCTGTGGGTTTGCAAGCTGTCTGGGGGAGTGCATCTGTGATTAAGTCTATGTTAGCTCCACCTGCCTCCTTCTGGGGCCTCAGTGTCATGGGCAGTGCTACCCTGAGGTATGTACTCCTCGTAAAGGAATTCTGAAGCTTCTGGGGGTTAAGCAGCAAAATGTTTTGCTTCTTAAGGCACAGGTCTACATGATAACAATTTCACATTTGATTGGCTAAATCAAATAATATGCCAAACCCAACATTGAGGAGATGTGAAAGGAAACTACTCCTGAGGTAGTAAGGACAGAGGCAATACAATTAGTTCAACAGTAATTAATCCTGCCTCCAACTTCTTGTGAAGGTTTGCTGAGATTTGGAGATTGTTTGCTGAAGCTATTAGTCTACTCTAATAAGGATATATGTATATACATGTGTGTGTGTGTGTGTATATATATATATTTTATATATATATATATATATAACAATTGAGCATGCAGGCTTTAGCATTAGACAGAGAAGAGTCTGAATCATGGTTCCACAGTTTACTAACTGCAAACCATTGGGAAAGTTGTTTGACACGTTCCTTCCTCTATTGAATGGGAATATTATCAGAACTACTTCACAAGGTTGCATGAGGATTAAATATATCATGTAATGTTTTTAGAATGATACCAAAAACACACTAAGAACTTAAAATGGCAGTTATTGTGCTGTTAATGAATTAAATAGCTGAAGATATACAATTCATGAGGTCACTCCCCAAATCCTTACTTCAATGAAATGACTTATGATAAAATTTTTATATGATAGCAAGAGATTAAAGCAGACCCTACTAGTAGTCAAATAAATACAGAAAGGGTAGATTATAGTAGTAGAAGACCACATGTCAATGTTATATCTGGGAGCTTAATAAACTGCAGAGAAAAAGTATACAAAAGAAACTCCAAGCTTGTTATAAAAATGATTAAGGGGAGGGAATGTCTTAGATTTAAAGCCATAGTTGAAAAGCCACTCAAAATAAAAATTATAACATGTAGCAAAAAATGTATCATGAAATTTGAAAAGAAATGTGTTTGGTCCTAGAATTATTTTTTACTAACTCCACCACCCCACCTTGACTACAATTTGTTTGGGATCTTCAGTATTAAGAAAAATATAAGTGTGTGTAGATGTCCATAGAATTGCTGAAAAGTGAAAGTGAATGTAAAGATAGAGTGGGTAGTTTATGACAGGACACTTACCCTAAATCAAGAGTAAATTAAACATTATTGTGGAAGTGCGAAATTTCCATAATAATTTAACAAATTACCACCAGCATAATTTCATATGCATTTTAAAAAGACATTTATCATCAAGTTACAAACGCCTTATTTCATTTAATTAAAACAAAGCTGAATGCATTTTGTGACAGAAATTTTTACCAAGAAACAATATATTCCAAAATCAAATTTATTATGTTTTAAAACTAGTGACCTGGTTTTAGGCAAGGAGAAATTAACTCATTTCATTTTATACTTTTCTCCAATTTCAACTTCATTGTTAAAACTTGAAAAATTATCAGGAATTTCTACCTCATGGTGATGTATACTTTGAGTAGGGCATTTCACATTTTGTTTGATTTGCAGATACATCAAGAAAAAAAAAATTGTCAAATGTTGATTTAAAGTATCTACTTGCCAATTTTGGAAATGGAACTAACCTAAGCATTAGAGAAACCAAAAAAATAAATGTCATTTTAGCAATAAATTTCCAAGAATGTCTCAATTTTATGAGGTTATTTGTTTTGTTTAGTTTTGTTTTAGTGAGCCCATTTCTCAACATAAAAGACAATTAGAGATCATCACTTTCCTTAGATCATCTTATATAGCATTAGGCTTTAAATAAACCCAATATGCCAATAACTTCCAAATGTATATCTCTAAAATGTTAGCACATTTAAAACTTTTGCTCAGACACAGCAACTTTCAAATTTGTTTACATTCTATTGGCCAAAGACATTCATGCAGCCAAACCCAAAGTAATAAGATAAGATGTATGTCCTGCTTACAGGGAAACCTGGCAAAGGAGAAGGACAAATTCCTGCGAACAGATAATTCCATCTACAACACTACCCTCTGAACTCAAGGTTCAAATGTGTACGGGAGCTACATGCTAACTCCAGTTGGATATCTAATAAACACCTCACCCTTGCCACATCCAGAATGAACCTCTGATTTCCAGGTTCTGGAAATGTCCTCCGTGCCCAAGCTGCAAGCCTCTGACCTGTCTTTACTGTTTTAATAAATGGCACCATCATCAAGTCTACATATTTCTGACTACCACTCCCTAGCAGCCTGTCCTTTGAAGTTTCTCCTTTTAGCAAGACCGATAATAAAGGTCTTCTTTATCATAGACCCAAGTTTGGGAACTAAACTGTTTATTACATTGGAGGGAAAGTAGTTTTTATATATTTTTCAATCTTTGTATTATGAACATTTTCAGATACAGATAAAGTAGAGGCAATAATATAATGAATTCCATGTACTTAACTTCAACAAGTATCAAACTCATGACTAATCTTGTTTCACCTGAACCTCATTTACTCCCACCCAGTTCAGTTCAGTTCAGTTCAGTCGCTCAGTCGTGTCCGACTCTTTGCGACCCCATGAATCGAAGCACGCCAGGCCTCCCTGTCCATCACTAACTCCCGGAGTTCACTCAGACTCATGTCCATCGAGTCAGTGATGCCATCCAGCCATCTCATCCTCTGTCATCCCCTTCTCCTCCTGCCCCCAATCCCTCCCAGCATCAGAGTCTTTTCCAATGAGTCAACTCTTTGCATGAGGTGGCCAAAGTACTGGAGTTTCAGCTTTAGCACCCAACACGTCTTTAAATGATTTTTAAGCTAATTTCAGATATCATACTACTTAATCATTGATATTACAATATATAGAGAGAAGTGTTTTTAAATCATCAAATAAATCACTTCATGCTCTTGCGGTAAAGTCTACCCTAGGTTCCCATCACTGTTGAAATAAAATCCAAATCCCTTGATACCATTACCATCAGTCCAGATCTACCCCCCTAAACCGTTTTCCCTCTTGCTGCCATCACCTTTATCCAAAAGGCTTTTGACACTCTGGAATTTCTACTCACCTAGCTTTTCCTTTGCCTCCAAAATTCTCTCACACAATCTTCATGTAGTTATCCTCTTCTTGTTATTTAGAGTTCAGCTTAAATACTAACTTCTCAGAAGGACATTCCCCAACAGTCACTGTGAAATAACCACGGAGACATTCTATCAGAAAACCTTACTTTTTTTCATAATACTTATCATGATGCTGGCTATTTTTAGCCTGTGTGTGCTTAGTCGCTCAGTCATGTCTGACTCTTTGCTACCCCATGGACTGTAGACTGCCATGCTCTTCGGTCCATGGGGATTCTCCAGGCAAGAATATAGGAGGGTGTTGCCATGACCTCCTCCACGGGATCTTCCCAACCCAGGGATTGAGCCCAGGTCTCCCACACTGCAGGTGGATTCTTTACCCTATAAGCCACTAGGGAAGCCCAAGAATACTAGAGTGGGTACCCTATCCCTTCTCCAAGGGATCTTCCTGACCCAGGAATCGAACCAAGGTCTCTTGCATTACAGGCAGATTATTTACCAGCTGAGCTATTTTTAGCTAATTACCTGCTAGCTGTTCACTCTACTAGATACTGAAAGTGGGAGTGTTGGTATTTTTTGCTACTATATCCTTATGTAAAGACCAAGTATTCCTTTTCATAGCATGTGCTCAATAGATACTTGCTAAATGAATAGACTGGTGAGCTTTCTATTACATGGACCAAAAGTCTCAGTATTTGTACTGATGAACTAAATCAACTTCATTAAGTCAAATAGTTTCTGGGACAATATGGTCCTGTCCAAGGTTTAGAGTTACATACAATGAGAACCAGGGGGCCTCCCCAATGGCTTAGTAGGTGAAGAATCTGCCTGAAATGCAGGAGACACAAGATACGTGGGTTAGATCCCTGGTTTGGGAAGATCCCCTGGAGAAGGCAATGGCAAGCAAGGGAATTTCAGAAAAACTCTGCTTCATTGACTATGTGAAAGCCTGTGACTGTGTAGATCACAACAAACTGTGGAAAATTCTTCAAGAAATGGGAATACCAGACCACCTTACCTGTCGCCTGAGAAACCTGTATGCAGATTAAGAAGCAACAGTTAGAACCTTACTTGGAAAAACTGACTGGTTCAAAATTGAGAAAGGAGTACAACAAGGCTGTATATTGTTGCTCTGTTTATTTAACTTATATGCAGAGTATATCATGCAAAATGCCAGCTGGATGAATCCCAAGCTGGAATTGAGATTGCTGGAGAAATATCAATAATCTCAGATATGCATATGATACCACTCTAACGGCAGAAAGTGAAGAGGAACTAAAGAGTCTCTTGATGATGGTAAAAGAAGAGAATGAAAAAGCTAGCTTAAAATTTAATATTCAAAAAACTAAGAACATGGCATCCAGTCCCATCACTCCATGGCAAATAGATGGGGGAAAAATAGAAGCAGTGACAGGTTTTATTTTCTTGGGCTCCAAAATCACTTCAGATAGTAACTGCAGCCATGAAATTAAAAGACATTTGCTCCTTGGAAGAAAAGCTAGGACAAACCTACATAGCATATTAAAAAGCAGAGATGTCACTTTGCTGACAAGGTCCATATCATCAAAGATATGGTTTTTCCTTAGTCATGTGTGGATGTGAAAGTTGGACCATAAGAAGGCTGAGTGCCAAGGAATTGATGTTTTCGATATTTGGTGTTAGACAAGACTCTTGGGAGTCCCTTGGACTGCAATGAGATCAAACCAGTCAACCCTAAAGGAAACCAACCCTGAATATTCATTGGAAGGACTGATGCTGAAGCTGAAGCTCCAATACTTTGGCCACTTGATGCAAGGAGCCGACTCATCAGAAAAGACACTGATGCTGGGAAAGATTGAAATCAAAAGGAGAAAAGAGCGGCTGAGGATGAAATGGTTGGATGGCATCACCGATTCAATGGACGTGAATTCTGACCAAACTCCAGGACTTAGTGAAGGACAGGGAAGCCTGGCACGCTACAGTCCACTGGGTCACAAATAGTCGAAACTGACTTAGCAACTGAACAAGAACAACAACAAAAAGAACCACAGAAGTAGGGGAATGCTATTCTGCTTCTTTAGGATTAAATATGTTGATATGTTTTTGTCTTAGTTGAGTGAAGAATGAGGTGTTAGAGCTGGATTAGGGAATGCACAGTACACTGAAGACCAGTAAAACATTTGAAATGCCTCTTATAACACAATTTAAGATAGTTTGGACATAAAAATTAAAGATCAAAGGTTTCCCTTTTTGTTTTTGAGCCCTTCAGATATAAACTCAGCTCTACCATATCCAATAACTTTCTATGGACACAGACCTTTTGTCAGCCTACTTCTCAACATGAAACCACTGTGAATTATCCTCTCTAATGAATCCTTGATCAAATTTGAATCAGGATATACTAATGATTAAATAAAATATATAAGCAATAAGTAGAAGGCAGCACACAAGGAGGGCTAATGATGAAAGGTTTTGCTATCAAAACCACCTCTGGGGGTGCCATTGGATGGGGAATGATGAGTAAATCTTGTTAATTTTTCCATTTTCTCTATACAAATAATAACTGATATGGCAATGTGCCATCCTTGCAAATGCTGTCACTTCCCCATATTCCAGAAAATTGCTTCATTTAAGCTCCTTGAAAGGAATTCAGGAACCATCATTGGTTAAGGATACCCTATAATCAAAAAGTCATTACCTAGAACTAAAAACTCATTATCTAGAAAAGATTATAATTAAAAACAAAGTTCCTTTCTATCCATTTGAAACAGAGTAAGAACTTTCCAAAAATCATTTTCAAGTGGATAAAAAGACAGAGGAAATAAACTGCTCTTTTAATCCAAACATAATGGTAGAGAGAATTGCCACCCCCCACCCCGCAAAGTCCTGCTGGTGCAGATAAACAGCATATTCCAAAGAAACAAAGGACACACTTGATGCCATTTGCCAGTTTCCTCATCTTCCCCTGTTGTGTACTTTACTAACATGAAGATAAGCTATTAGGATGAATTCTATGTTAGGAAGAGTACTCAATCACTATAATGGTAAGACTAGTGTTGGGGGGCCATATTTACAAACTCAGCTACGAAAAATCATAATTTTCTTTATTTTCTATAATTCAACCTAGTTTCAATCTTAATCTCATTCTGCCCAGGAGGAAATAAAAAGCATTGCTTTGCTAATTCAAGGTACACCCAAGGATTCCACCTACCCCTCCCTTTCTTCTTAGTATTGTGTCTAAACAAAATAGTTAACTTTTGTAGGAGGTACCATGGGAGATGGTATGTTGTCCTCAGTCACCATCTGTCTATAGTGACTTCCACCAAAGTGTGTCCTTCAGGCTAGTTTGTGGATTGAAATCCTCACAAGGGCATCATCTCATTTGAGGGGTCAAAGTTTCATGTGATCTCATATGATCCATAGCACATAGCTGCTGCAAGTCTCCTCCATTTTTTTTGATTCACAATGCCAGTATCATCCAAAAAAATAAATAAATCTGTCATACCATAGGTCTTGGTGCATGGAGAATCCATTTAGCCTGTTCATTTCTATATTCTCTTAGGCCAAGGAGGCATATAGAACCTTGGGAGAACAGATTATACTTAATTTCAGATCCCTAAAATTATGAGGAGATCTTACTTTGCTCCCATTAGTTTAGGATCAACTCAAGTGAGAGGAAGAGGTAAGAAACCCATGTCAACACCTTGATTGCTAAACACCTTACTGCAGCTCTAAGAATCTTTCTCTTGGCTGGAGCAGGTACTAGAAAAGAACTGCTTCTGTGAGATCAATATTTTTCCCCCAATTTTGTTGTTTACTCATGCACCCTAGAGCCTGTGCTCTGGGACAAGAGAAGCCACAGCAACGAAAAGCCAGTGCATAACAAGAGAAGAGTCCCCACTCACTGCGACTAGAAAAAAGTCCAACAAGGAACAAAGACCTGGCACATCTAAAAATAAATGAATAAATAAATAAAAATTTAAAGATATACAAACGGTGAGAATGTTAAGCCCATGTCTTTGTTCTTCTATTCTCTAAATCCTGTTGCTGCTGCTGCTGCTAAGTCGCTTCAGCCGTATCTGACTCTATGTGACCCCATAGATCGCAGCCCACCAGACTCCCCCATTCCTGGGATTTTCCAGGCAAGAACACTGGAGTGGGTTGCCATTTACTTCTCCAATGCATGAAAGTGAAAAGTGAAAGTGAAGTCGCTCAGTCATGTCTGACTCTTCACAACCTCATGGACTTCAGCCTACCAGGCTCCTCTGTCTATGGGATTTTCCAGGCAAGAGTACTGGAGTGCGGTGCCATTGCCTTCTCCGTCTCTAAAGCCTATCATTCCCTAAATAATGGGTATATCCTATCTAGCTACCTAAAGTGAGAAAGAAAATTGCCTCAGTCTACAAGGAGACTTAATATTTAACACATAAATTTTGCAATATTAGCTTTCAACAATAATTAATTTTTCAAAATTAATCATTTCACTAATGACAGTTTAGTATTAACCCTGCTGCTGCTGCTGCTGCTGCTGCTGCTAAGTCGCTTCAGTCGTGTCCAACTCTGTGCGACCCCACAGACGGCAGCCCACCAGGCTCCCCCATCCCTGGGATTCTCCGGGCAAGAACACTGGAGTGGATTGCCATTTCCTTCTCCAATGCATGAAAGTGAAGTCACTCAGTCATGTCCAACTCTTAGCAACCTCATGGACTACAGCCTACCAGGCTCCTCTGTCTATGGGATTTTCCAGGCAAGAGTACTGGAGTGGGTTGCCATTGCCTTCTCCAATATTAACCCTTAGGTAATGTTATAAAATTAACCACACAATTGTACTCATTTCACATGCTAGCAAGGTAATGCTCAAAATCCTTCAAGCTAGGCTTCAACAGTATGTGAACCAAGAACTTATAGATGTACAAGCTGGATTTAGAAAAGGCAGAAGAACCAGAGGTCAAATTGCCAACATCTGTTGGATCATAGAAAAAGCAAGAGAATTCCAGTAAAACATCTGCTTCTGCTTCATTGACTACATGAAAGCCTTTAACTGTGTGGATCACAACAAACCAGAAAATTCTGAAAGACATGGGAATACCAGATCACCTTACCTGCCTCCTGAGAAACCTTTATGCAGGTCAAGAAGCAACAGTTAGAACTGGACATGGAACAATGGACTGGTTCAAAATTGGGACAGGAGTATGTCAAGGTTGTGTATTGTCACCCTACTTAACTTATATGCATGGTACATTATGCAAAATGCTGGGCTGGAGGAAGCTCAAGCTGGAATCAAGATTGCCGGGAGAAATATCAATAACCTCAGTTATGCAGATGACACTACCCTCACAGCAGAAAGCGAAGAGGAACTAAAGATCCTTTGATGAGGATAAAAGAAAAGCATGAAAAACCTGGCTTAAAACTCAACATTCAAAAAACTAAGATCATGGCATCCAGTCCCATCACTTCATGACAAGTAGATGGGAGAAACAATGGAAACAGTGACATGTTTGACTTTCTTGGGCTCCAAAATCACTGCAGACAGTGACTGCAGCTGTGAAATTGAAAGATGCTTGCTCCTTGGAAGAAAAGTTATGACAAAACTAGACAGCATATTAAAAAGCCCAGATATTACTTTGTTGACAAAGGTCTTTATAGTTAAAGCTAAGATTTTTCCAGTAGTCATGTATGGATGTGAGAGTTGGACCATGAAGAAGGCTGAGTGCTGAACAATTGATACTTTCAAACTTTGGTGCTGGAGAAGACTCTTGAGAGTCCCTTGAACAGCAAGGATTTCAAACCAGTTAATTGCAAAGGAAATCAACCCTGAATGTTCATTGGAAGGATTGATGCTGAAGCTCCAATACTTTGGTCACCTGATGCAAATAGCTGACTCACTGGAAAAGACCCTCATGCTGGGTAAGATTAAGGGCACGAGGAGAAGGGGACAACAGAGGATGAGATGGTTGAATGGCATCATCAACTCAATGGACATGAAACTGAGCAGACTCTGGGAGATAGGGAAGGACAGGGAAGCCTGGTGTGCTGCAGTCCATGGGGTTGCAGAGTCAGACTGGACTGAGTGACTGAACAACAATAAGTATATAGTTTGAGTTTACTTCAAGTAGGATTTTTCTTTTTTAATATGGGAAAAATTGTTGCTAATTTAAAACCTGTCACACCAAAGCTTTGTGCTATATTTGTATAAGAGTAAATGTGGGCCTATAAGAATTTAGTCTTGAATGCAATTGATGCAATTGATTTTTTTTTTTTTTTTTTTTTGCAGAATGGAAAGTGAGAGTGTAAATGAGAAATCTTATTATTTCCCCATGATTATCCATCATATTTAGTCCTAAATAACTCACTCATTCAAATATTTTAAGTGAAATTTAGAATTATTCAGAATATTGTAACCAAGGCAATTATCAAAGCTGTTTCATAGCAATTATAATTTTATAGACAAACTAGCACAAGCCATTGTGTTCCTTGCCATAGGGAACCCAAAAATTGAAAACAAAAATCATCTCGTGAATTTGTAATAAAAGTAATCTAGTACACAGCAAGGACTAGTCTGAGTTTTGTTAATTTATAATTTTCAGAGTGGCTTTTGGGCTCAATATTTTGTTTTCTTTTTTCATTTCAGTGATAAGTAATTAGACTCAGAAAAGTCAAATTATTTACTTGAGGTCATAAGTCACAGATATTAAAAATCAGAGCTAGAGCTATATGTTTTAAATGATAATGCAATGATTTTCCTTCCTCAGAATTACAATAGCAAAGTTTGAGTGAAAGTTTAACTACTTAGAGATACATTACACATTAGCAGTGCAACTTAATTAAACTCTCAAAACAACTGTGATGGGGCTCATAGATTGTAATTTGCTGGAGCTTCAAAAACAGATTGCTTTATTTTCTGAGTAATGTGTTATTCTAGAGTATTTTAAAAGAAATATAATCTGTTCTTAATAATTCTTCCAGTCTTATTTATACTGCTAAAATGCTTCCGACTCTATTTTCCTGATATTTTACAAAGATAAACACATACCTAGTTCTTTTCTGAAATAACATAAATCCCAAGATAGTCAAATCATAATTAATGAAGACACACTGAATGCCAATGTATGAGTCTTTAGTATGTGATGCTTATTATTTTAACTGGCCTGCATAAATCAACAATGAAAAATGGAAATAGTGATAAATAGCATGCTAAACATAACAAAGATCTGAGTGACTGCTTTGTCCTCAGAGATCTTCAAAGATTTGAACAAATAAAGTATTCATCCAGTAGTTCTTCAAATAAAACTAAAAAGGAAAAGAGGTCAGTTCAATTTCTATAAGTAAGATATTGGAATTAGTTGAAACATGCTTGTGGTAGCCATCCTCTGGGGAGAATAGTTGTTAACTCAATGAATCAAGTCCTGAGATGGAGCGGGAGAAAAACAAACCAATCAAGGCTAATGGTTCCTGATGAACCCAGATTAAACACAGAGATTGGTCTGGCTTAAATACACTCAAGGGAACAGTCCTTCAGATAAGAGTATCAATTTTCACTCTGGGTCAATAGAATGAAGAGTGTGCGGTTAAAAATCAGATATTGCAAATGTATACAGCTTGAATAAGGAGGCCTGCTGGGGGGAAAAACAAACTTTGCAATCAGAAGAGACTTTGAAAAGACATAAAGAATTATAAATAATATGTTCAAATACAAATTGGTTAAATTAATTAGAGAATTGAGAAAGATGGTTAAAAATAAATATACAAACTCAGTTTTTATGCATTTATCATAGAAATTTGGAAAAATCATAACAATGAAAAATATGAAAATTCTTGCACATAAATTTTGTCCAGGATTAAAATTTTTAAAACTGTGTAAAAGTGTTGAATAATATAAATACTTGAATAAAGTAAGAGATGTCACTGTAAATATAAGTTTAAATATTGTAAAGTTTAATATTTTTCTCCAAACTTACAGGTTTAAAAAAATTAGTATTATTTTTGTTATGCTTATCTTACAAAATGATAGTAAAATTTATGAATGCCTATGTTGATGAAACAGAGAAGGCAATGGCACCCCACTCCAGTACTCTTGCCTGGAAAATCCCATGGATGGAGGAGTCTGATAGGCTGCAGTCCATGGGGTCTCTAAGAGTCAGACGTGACTGAGCGACTTCACTTTCACTTTTCACTTTCATGCATTGGAGAAGGAAATGGCAACCCACTCCAGTGTTCTTGCCTGGAGAATCCCAGGGACTGGGGAGCCTGATGGGCTGCTGTCTATGGGGTCGCACAGTGTCAGACACTACTGAAGTGACTTAGCAGCAGTAGCAGCATATTGATGAAAATCAAATTAAGTAAGAATTTTTCTATAAGGATGTTCAATGTAGCATTGTTTAAAATAGCAAAAAATGCAATTGTTTAAATATCTGAAATAAGTACACTGCAACTGGTGACTATAATTTTTTAGGCATTAAAAGTTTTTCTATAGTAAATACATTGTGAGGTGAGTTCCAAACTGGTGTGTATGACAATGGCAATTTTTATCTTAAACTACTGTAAATATATTTTGTCCAGAGTAGCCAAGTAGTCACAAATATAGTGCTTATTACTCGTTGGCAGAATCATGAACGCCTATTGTTTTCTTTTTTGAGTTAATCCATGTTATCCAAATTTCCCACTTGGTACAAATTACTTTTGTAATTATAAAATCAACAATATATGCCATTGTTTTTAATATCCATAATAACATCTTTAAAATAAAGAAAAACTAAATACATTTTAAAATATTTCACTTTTACTGTGCTGGATTGGTTATAGAAGGCAAATGGACATTTTCTAGTAAAAAACACACTCAAATCTGTGCTTCTACTGGTTTATAAGGCTGTTTTGTGCTAATTGAACACAGTATTAGAGCTTGATCTCTTTGAGAAGAACACTGAATGAAGTGAGTTTTGATAGTCATTCATGGGATAGCAAAGAGTCGGACACGACTGAGTGACTGATCTGATCTGAGTGTAGATAGCACAAGGCTCTGTACACAGTACTGAATGAAACAAATGGACTTTAAGTATTTTAACATTGACTCACTATACACTTCAGTCCTATTTTATCAACCAACCTAGTTTGATGTATCTGGGGAATATGTTATAACTCTAAAAGTATTTTTAAAAGATTTCTGGTGTATACTATTATAGTTTTCCTTTAATTGGGGTATAGTTGCTTCATAACACTATGCTGGTGTCTGCTATACCATGAAGTGAATCAGCCATATGCATACATATATTCCCCCTCTCTCTTGGACCCCTCTCCATCCCACTCATCTAGGTTACCAAAGAGGACTGAGTTGAGCTCCCTGTACTACGCTGCAGGTTCCCACTAGCTAGCTATTTAACACATGGTAGTGCATACATTTCAGTCACAATCTCCCAATTCATCCAACTTCCCGGCTCTACCTCCAAGTCCACATGTCTGTTCTCTATGTCTGCATTTTTATTCCTATTTTTATAGACTTCTGCTGCTGCTAAGTCACTTCAGTCATGTCCGACTCTGTGCGACCCCATAGACGGCAGCTCACCAAGCTTCCCCGTCCCTGGGATTCTCCAGGCAAGAACACTGGAAGGGGTTGCCATTTCCTTCTCCAATGCGTGAAAGTGAAGTCGCTCAGTCGTGTCCGACCCTCAGTGACCCCATGGACTGCAGCCTTCCAGGCTCCTCCATCCATGGGGTTTTCCAGGCAGGAGTACTGGAGTGGGGTGTTATTGCCTTCTCCGAGACTCCACATATTCATTAATATATGACATTTATTTTTCTCTGTCTGACTTCACTGTGTTAAGACAGACTCTAGGTCCATCCACATCTCTGCAAATGACTTCATTTTGTTCTTTTTATGAGTGAGTAATAGTCCATTGTACATATGTACCACATCTTCTTTATGCACTCATCTTTTTTTTTCTTTTTCCCAAGGAGTTGACATTTTACTAGAGGAGAGAGAAAACAAACAAATAAAAAAAATTGTAATGCTATGTGAGTATTTGTAATACTATGAGGAGACTCGACTAACGAAGAGTTCAATTATGAATGGAGTGGTAACAGAGTCATCCCTAAAACAGAGACCTGACATTTGACTTATCTGACAAGTGCAAGCCATTTAAGAGAGGTTTACATAATTGCCTGGAAAATCCCATGGACAGAAGAGCCTGGTAGGCTGCAGTCCAGGGGTCAGGAAGAGTTGCATAGGATTGAGCGACTTCACTTTCACTTTTCACTTTCATGCATTGGAGAAGGAAATGGCAACCTACTCCAGTGTTCTTGCCTGGAGAATCCCAGGGACGGGGGAATCTGGTGGGCTTCTGTCTATGGGGTCGAACAGAGTTGGACATGACTGAAGCGACTTAGCAGCAGCAGTGGCACATAATACATTTACTGGAAGGAAATCTAAAGCAACATTTCCCCTCGTTTTGAACATGTTCATAATATAAAGGATATTCACTGTGGTGGTTTAAAATACACTGTTGATTCCAGATAATCTATTTCATGGCAAGGCATCAAGTAGCATGAAGAAACATAGAAAGGTCATTATTTACTCATACAAAGAGTATAAAATATTTAGGCAAATTGTGTTACTACTGCAATGATTGCACTATGTGCAATCGCTTTAATTTTTTAATTAATTAATTTATTTTAATTAGAGGCTAATTACTTTACAATATTGTGGTGGTTTTTGCCATACATTGACATGAATTGGCCATGGGTTTACATGTGTCCCCAGTCCGAACCCCCCTTTATCCTCCCTCCACATCCCATCCCTCAGGGTCATCCAAGTGCACCAGCCCTGAGCATCCTGTCTCATGCATTCAACCTGGACTGGCGAACTACTTCACATATGATAATATACATGTTTCAATGCTATTCTCTCAAATCATCCCACCCTCACCTTCTCCCACAGAGTCCAAAAGTCTGTTTTTTACATCTGTGTCTCTTTTGCTGTCTCACATATAGGGTCATCATTACCATCTTTCTGAATTCCATATATATGTGTTAATATACTGTTTTGGTGTTTTTCTTTCTGACTTATTTCACTCTGTATAATAGGCTTGTTTCATCCACCTCATTAGAACTGATTCAGTTGTGTTCTTTTTAATGGCTGAGTAATATTCCATTCTGTGCATGTATCATAGCTTTCTTATCCATTCATCTGCCAATGGACATTGAGGCTGCTTCCATGTCCTAGCTATTGTAAATATGCACTGCTCTTTTGATAGACATTTAGATTGCTTCCATGTCCTGGCTATTGTAAATAGTGCTGCAATAAACAGTGGAGTGTGTGTTAGTTGCTCAGTCATGTCCAACTCTTTGTGATCCTATGGACTGTAGCCCACCAGGCTCCTCTGTTCATGGAATTCTCCAGGCAAAAGTACTGGAGTGGGTTGCCAATTCCTTCTCCAGGGGACCTTCCTGACTCAGGGATTAAACCCATGTTTCCTGCACAGCAGGCAGATTCTTTACTGTCTGAGCCACTTGAGAAGCCCAGGCATATATGTCAATTATGGTTTTCTCAAGGTAAATGTCCAGTAGTGGGATCGATGGATCACATGGCAGTTCTATTTTTAGCTTTTTAAGGAACCTTCGTACTGTTCTCCATAGTGGCTGTATCAATTTACATTCCCACTAACAGTGCAAGAAGGTTCCCTTTTCTCCACGTCTTATCCAACAATCATTGTTTGTAGATTCTTTGGTGGTGGCCGTTTGGAGCCGTGTGAGGTAATACCTCACTGTAGTTTTGATCTGCACTACTAATTAGTGAGGTTGGGCATCTTTTCATGTGCCTCATGGCCATCTGTATGTGTTCTTGCAGTAGGTCAGAAAGAGAAAGACAAATATTGTATATTAATGGATATACATGGAACCTAGAAAAATGGTACTGATGAACATATCTGCAGGACAGCAGTAGAGATGCAGACATAGAGAACAGACTTATGGACACAGAGGGGAAGGAGAGGGTGGGACCAATTGAAAGAGTAGCATTGAAACATCTATATTACGATATATAAAATTAGACAGCCAGTGAAAATTTGCTGTATGACACAGGGAGCTCAAATCTTGTGCTCTGTGACAACCTAGAGGGGTGGGATGGGGTGGGAGGTGGGAGGAAGGTTCAAGAGTGAGGAGATATACATATACCTATGGCTGATTCATGCTGATATATGATAGAAACCAATACAACATTATAAAACAATTACCTGTCAATTAAAAGTAAATAATTTTTTAAAAAGAAATATCTATTTAGGTCTTCCAACTAAATATTTTGATTGGGCTATTTTTTAAAAATTGAGTTGAATGAGCTGTTTGTACATTTTGGAGATTAATCCCTTGTCAGTTGCTTTGTCTGCAAATATTTTCTTTCATTCTGAAGGCTGGCTTTTCAGTTTGTTGATGGTTTCTTTTGCTGTGCAAAAGCTTTTAAGTTTAATTGGGTCCCATTTGTTTATTTTTGTTTGTATTTTCATTACTGCAGGAGGTGGGTCAAAAACTTCTTGCTGTGATTACGTCAAAGAGTGTATATGATTTCCTCCAAGAGTTTTTATAGTGTCCAGCCTTACACTAGGTCTTTAATCCATTTTATTTTTGTGTATGGTTTAGAGAATATTCTAATTTCATTCTTTTACATGTAGCTGTCCAGTTTTCCCAGCACCACTTATTGAAGAGACTGTCTTTTCTCCACCACATATTCATGCTTCCTTTGTCATAGATAAGGTGACCAGAGGTGCATGGGTTTATCTCTAGGCTTTCTATCCTGTTCCACTGAGCTAATTTCTGTTCTGTATGGTTTGTGATATAGTCTGAAGTCAGGGAATCTGACTATTCTTTCTCAAGATTGCTTTGCCTGTTTGGGGTCTTTCATGTTTCCATACACAATGTACAAATATTTTTTCTAATTCTGTGAAAAATGCCATTGGTAATTTGATAGGGAAGGCACTGAATCTATAGATTGCTTTGGGTAGTATAGTCATTTTCACAATATTGATTCTTTCAGTCCAAGAACATGGTGTATCTCTCCATCTCTTTGTGTCATCTCTGATTTCTTTCATCAGTGTCTTCCAGTTTTCTGAATATATGCCTTCTGACTCGTTAGGTAGTCTTATTCCTAGGTATTTTATTATTCTTGCTGCAATGGTAAATGTGATTGTTTCCTTAATTTCTCTTTCTGAGAAATTACACTTTCATTATTAGTGTATAGGAATGCAAGGGATTTCTATCATTAATTTTGCATTCTGCAGCTTTACCAAATTCATTGATTATCTCTAGTAGTTTTCTGGTGGCATTTTTAGAATTTTCTATGTATGGTAACATGCCATATGCAAACAGTGACAGTTTAACCTCTTCTTTTCCAATTTGGATTCCTTTTATTTATTCTTCTTCTCTAATTGTGGGGTCAGGTCTTCCAAAACTATGCTTAATAATAGTGGTGAGAGTGGACATCCTTGTCTTGTTCCTCATCTTGGAGGAAATGCTTTCACATTTTTACCACTGAGAAAGTTTGCTGTGGGTTGTTGTATATAGCCTTTATTATGGTGAAGTAGGTTCCCTTGAAGCCTGCTTTCTGGAGAGCTTTTATCATAAATAAGTGCTCAATTTTGTGAAAAGCTTTTTTTTTTAATCTCTGAGATCATCATAAACAATTTTTACTCAATTTGTTAATATGTTGTATCACATTGTTTTTTTATATATTGAAGAATCCTTACATCCTTGGGATAAATTCTACTTGATCATGGGGCATGATCCTTTTAATATGCTGTTGTTGAAGATTAGAAATGTGGGGTATTTTGTGCACTTGGTAATTACAAATCTCTGGTTTATTATCTTAAACCACAAACAATTAGCTTGTAATTCCATAATGCTCTGTGAATGGATACATATACTCAAAAGAATCATTACATACTTAAGACCTCACTAATCATATACACAATAGAATATTACTCAGCTAAAAAAAAGGATGCATTTGAGTCAGTTCTAATGAGGTAAATGAAACTGGAGCCTATTATACAGAGTGAAATAAGTCAGGAAGAAAAACACCAATACAGTATATTAATGCATAATATGGAATTTAGAAAGATGGTAATGATGACCCTATATGCAAGACAGTAAGAGACACAAATGTAAAGAACAGATTTTTGGACTATGTAACAGAAGGAGAGGATGGGATGATTTGAGAGAAAAGCATTGAAATGTGTATATTACCATATGTAAAGCAGATGACCAGTCCAAGTTTGATGCGTGAAGCAGGGCACTCAAAGCTTGTGCTCTGGGACAACCCAGAGGGACGGGGTGGGGAGGGAGGTGGGGGGGGTTCAGGATGGGGGGACACATGTATACCCATGGCTGATTCATGTCGATGTACGGCAAAAACCACCACAATACTGTAAAGTTATTAGCCTCCAATTAAAATAAATTAATTAACTTAAATAGAAAAAGACCTCACTAATCACATTATTTGAATTTTTATTTTAAAAGCTATTTTACTGTTATTATTTCCAGAGAAATATGAACCTGAGATCTTACTACATATATTCCCATGTAGGACTTACTAGAATGTAGTGCCATTGTCTTTTTATGTATTGAAAAGCCACTTCTTTCCTCTTTCTCATTTCCCAAAATATTAAAATAAATATAGCAAGCTGGTTATTGGTTTCAGATTAGAGAGTCAGACCTTCCCAAATGGGACCCAAACTAAAACGCTAAAAAAAGTGGGTCACTGGGAAAAAATGAAGTAGAGAAGGATATACATTTGCATAGGATTTAGGGGACTTCTGTTTGTTTTTTTTTTTTAAAGATTACAAAACCATAAAATATGACTGAATGTCTCTCTATTCATTTTATTGATGTGGATCTGCTATAAAAGCAAAAGGTTTATATCTGCTAAAAATATGTACCTCCCATGTAAGTTTCCAACAACTATGTATGAGAAAAAAATCTAATTTGACGTGACTGCTAATTGATTTCCTAAAGTCCTATAGCTTTCGATTTCTCGGTGATGACATATTTCCCTGCAGTCAATGTGCATCTCTTAATTGGTTTGCAGGAAAATTGGCCTCTTTTGCCTTCTCAAATCACACTTTGTAATCAATGGCTATGTTCTAAATGCAACTCAGAAATAGTTTCAATAAATTATTTTTAGCCCGATGTCCCTCTAGGAACTTATTATTACCATAGCATGGCAGCAAGTTATTTTTCTTCTTCTTCCCTGCATCTGAAAACCAACATAAATTCTACTATAGGCCAAAATTTATAGAGCAGTCACATGCTATCAATATATTTTCTTCAATAAAATCTATTTCCAAATCATTTCTTGGAATACTTTGTTCTTGTAGTAGTTTCTATCTTTTAAACATAGAAATTGATTCTCCCGTAATTTGGCCTACCTACTTAGTAAAGTAAATCTTCAACATCTGTACTCAAAGTCTTAATTTTTAGGAAAATCAAGAGCCATCTGATACTGTAAAAAGATCAAGGGTGCGTAAGATACTTAGACTTGGGATTTAAAATCAAAATTAGATTATCGTTTTAAGTAGCAATTACAGCTTAGAGTAAGCTATTTCATTTATATTAAGTACTTCTGTTCCACAAAATAGCAGATCTTTCCCAGAGATCATTTAGCAAATTATATTATTATTTTATTTGAAGCATGATATATCTTTATCATTATAGTCATCTACTTCTGAGGTAAGCCTGAACAGAAGGCCTATAAGCAAGCTCATTTGTGTATAGAGTTCTGATTTTGAGCACAGTACCTTAGCAGGTAACCATCTTTGATTGGTCTGTCCTAAAAATCCATTCCTTATAAGCAACAATAAATGCCATAACATTAAAATCCTACAATGACAATGGAAGATCTTACATTAATATATACCCACAATATACTCCCATAGTTAATTCATTTGGATAAAAGACACAATGAAGAAAATCAATCAAAGCCCAAACCAGAATGAAGATACTACCAGAACAACTATCATAAGGTATGGTTCAGGGTTCACAGTAGGGTCACTTAAGTTTGATTACAGAGTTCAACAAGACTAAGGCTAAGTAGGAAGCCACTGCTAATCACACACAATTATGGTTCATTCACTCACTGGAACATGAATGAGAAAAAAGGGGGGAAATTATATATATATATATATATATATATATATATACACATACATATATATATATATATATATATATATGTATATATATATATATGTATATATATACATACATATGTTTGCACTATTTGGAAATATATTTTAAAACTCCAGTATAATGTCATTCAAAAAACTAAGATCATGGCATTCTGTCCCATCACTTCATGGCAACAGAAGGGGAAAATGTGGAAACAGTGACAGATTTTATTTTCTTTGGCTCCAAAATCACTGCAACCATGAAATTAAAAGACACTTGCTCCTTAGATGGAAAGCTATGACAACTGGATGCTTGGGGCTGGTGCACTGGGACGACCCAGAGGGATGGTATGGGGAGGGAGGAGGGTTCAGGATGGGGAACACGTGTCTACCTATGGCAGATTCATGTTGATATATGGCAAAACCAATACAATATTGTAAAGCTAAAAAATAAAATTAAATTAAAAAAAAAAAAGGCAGAGACATCATTTTGTCAACAAAGGTCCACATAGTCAAAGCTATGGTTTTTCTAGCAGTCATATACAGATGTGAGAGAACCATAAAGCAGGCTGAGCACTGAAAATTGATGCTTTTGAATTGGGGTGCTGGAGAAGACTCTCGAGAGTCTCCTGAACTGTAAGATCAAGCCAGTCAGTCCTAAAGGAAATCAACCCTGAATATTCACTGGAAAGATTGATGCTGACCTTCAAGTTCCAGCACTTTTGCCAACTTGATGTGAAAAATCCACTCATTGGAAAGACCTTGATGTTGGGAAAGAATGAAGGCAAAAGGAGAAGAGGGCAGCCGAGGATGAGATGGTTGGATGGCATCATCGACTCAATGAACATGAATTTGAGCCAACTTCAGGAAATAGTGAAGGGCAGGGGAGCCTGGCATCCTGTAGTCCATGGGGTTGCAAAGACTGGACTGGACATGACTTAGCAACTGAACAACAACAACAATAATGTTATTAGAGTTATGAAGTGAGAAAATAACTTTTGCAGAGTTAATATAACTTTTTTTTTCTCCAAATTTGCTTTTATTTTTAAATGTTGTTTTAGCTATTGTAGGTATTTTCAATTTCTGCATGACTTTTAGATTCAATTACCAAATTAAAAAAAGACCTGCTGTAATTTCAATTGAGATTACATTAATTGTATAGATTAATTTGTGGAATTGACATATTAAGAGTACTGAGTCTTCTAACCCATGAATAATCTATTTATCTTCATTTGTTTAGGTCTTCTTTAATTTTTCTCAACAATGTTTTGTAGTGAAAACTACACTGAAAAGTGTATAGTTCCTTCACTTTTGTCAGATCAATTCCTAAGTATCTCATGTTTTTATGCTAATGTAAATGACATTATTTATTTTTCAATTTCCAGTTGTTTGTGGTAAGTACATCGAAATACAATTCATTTCTATATATTGACTTTGTAGTCCTTTTTTGAATTTATTAGTAGCAGGATTAGTGCAAGATTCAACATTTTTAAAATTATAGGCTTGTCCTTAAATGCATGTCTTAGTTTTCAGGTTTTATTAGTCATAAGAAACATTTAAGTTTAAGGATTATATTATTGCCTTAAGAAGAGTATTAGAATAAAACTCAGTGATTGAGGATTCCAGAGATTCAAAGATCATGAGATCATGAACAAATCTTAATCTCTTGGTGTTGATTTATTTCAACTAGTAAATTTGAACAAACTCTTTCAACCAAATATAAGAGATATGTGAGAATTCATATTAAATTTAATGTAATATATATATATCATGTACAGGTACTGTGATAGAGTACATTGAGGAAGACAACGAACATTAGATAATTCAATAAAGGTGTTTGAAAAGTGAGGCATATCCCACTGTAGAAGAAATATAAGCCAGTCTATAATTTAACTACAGACTTAAAGAATGAGTATAAACCAGTGCATTTACTAAGTAGTGTATTTGAACTCTTTAAAGTACTCTTGAAAAAGGCCAATGAGGATTCAGTTGTATGATAACAGTAGCAGAAGACTTATATTAATATAATTTTATGTTAGAAAATCTACAATAAGCCCACCACCCTATATATAAATGGTATATATGGAAATAAGTGAAGTCATGGCTATAAATATATTGCCCAGTAAGTTCTTAGATGAACTGTGAACCAATCAATTAAAATTTAAAACGTTACATTAATGTCTATCCACTATATAATCCCACAGTTAATTCATCTGGATAAAAGACAAAAATGAAGAAACAAAGCCAAAAGTCTAAACTTTACAGGTGTTTTCATTGGATATTTTGTTAGCATTCTCCCTATCTCCCTGTCTCTTACTTTTTTTTAAGTTTATATTAGTTATTTATTTACCATTATTCAAATAAACATTTATTGAAAGTCTTCCCTGTGTCAGAACCTCTGATATAGCCCATGATAGGCAGACACGGAGGAAAAAAAGCCTGCTTTGCCTTTTGTTGTTTACTTTCGGCCCAGCAAAATAATTCCTGTGCTTCCTGATTGAATAACTACACTTTCTAGCACGCAGTTTGTGATCCAACTTGCGTTTTCTCAGACATCTATTTGCATATATGATGAAACAGTAACCAACCACCAAATCTCAGGATTTCCCCACTGAGGAGTTAAGTCCAAGGTTTCCTCCAAGTTTTATCCCGCTCTTTGGGTTTGCCAGTAAACAAGGAATTGCAGCATTTGTGTGGCAGAGAATTTGAGGGAACAGCATGCGATTTAAATGCATAGTGAATGGAACTGACATTTTTTATTCTCTCTCGATGGCTTTGATTTTTATCTTTTAATTTTTATTGGAGTATAGTTGATTTACAGTGTTGTATTAGTTTCAAATGTACATCAAAGTGAATCTGTAATACATATACTTATTACTTGCATGTGTGTGCTCAGTTGTGTGTGACTCATTGCAACCTCGTGGACTGTAGCCTTCCAGGCTCCTTTGCCCATGGAATTTTCCAGGCAAGACTGCTGGAGCCAGTTGCCATTTCTTACTTCAGAGGATCTTCCTGACCCAGCGATTGAAGCCGTATCTCCTGTGTCTCCTACATTAGCAGACGAATTCTTTACCAGTGCACCACCTGAGTTAGCCATATTTGTATGTATCTACTCCTTTTTAAATTCTTTTCCCTAATAAGCCATTACACAGTATTGAGTAGAGTTTCATATGCTATACAGTAAGTCCTTAGCAGTTATCTATTTTATATATAGTAGTGCTTATATATCAATCCAAATTTTCCAGTTTGTCCCCCTCCTCCCCAACACCCTACTCTCTCAGACAAACACACTAGTTACTAGACAGCATGGTCAAAATGAGGTGGCACCTGAGACTGTTCAGTTTTGTACTGGAGTCACTGAAAAGAAAGTAAATAGTGACAAGCAATGTTTTTAGAAAGGCTTTCTTTAGAAAGCCTTCTGATTATGACAGAAAAGACAAAACGTTAATTTCTCTATGAACTCTGTTTCAAAATTTTGTTTTCATTTATTTTACAAGGCTGATCATTCCACAAAAAACATCCTTTAATTTGATTTAAATATCAAGTTTTGATGATGAATCTGTATATATTACTGTGACAGAACAAAGAAATAAGATTTCTAAGGCTCACAAAACATACATCAATTTTCCATTAAAAGCTTCAGAATTTAGCTGATCTCATTTAGTAATAATCTAATTAGTGAAAGTAAGGAAATAACATTTGTTAATCTATGATCTATTTTATATAAATTATATAATGAAATTCACTTACAGCTGTAAGATTATAGTTTATAAATGACTCTGATAATGTGTTAACACACTCAGAAACTCAATTTAACCTGTAAGTACATCTTTCTTTCACTGAAATTAAACAAAATCCATTCATCAAAGTATTCCACCTACATCCGTTTCCTACCAGTAGGAAAACAGGGGATAGAGGGAAAGAAAGAAGATGGGAAGAGTAGAGAGGAAGGAAAGAAAGAATTCCTAATATTATATTCATGTATCAAACTTTAGGCTTTTCAAATAACATAAAATGGGAACCTTTAGTATGTTGTCATATTAAACATAACCAGTAATGGCTCTTGTCCCCAGTTTCAATTAAATAATAAGTAATACAATACTTGGTGTTACCTTTTGTTTCTCTACTAAGAACTCCAAAGAGCCATTTCAAAATTATTGTTCTATTAAAAGTCTGGCTCAGTTCCTCTTATCTGCCTTATTTGTATTTATTTGGGGGATAAGAATTTCACAATATAAAATTTTCAATGTGTCCTGATGGTCTTATGAATTCTACTCAATAATAACTCACCTTATCTCCAAAAAAAATTTAAAAGTTCAGGTTATCCTCCCAAATACCACAATTAGCTTATTTCCTCCAAACTAACCTTTTTTTTTTTTTTCCCCCAGTTAGGTCACATAACCACTATTCCAATCCATATGGCTTATTTTCTTAAAGCTTTTACTTTCTATAGGAATAAAAAGCAGAAGAAAAAGAACAATATATGCACTATAAAATTTGAAGTAGAAGATAAGTGTTAGTTTATGTTTTTGTTTCATTTGACATTTAAATTTGACAAACCCAAGAAAATGGAAGATTTCTCCTCCAAGACAACGTACTAGACAAGTAGCCACATGAAACTTTCCCTCATGGTTCCTAAAAGAACAATACCCAAGGGTTTGCATATAAACCAAAGAAACCTATCTCAACATTCAAACTGTTTGGAAGATGTATCTGTTTAACATCCATATAAAATTTGCATTTTACTCCTTTAAATCCAATTGCTTTCATTTATTAAAAATAATCCCAAAACTTCTAATAATATTGACATTTCAAAGTGTCATAACTCTTGTGTTTAGCAGAGTTGAGAGAATCCCTGGCACAATACCACATAATCTGAGAAGGATTTATAAAGTCTGAGATGTATAAACAAAGGTGATTATTTTGGGTGAGGCTAATTTACAGAAAAGGGAAAAGATATGACACTGAAAGATGAACTCCCCAAGTTGGTAGGTGCCCAATATGCTACTAGAGAAAAGTGGAGAAATAGCTCCATAAGGAATGAAGAGGCTGAGCCAAAGCGAAAACAGCACCCAGTTGTGGGTGTGCCTGGTGGTGGAAGGAAAGTGTCTCTGAGCATCTCTGGTGGGTATGAGGTTCGATTCTAAACATGATTGCTCCCCACCTACCATCTTGTTGGGGCTTCTCCTTTGCCCTTGGATATGGGTTTGTTGTTTTTTTTTTTTTTTTTTTTTGGCGGGATCCAACATTCTCCTATCCATGGTTGTTCAGCTGCTAGTTGATTTTGGTGTTCTCGCAGGAGAAGATGAGCACACGTTCTTCTACTCCATCATCTTGACTTGACCTCAGATATACAAATGATATCATCCTTATGGCAGAAAGTGAAGAGGAACTAAAGAGCCTCTTGATGAAAGTGAAAGAGCAGAGTGAAAAAGTTGGCTTAAAGCTCAATATTCAGAAAACGAAGATCATGGCATCCAGCTCCATCACTTCATGGCAAATAGATGGGGAAAAAATGGAAACAGTGACAGACTTTATTTTCTTGGGCTCCAAAATCACTGCAGATGATGACTGCAGCCGTGAAATTAAAAGATGCTTGCTTGCTGCTTAGACAAAAACTATGACAAACCTAGACAGCATATTAAAAAGCAGAGACATTACTTTCCTGACAAAGGTCCATATAGTCAAAGCTATGGTTTTTCCAGTAGTCATGTATGGATGTGAGAGTTGGACCATAAAGAAGGTTGAGTATTGAAGAATTGATGCTTTTGAACTGTAGTGTTGGAGAAGACTCTTGAGAGTCCTTTTGACTGCAGGAAGATCAAACTAGTCATTCCTAAAAAAAAATCAGTCCTGAATATTCATTGGAAGGACTGATGCTGAAGCTGAAACTCCAATACTTTGGCCACCTGATGTGAAGAGCTGACTCATTAGAAAAGACCCTGATGCTGGGAAAGATTGAAAGCAAGAAGAGAATGGGATGACAGAGGAAGAAATGGTTGGATGGCATCACCAACTTAATGGACATGAGTTTGAGCAAGCTCTGGGAGATAGTGAAGGACAGGGAAGCCTGGCGTGCTGCAGTCCATGGGGTCCCAAATAGTTGGACAAAAATGAATGACTGAACAACAATTTACAGAAAACTTGTTA
Organism: Bos taurus; assembly: GCF_002263795.3. Classification (NCBI taxonomy): domain Eukaryota; kingdom Metazoa; phylum Chordata; class Mammalia; order Artiodactyla; family Bovidae; genus Bos; species Bos taurus. The sequence continues at coordinate 37,123,178 of NC_037348.1, read as the reverse complement.
AAAGCATGGCATAATCAATTTTATTATTCAAAACCAAAATACCTTCCCAATTATAAGTCATTTATTCCTATCTATCCTAAAATGTAATGAAGGATAGCTATTAACTACTACTACAGCATCATTATTATCTCTTTACTGTTAAAACCTTTCAATTCCTGGGTCAGAAAAGTCCCTTATAGGAGAGCATGGCAATTCACTCCATTATTCTTGCCTGGAAAATTCCCATAGACAGAAAAGCCTGATGGACTATAGTCCATAAGGTTGCAAACAGTCAGACACGGCTAAAGCTACTGAGAACACATGCATGCATTGTTAAAATGTAATTGAAGGTACATTTTGTTAAGAAGCAGTTGATTTTTAATTTAAACTGTTCACAGCCTGTAAGATGATAATTGCGGTAGAGATAGCAGTAGCCTGGAAATAACATCCTTAGTATCTCTGAAAGAGGACAGAGATACAAAGGCATTGTCCAATCCAAGGTCATGGAGAATTTTAAAAGAAAGAAAAGAGTCAATAGGAAGCCAACCCAGGACTTTTAGTCTCCTGTTCTTACTGCTTGAATAGTCTCACTATCTTTAAAGTTCTTTTCTATTCAGGTAAGACAGAGCCCTGTGGGATTCATTCCCTCTTGTGCAGGTTGCTCAGCTGAGCCATACATTTCTATTGGCCCTATTGATTAGGCATCTGCTTCCTCTGTATGATGGTTTGCTCTTGTGGAACCGTGTTTAGCAGCTGTTACAGTTCAGATGAGTGTTGACAGGATGAAAATTAAATTAACACCCAATAACATTTTAACACCTGGTCCAACAACTGCAATATCATTGAATTCACCTTTTCAAAATTGCTTTGGGAGTTAATTCATCCTTACTTTGACTTTGACCTAAGGAGACACTACTATAATTCTGCTATGAAAGACTCTCCCTTGACTGTTCTTTTGTAATTTCTGTGAGCCTTCCCTCTGACTCTTGTTCGATGATTGTGTGGGCAGTCTCTGGAAAATACTCAGTAGAAATATTCCACTGGAAAATGTGCCACTCTCTTGATCATAAAGAGTGAGCACAGACAGAAAATGCTAACTGAAGAGGAAGTATATATTATCATAGCACAAGACAGTCTGCTGGGCAAATAATCATCTACTCAGGGACAATGAAGTTGGAAAGAATGCAGAATTCACACACTTACCACTTCCTGTTGTGATTGGCTCATGAATAATGTCAAGGGGAGGATGTATAGCATGGTCTTTATGCTGGTAGGTTCTGGAGTCAGATGGCCTCATTTAAAATTTCAACTCTGCTACTCCCAAGCATGTGACAGTGTTCAAGAGACTTAAATCCCTAAGCTTTAGTTTCCTCATAAACCCAATTAATAACAGCGCCTGCTTCACGGAGTTGCTTGACAATTGTAAAACCCATGTTAAACACTTAAAGTGATAGTGTCTCACAGACTGTGACACCTGCTGCTGCTGCTGCTAAGTCGCTTCAGTCGTGTCCGACTCTGTGCGACCCCATAGACTGCAGCCCACCAGGCTCCCCCATCCCTGGGATTCTCCAGGCAAAAACACTGGAGTGGGTTGCCATTTCCTTCTCCAATGCATGAAAGTGAAAAGTGAAAGTGAAGTCACTCAGTCGTGTCCAACTCTTTGCAACCCCATGGACTACAGCCCACCAGGGTCCTCCACCCATGGGATTTTCCAGTCAAGAGTACTGGAGTGGGGTGCCATTGCCTTCTCCAGTGACACCTATTACCTCCTAAGTCTTAGGTTCCACTGTCATTTCACAGACTACCTGAATTGAAAAGAAGCTTTGCGATCATTTAATCTTATTCTCTCATTTTATTGTTAAGTAAACACAAGGAGGTTTAGTAACTTCCTCAAGATATATATCCACATAGTACTGAGAAATGAATCCAGATTTTCTTATCAGAAATCCCATTTTCTTTTTATAAGACTGCCAAATGTTTAATAGTCTATTTATTTAGAAAGTATTCTTTGACTATGCTATGTAACTCATTCACTTAAGCTTCTTCTTTCTGTATTTCTTTCTCCTCTGGGAGAAAGAAATGTTATTTGTTATTTGCCAGGACTATTAAGATGCATAGATAATAAAACTATCATGCTATCATTTGATGGTTAGAATTCCTGTCAGATGCTAGATGTTCTGCCAAAGATAAATATAATACAGAGTCTAACCTACTAAAAGACAAAGGAAAAAATGTTAGCATACAATGAATATAGTCCATTAAACAACTGTTAGAAAATTATAATCTACTTAGTGGGTTTTCCAAGATCTTCCAAGATCTTCTTTCTTGTTTCTGTTGCTTTCAATTCTGTTGATAATTATATTTGCAGGGAAGGGAAATTAGCAGAAGGGAGAACTGCATCTTTTAATTTGGTTGGTGCTGGCAATTGTTTTATATTCCTAGTGACGGATATTATAAACTTCAATGAGACTTCTGGATTAACTATATATTGTATTTATTCATCTACTTTTCCACCTGCCTTTTCCACCACCAATACAGACTCAAGAGTTTTGTTCTTATTGTTTTAAGATAGAGTATTCTCCCCTAGTTTTGCTTTGTTTAATTTGTTATACTCCTCATCATGAATATATGGGAGTGATAACATGAATACAATTTGCAATAAACAGTTGGAGATGATAATACTTAACAAAATCATATTTTTAAATTATTTTAACTTTTTAAATAAAACATCCCAATCTGGGGTTTGGAATTAACAGTTATACAGTACTATATATAATATAGATAAATAATAAAGACATTGCATAGCTGTGCTGTGCTTAGTCGCTCAATCATATCCGACTCTTTGTGACCCCATGGACTATAGCCTACCAGGTTCCTTTGTCCATGGGGATTTTCCAGGAAAGAATACTGGAGTAGGTTGCTATGCCCTAGCACAGGAAACTATATTCAATATCTTATAAAAGCCTATAGTGGAAAAGAAGAAAGTATACATTCTTTTCCAGATTCTTATATATATGTGTGTGTGTGTGTGTGTATGTATGTATGTGTGTGTATTAACTGAATTACTTTGCCAAACACCTGAAACTAAAACAACATTGTAAATTAATTATACTTCAACAAAAATCACAGGGAGCTCCCTGGCAGTCCAGTGGTAAAGACTCTGTGCTTCCACTGCAGAGCACACAGGCTTGACCACTGATACAACTAAGATCTGGGATTCACAGGGTGTGGCCTCCCAGAAAAGTCTCTATCCTATATGGCTGAATTTGCAAAATTCAATATAAGCATTAATTTTTCCAGAAAGTGTTTTTGTAAAAGAAGATATAATTTCATAGAGGAAGAAAAGAATGACAGAGAGGCGGGGTGTATGAGGATCAACTATTCTAATCTGCAGGAATGAGAAAAGCAGTCTTCCCAGAAGGGAAAAAGATGGTGAGAAATGCTTGATGTTTTCAAAAAGTTATGTAATTGCTTATTTGCCTCACCCCCCTCTATAGTTCCCTCTGTCCCTTCAGGCAAATGAAGGCTTTGTTACCCTAACCCTAGAAAAGATCTCACAGCCCTGGGGAGAAGGTATATATAATTTGAAATATACAAGCATTAAAGACATACAACATGCTCAGCAACATGTGCATCATGGATTTCTTTTATATTTCCCAAATAAAGGTATAAAGATACTGACACAGGTACTTTTCACTTTAAAAAGTCTAATAATAGTAAAACAGAAAAATTCTTTCTGGCCACCTGAGTATATACTTAACAACAGGAAGACATTACTAGATTCTCAAATTCTCATAGATATGACAGTGTGTTTTATCAATCTTTTGCAAGATTACTTAGCATCTGAAAGTACCCCCACTAAAACTAACGCATTCACAACCTGGTCAGCATTAATATTTTAGTGTTACATGAGAGGTAAGAAAATTTTTATAAACATTCAAGTTCAACTAAAATACAGTTGAACATATTTAAGATGACTTGACAGCAAGCGACACTTTGCTTTTGAATGTTTTAATTATTCTGCAGTACAAAAGGATGTAGTCATGTAGGAAAGAAATATTTCCCTAGGAGAAAGGAAGGTACAAAAGAAAAGATGAATAGAAATCAGGAATACTGCCCATCTATTTCAATGCCAATTTCAATATATGGAGTTATCAAATAATATTTCATCAAATCATAAAACGAGAATGGTTCTTAATATTTCATTTAATCAACAACCATGGCTCCTAGGAGGAACCAGAAAAAGGAGAAAAACAACTTTTGATCTTGAATCAAAAAAAAAAAAAAAAAAAAACCAGTCCATCAGCTTCTGGTTTTATTTATAAATATTCCAGACACAAGAAAAATCACAGTACTTTTAAATGGTTATCAGGTTCATAATGAATTTGTTCAGTTATGCACAGTAGATCATTTTGGCAACCAAAGCAGGTAGAGCTCCTCTCTGCCAATCATAAGACATTAAAAATCTAGTTAATTTACTAAAAATCCACAGAATCACAAACCTAGAATTAAGGCTGAGGGTCATCTGATGGGAGCACTTCATTTGACAGATGAAGAGACTATGATTATTAAAAGGTGACAACATTTGCCCACAGGTAGCCAGAAAAAGAACAAGATTCAAATGGAGGGATGTTATCTGGCAGGCCAACATTCATTTTACTACATGAGGCTAACTGTACAGCTTCCTTTATTATTTGCTATTTTACAGCAGCAGTCTAAATGGCAGCAGAAACTAACATGGGCATGAAAACTCAAAGACCCTTTCCTCTCCCTACCAAAGAGTATCAAGATCGTACCATCCAAATTATGTGTCAGACATGGTACAGGAGAAGCCATTCATGCAGATGTTTGCCAACTTGCCCTTACAGTGCCCTCACTTGCTACAGCAGAAGATTGCTAGTAACTATATTTTATTAGTTTATTCATTTTATTAAACCCCGACTGCCCTCTGGGTCCTGTTCAGAGAGGCCTTATACTACTCCAGGGAAGCCCTGGATTGCAAAGTGCATTGACAGTTGTCACTCCATCCGCATGACTGTGAACCACAGGTAGGGGACTCTCCCACCCCCAGAATTCCCATTATCTAAATGCTGGCCTGGGGGGCAACCCCCCACCCAAAGCTCCCAGGTGTGGCAGGGCCCCTGGTTACCGGCGACTGGGGCAGCCAGCCATGGTCCTTTCATCGAAGCACTGCGGCTCTTTTTCTTATCATTGTTGTTTTGCTACTAAGATGATTTCAGAGTTTCAGTCTATTTTTTCAATGGAGACTTGAATTTATAATTGTTATAAAAAGTTATAAAAAATAAATTATAAATTATAAACTATAAATTATAGTTATATTATTTCTATATTTTACTAGTTTATTATAATTAGTATAATAACTAATTACTGAAGTCAAGGAAATTTTAGAAGTGAGTGTTCAAATTTATGTATTTCTGCTAGCATTTATTAGCAGAAAAACTGTAAGTACAGATCAGGTAAGAAAACTAATCAATATATTATTTCTACATATGTGAATAATGTACTAACTGTTTCAACATGAGACATATCTACTACTGGAGCTCTCTAAATCTCTACAGTGGAGTATTCTATAAGAAAGAGGAGACTCATAACCTCTGTTTTGATACTGCTTTGCCTCCATCTCAATGGACCTTTTAGATATTTCCTTGAATTCACTTTTAATATAAATCCCATTAAGAAAAAGAACAATCCAACAAATAAGATTTTCATGGTACATGGAATTCAATTTTGTCTTCCAAATATCACCAAGAAAGCAGAAAGATCCATTTTCATCAGCATTTAGGCTAGGAATGCTAAAAGTAGACTGTCCAAAAGTAGACTGTCTTGACCTGGGAACTCTGTGGCATGAATATTCTTTAAAGCAGGCGTAACAGACTCAAGACTCACCTAACCAAGATGTCATGTTGTTGTGAGACATCATACATCCGTGTAAAACTCAACTTGTAGGAAGAAAAAGAAGAGAAAGACACAATCACTCTTCAGCTGCTGTTTTATTTATTGCATCATCACCAAATGTTAAGTAAACAGGGAAGCAGATTTTCTCTTATTTAGAACCATGAGTGGAAAAGTCCTTTATCTGGAGATTATGATTAAAGGTTTTATTATCAAACTGGGAATAATAAATGTAGCTATATTTGCTTTCAGGGAAGAATCAAGCTTAATACATTTATACAAACAGAGCCTTCCTAAGAAAACAGATATTGAAGCTGAGGTTCCTAGAAGTTCATAAAATTCAGACTGAAGGGAATTGCATTTAGAATCTTGTACATCCAGGATGAGTTTCCAAATGAACTAAGAAATTAGTTTACAAAGAACAAATATAATGTATCTTTGAAATTGTATTAAGTATAATAAAAATGCAAAATATACATTGTCATCTATTAGAAAATTTTACAAATTAAAATGGTTATTGTGATGATTTCACATGAAATACAAAATTATTTAAAATATTTCCTGTCTAATCTACAGATACTTCTTTGGAAAGAATGAGTTGCCAAATATTTGAAAAATAATCACATATCCTGAACAAGCTCATAAACTGTAATACTATTATTACAGAAAAATAAAAGTTGAATGTGAAATACTGAATGTGAATAGTTGATTTTTTTTTCTTTATTCTGTTACATTTTATTGGCATAGTCCTCGCCCTTGGTAACCATAAGTTTGTTCTCTATGTCTGTCTCCTCACATAATTCTCCAAAGACCAAAGAACTACAGCATTTAAGGACATGGGGTTTGAAGGTTAGAAGTTCCAAAGCCACTGAGGAGCACTGGAGAAACGAACTTAGCTACACAGAAACCGTAGTAGTTACTTGAAATCGCTATCCCATCTTCCATTTACTCTCATCTTAGAAAGATTTAGAAGACCAAAAAATCATATAGACTTCTCTGGAAATCGGTATCTACAAGTGAATTAGTTGCATTCACATTGTATTTGGGAGGTAGGAGTGGCTTCCCTGATAGCCCACCTGGTAAAGAATCTGCCTGCAATGCAGGAGACCCTGGTCCAATTCCTGGGTCAGGAAGATCTGATGGAGAATGGATAGGCTACCCATTTCAGTATTCTTGGGCTTCCCTGCTGACTCAGATGATAAAGAATCTGTCTGCAATGCAGGAAACTTGGGTTCAATCCCTGGGTTGGGAAGATCCCCTGGAGAAGGGAATGGCTACCCACTCTAGTATTCTGGCCTAGAGAATTCCATGGACAGAGGACAGTCTACAGCCCATGGGGTAGCAAAGAGTTAGACATGACTGAGGGTCTTTCCTTTCACTTTCCCTTAGCGGCTAGCAAGCAAGCACTGACAAGAGTGTTTTTTAACCTCAGACAGACTGAATGTTCTGCTCCTTCATCACTAACCATCTGGGTATAAGGTGGCAGTGATAGTAGGTATGGCAATAGTAGGGTTTTTCGCTGTCTTTGTCACAGCTATGGTGTTGTGATTGTATAACAAAAAGTCCAGTGGCAACCTCCTTGGAGGTGATGGAATTCAAGCTGAGCTATATCAAATCCTAAAAGATTATACTGTTAAAGTGCTGCACTCAGTATGCCAGCAAATATGGAAAACTCAGCAGTGGCCACAGGACTGGAAAAGGTCAGTTTTTATTCCAGTCCCAAAGAAGGACAATGCCAAAGAATGTTCAAGTGAAAGTGTTAGTCACGCACTTGTGTCCGACTCTTGGGACCCCATGGACTTAGCCCACCAGGCTCCTCTGTCTACTGGATTTTCCAAACTACCACACAATTGCATTCATTTCACATGCTAGCAAAATAGTGCTCAAAATTCTCCAAGTCAGGCTTCAACAGTACAACTTCCAGGTGTTCAAGCTGGATTTAGAAAAGGCAAAGAAACCAGAGATCAAATTACCAACATCCATTGGATCATAGATAAAGCAAGAGAATTCCAGAAAGTAGTATAGTCTACTTCATTGACTACACTAAGCCTTTGACTGTGTTGATCACAACAAACTGTGGAAAATTCTGAAAGACATGGGAATACCACATCACTTTATCTGTCTCCTGAGAAACCTGTGTGCATGTCAAGAAGAAACAGAACTGGACATGGAACAATGGACTGGTTCAAAATTGGGAAAGGAGTACGTCAAGGCTGTATGTTGTCACCCTGCTTATTTAACTTATATGCAGAGTCCATCATGTGAAATGCTGGACTGGATGAAGTACAAGCTGGAATGAAGATGCAGGGAGAAATATCAATAACCTCAGATATGCAGATGACACCACCCTTATGGCAGAAAGTGAAGAGGAACTAAAGAGCTTCTTGATGAGGGTGAAAAGGGACAGTGAAAAAGTTGGCTTAAAACTCAACATTCAAAGAAATAAGTCACGGCATCTGGTCCTATCACTTCATGGCAAATAGATGCGGAAACAATGAAAACAGTGAGAGACTTTATTTTCTTGGGCTCCAAAATCTCTGCAGACAGTGACTGTAGCCATGAAATTAAAAGATGCTTGCTCCTTGGAGAAAAAGATGTGACAAACATAGACAGCATATTAAAAAGCAGAGACATTGCTTTGCCAACAAAGGTCCATATAGTTAAAGCCATGGTTTTTCCAGTAGTCTTATATGGATATGAGAGTTGGACCATAAAGAAGCCTGAACACTGAAAAACTGATGCTTTTGAGCTGTGGTGTTGGAGAAGACTTGAGAGTCCCTTGGACTGCAAGAATATCCAACCAGTCAATCCTAAAGGAAATCAAACCCGAATATTCATTAGAGGGACTGATGCTGAAGCTGAAGCTCCTATACTTTGGCCACCTGATGCAAAGAGCTGACCCATTAGAAAAGATCCTGATAGAAAGCAAGGAGACAATGCAAGATATAAGGCAGGAGGAGAAGGGGATGACAGAGGACAAGATGGTTGGATGGCATCACTGATTCAATAGACATGAGTTTGAGCAAGCTCCAGGAGAAAGGACAAGGAAGCCTAGTGTGCTGTAGTCCATGGGTTTGCATAGAGTCAGATATGACTGAGTGACTGAACAACAACCATAACAACAACCTCCTTACAATGTTTCTGTCCATACCTAATTTCCTCATGCAAACGCCTAATTCCTATAAATATCCAATTCCCTGTAGTAAGTCTCTCTTTCTGTTTACTTTCATTTTCTTGAATGAAAACCCTAATTTATACAATGAGTATAACAGAGAACTACATGTCTAATAGGGAAGTAAACTGACTGAAACCATGATGTGGGGAGCTTTCTTAAGACCATACTTTGGTCAAGATCGAAATTTACTATGGAAGAGTCATGATTTTGCTAAGGATCTTCTAAAGAAAGACAGCTTAGGTAGTAATCCTGCCTAAGAGGATTCTTGGTAAGGAATACTGTAATGTTTAAAATCTCACTGGTAGATTTTGACGTAGATAGGGAGGGGAAAGTTTTCAGGGAACGGTTTCTAGCACTTACTGTTAATACCTTCTTGTGTTAAAGAGCTCTTCAGAGTTTACAAACTGGAACCATCTGAGCATTTTTTAGCTAGTGTTCTAGACAAATTGAGCTAAACACAAATATTATTAACTGTTTTGTACATAAGGAAACTGGGTCGCAAAGAGATTTTCATAATCGGCAACTAGTAGAATGTGAATAAAACAGTTTTTTGGTTTTCAGTATACTTTATCAAGTACATTGCAGTCTCTCCACATAATAATCCCTCTCATACAACAGTAAAGTTTTTAAAAATACCATTTAAATTCATAGATGAAATATTTAGGTATTGTGTAGAAATTAGAAAAAAATCTGTAAAACATTTATATTCTATACTCAAATAAATAATGAAAGAATACACTTATCACTGACTTCCTAGCACAGCAACTAAAACTTGCAAGAGCAGTCCTAACAGTCACCTCTCTTTCCATGTCTAACACCACCCTGAAAGTACATAGACACTTTAATTTTTGTTCTTCTAAAGACAATGTCTTTAGAACACAGACAGCATGTTGAAAAGCAAAGACATCATTTTTCCGACAAAGGTCTGTATAGTCAAAGCTGTGGTTTTTCCAGTTGTCATGTATGGATGTGAGAGTTAGACCATAAAAAAGGCTGAATGCAGAAGAACTGAAGTTTCAAAACTGTGGTGCTGGAGAAAAACTCTTGAGAGTCCTTTGGACAGCAAGGAGTTCAAGCCAGCCAATCCTAAAGGAAATCAACCCTGAATATACACTGGAAGGACTGATGCCGAAGCTGAAGATCCAGTACTTTGGCCACCTGATGCAAAGAGTTAATTCACTGGAATTATTCATTGAAAGACCCTGATGCTGAGAAAGATGCTGAAGGGAGGAGGAGAAGGGAGCAATAGAGGATAATATGGTTGGACGGCATCTTTGTCTCAATGGACATGAGTCTGAACAAACTCTGTGAGATAGTGAAAGACAGGGAAGCCTGGAGTGCAGCAGTCCATGGGGTTACAAAGAGTCAGACATGACTTAGAGATTGAATAACAACAAATAATTATGGAGGCTGATTAAGTCCCAAGATCTTCAGTTGGTAAGATGAAGACCCAGGAATGTTGATGGTATACTTCCAGTTTGGGAATGAAGGCTTAAAACCAGGAAAGTCAGTGATGTACTGGGTTGACAAAAGTTCATCCAGGTTTTTCCATAACACGGTCAACCCATTAGTTCCAGTACAAAGACTGGGGGAAAAAATATGATAGCTCAAAGCCGTCAGACAGAAGTTATTCCCCCTACTTGAATGAGGATCAGCCTTTTGGTTGTATTTAGGCCTTCAGCTGACTGGATGGGGCTCACCCACATTAGGGAGAGCAATCTGCTTTATTCAGTCTACAAATTAAAATGTTAATCTCATCCAGAAACACCCTCATAGAAACAATCAGAATGATGTTTGACCAAATGTCTGGATACCTCATGGCCCAGTTAAATTGACACATAAAATTAACAATCACAATGAGGAAGTATGAGTAAACTATACTATATGGTATATCCAGTATACATAATGTGTGTATTTTTATATACACTTTATTATGTTACTTAATCTCTAATCCATTTCTCTGTAACCAAACTCAACCCTTTCAATCTAACCTACACTATATTGCCAGATTAGTCTTCTTAATGCATCATTTTATCACATCAACTTGTATGCAAAGTCCTTACATACTTCTCTACTATGCAGTGTAATAATGTCTATGTTACCTGTGTAACCTATTGCTAAACCTTGATATATACTAGTAACAAAGCGAAATACTTGCTGTTCTTAATTCATATATTGCTCATCCTATTCCTTTTTACTCTAATGTGACAATTCTTCCTCCCTATTAAGAAGAGATGGCAAGAATACACAGAAAAACTGTACGAAAAAGATCTTCACAACCCAGATAATCACAACGGTGTGATCACTGACCTAGAGCCAAACATCCTGGAATGTGAAGTCTAGTGGGCCTTAGAAAGCATCACTACGAACAAAGCTAGTGGAGGTGATAGAATTCCAGTGGAGCTATTCCAAATCCTGAAAGATGATGCTGTGAAAGTGCTGCACTCAATATGCCAGCACATTTGGAAAACTCAGCAGTGGCCACAGGACTGCAAAAGGTCAGTTTTCATTCCAATCCCAGAGAAAGGCAATGCCAAAGAATGCTCAAACTACCTCACAATTGCACTCATCTCACACGCTAGTACAGTAATGCTTAAAATTCTCCAAGCCAGGCTTCAGCAATATGTGAACCGTGAACTTCCTGATGTTCAAGCTGGTTTTAGAAAGGGCAAAGGAACCAGAGATCAAATTGCCAACATCTGCTGGATCGTGGAAAAAGCAAGAGAGTTCCAGAAAAACATCTATTTCTGCTTTATTGACTATGCCAAAGCCTTTGACTGTGTGGATCACAATAAACTGTGGAAAATTCTGAAAGAGATGGGAATACCAGACCACCTGATCTGCCTCTTGAGAAATTTGTATGCAGGTCAGGAAGCAACAGTTAGAACTGGACATGAAACAACAGACTGGTTCCAAATAGGAAAAGGAGTACGTCAAGGCTGTATATTGTCACCCTGTTTATTTAACTTATATGCAGAGTACATCATGAGAAATGCTGGGCTGGAAGAAGCACAAGCTGAAATCAAGATTGCCGGGAGAAATATCAATAACCTCAGATACGCAGATGACACCACCCTTATGGCAGAAAGTGAAGAGGAACTAAAAAGCCTCTTGATGAAAGTGAAAGTAGAGAGTGAAAAAGTTGGCTTAAAGCTCAACTTTCAGAAAATGAAGATCATGGCATCTGGTCCCATCACTTCATGGGAAATAGATGGGGAAACAGTGGAAACAGTGTCAGATTTTATTCTTCTGGGCTCCAAAATCACTGCAGATGGTGATTGCAGCCATGAAATTAAAAGATGCTTACTCCTTGCAAGGAAAGTTATGACCAACCTAGACACCATATTCAAAAGCAGAGACATTACTTTGCCAACAAAGGTCCCTCTAGTCAAGGCTATGGTTTTTCCTGTGGTCATGTATGGATGTGAGAGTTGGACTGTGAAGAAGGCTGAGCGCCGAAGAATTGATGCTTTTGAACTGTGGTGTTGGAGAAGACTCTTGAGAGTCCCTTGGACTGCAAGGAGATCCAACCAGGCCATTCTGAAGGAGATCAGCCCTGGGATTTCTTTGGAAAGAATGATGCTAAAGCTGAAACTCCAGTACTTTGGTCACCTCATGCGAAGAGTTGACTCATTGGAAAAGACTCTGATGCTGGGAGGGATTGGGGGCAAGAGGAGAAGGGGATGACAGAGGATGAGATGTCTGGATGGCATCACTGACTCGATGGACATGATTCTGAGTGAACTCCAGGAGTTGGTGATGGACAGGGAGGCCTGGCGTGTTGCGATTCATGGGGTCGCAAAGAGTCGGACACGACTGAGCGACTGATCTGATCTGATTTACACTGAAAATCCCTCCTATTCTTAGGACTCAATTCAAATGCTATTTCATCCATGAAGTTTTCCTTACTCAAAGTAATCTCTATTTTATATAAAACAATCTCTATTTTGCACATTTAGCACTCTCTCCTTGGATTGACTTTCTAATTTTGGCTGTTCCATAGTTTAAACTCTGATCATCTTTTGTCCTTTATCTGTTCTGACTTCTTTGGTGAGCCATCCAATCTCATGGCTTTCTGTGTGTGTTAAGTCACTTCAGTCATGTTTGACTCTTTGCAACACTATGGACTGTCGCCTGCCCATGGGGCTCCTCTGTCCATGGGATTTCTAGGCAAGAATACTGGAGCGCGTTGCCATGCTCTTCTCCAGGGAATCTTCCAACCCAAGGATTGAACCTGCATCTCTTATGTCTCTTGCATTGGGAGGAGGGTTCTTTACCACTAGCACCACCCGGAAAAGCCAAATACCACTTATTTTCCATGGAATCATACATCGGCTTATCCTCTCCAGTCTTATTTTCAATATAAGTGACCCGTGTGACCAACTGCCTACTTGATATCTCCACCAGAAAGTTTAATAGATTTTTCAAACAAACATTTCCAAAATTGAACTTTGATCTTCCAACCAAAATGCCTCTTTCCTCTCAGGTGAGAACACCATCATTGCAGTTGCTCAGAGTAAAATATTGAAATGTCTCTTTCTCTCACAAACCCTTCCAATTCATCAGAAAATCCTTTTGGCTCTATCATCAGACTTTACCCAGAATCAAACTGCTTAATAATTCTATCACTATCACCTGTTCTCATCCACAATTATTTCCCTGTGTGGATTTTTGCAACATCCTCCTAACTGATCACTAACATTTTCCCTTATTATATGTGGTTACAGTACACAGTAGTATGAAAAGACTTATAGAGTTGTTACTTCCATTACCTCTCTAACCTTATTGTTTATTCCTCTTTCCCTTGTAGTTCTACTGAATGTGCACTCATCTCTTCACGATTTCCCATGTATACCATGCACACTCCACTATGGGACACTTTCAGGGATGGCTTTATCTATCTGAAATTTTCTTCATGATATTCTCATGATTAAATCTCTCACTCTATCAAGTATTTATATATTTGATCACAAACATATCTCAAGTGCCTTGATCAGTGTTGAATGAATGATTCTTTCCCTGTTTAAGCTAGTTTATATATTATACACTGTAGTGCAATAATTTGTGTTCAGCAGTCCCCCTTACCTGAGGGGACATATATTCTGAGACCGTAAGCAGATGCCTGAAACTAGGATAATACCTAACTTTATAGATACCTTTTTTTTTTTTTTCTAGTCATTAACTCTGGTTGTCATAAAGATACCAGGTCCTAGCTTTCTGCTCACCCTTCTTTTAGTGATGATCTGAAGGGATAAAATGCCTGTGTGATGAGATGAAATGAGGTGAGTGACTTGGGCAGGGTGATGTGCCATTAGGCTACTGCTGACCTTCTGATGATAGGTTAGAAGGAGAGCCAGCTGCTTCAGGTGATACTGGATCATCAAGGACATCATGACAGTGTTAATGATTAGATATCAGGAGCAGGTAACATCAATGGTTGGGGATCCTGGACGAAACAGAGTGGGAAGGTGTGAGATTTCATAACAGTACTCAGAAAAGCATGTGATTTAAAATTTACAAATTATTCATTTCTGGAATTTTTCATTTAATATTTTCAGACCATGGTTGATGGTGGTTAACTGAAACCATGGAAAATGAAACCATAGATAAGCGGGAACTACCATATATCTTGTTTCTATCTTCAATTGTGGTCTCCATTAGGAAAAGATTAGTATCTAATTCATATTTGTTAACTACATTTCAGGGCTTCCCAGGTGGTGCTAGTGGTAAAGAACCTGCCTGCCAGTGCTAGAGATGTAAGAGATGTGAGTTCAATCCCTGGGAAGATCTTGAGGAGGGCATGGCAATCCACTCCAGTGTTCTTGCCTGGAGAATCCTATGGACAGAGGAACCTGGTGAGTGATAGTTCACAGAATCACAAAGAATCAGACATGACTGAAGCAACTTAGCACACATGAAACCACATTTAAATCCATAATGCTCAGCACATTGCTTTACACATAACAAAAGTAAGTCTTAGTCCTATGGTAAATAAATTGTTTAGTGTATGACTGTTTAACTAAAATGAGGGTTACCAACATGCCTTCCTTTCTACACTTAATAAATGATAAAAACCAAGCACTGGAAAGCTACTGGGAAAGGCAGAGTCGCCTGGTTACCTTTATGTGGTGCTAGGTTGTTAGTCACTTCTAGTTCTCTGCACATCTGTTGCATTTCTGGCAGTTTCTGCTTCTCTGTCTCTCCATCTCTTCCCCTTAATCCCCAGTTCCATCATCCTCACCTCTCTTTGCTTCTTCCTATCCACAACAAAAGATGGCTACCCACAGATCCCTAGCTTAACTTTCCCTCAAAGAACATGTAACCCGTTTCAGTTTCAAGGGCTTTAACCTAGCTAATATGGATGATAAAAATATAACCTGCCACATTTTATTCAAGCCTTTCCTGACCATTTAAATGACTCTTGCTATAGGTCCAAATGTCCTACTTCAGGAAACCTGCCTCATTCAGCAGATATTGCCAGTGGAGCAACCAAACTCATTCAGGTAAGGAATAAAAGGAATCTAGACTAGGTTAAAGAATCCATTCTGAGTAAGTTGATTCCTTTTTCTCATTTATCATTCATCCTCTTTAAAAGCTATGCCAGTTTACTTTGTCTTAACTGTAAGACTTATAACCTTGCTTGTTTATAGTAGAAAGAAATGGAAAGACAAGTCTAAAAGACAGTCTGGACCCCAACAGGCAAAAAGTATATCTATCCAACTTTTACTCACATCAACCTTAAACATTTAGGCAAGATATCCTGAGTTATAGTTTTTAAAAAATCACCATGGATTAAATATTCACACTTTTTTTACTCTAAATGTTCATTTTCTAGTCATTAACTCTGGTTGTCATAAAGATACCAGATCCTAGCTTTCTGTATAAGCCCTGAGAGAAAATATTATTTAACCAAAAAATACAACTAAATGTTAAATACAGAGATCTCATCTCTTGGATATTTCTTTTCCTTTATTTCTTCTAAATGAAAAATGTCTAACTAGATACAGCAATAGATAAAGCTTATGATTAATTTTACTGCTTATCTGGAGTTTAAACTATTTTCACTGTCTTCTTTTTCTATTCCATCCCCCTCTGATGCAGTTTTAAAACACATTAAAAAAAATTCTTTGACACTCTTTCCATTAATAGGCAGGATCCAAAGTCTTATCTCTTGAATGTGGTCAAGATTGTGCCTACTGTGACCAGTATAATACTCTATGTGACTTCCAAAGCTAGGTCATAAGAAAGTCCAAAAGTCCATGTAACTTCCGTCTTTTTACTGGAACACTTGCTCTTAGAGCTCTAAGCAACTGTTTAACAAATCTATTACAAGACTGCTATGCTGGAGTGGAGTCAGGTAGATCCACCAACCAACAATCCTAGCTGAGCTCCGTTCATCTGTCATCTCAGTCTAGGTGCCAGGCAATGTAAGTGAAGAATCTTGAAGAGGGATCCTCCAGCCCAACCTCTTTCAACTTTCAAACCTTTGAATCACTCCCTGTCATTAAATCATTTCATGAACATAATAAAATGGTTGTAGCTTTATACTCCTAAGTTTCGTGGTAGTTTATGTATATAGGAACACATCCCAAGTAGCTATAAACAACCTTTCCACTAACAAAACATTTATAGTCAGTTATCTTTTGTAAAGGGATTCCCTGGTGGCTCAGCAGTAAAGAATCCACCTGCAGTGCAGGAGATGCAGGAGACATGTGTTCGATCCCTGGGTTGGAGTAGGATCCCACTCTAGTATTCTCGTCTGGAAAATTTCATGGACAGAGGAGCCTAGTAGGCTATAGTCAAAGAGTCAGACATGACTGAGAGATTGAGCACACACATGCACACCTTTTGTAAGGATCTGATAAAATTCACAGTAAGACATGAATAGGTAATAACTCATGATAAGCCAGGGAGCCTTCAGCTTCCTCATTATAAAATCAGGGGTATGTGCTTTGTAATCTCCTGGGTCCCTTTGGCCTTTTTAGCACTTGGGAGCAGTGCCTTATCTTAGAACAATTATGTTCCAATTGTGGTACTTCTGGGGATATAATCTTATTTCTATATATCTAGCTTAGACTATCTCAAATATATCATTAGGTTGTCCTCTTCATCAGTTTTCTCCAAGATTGAGTCAATTCAACATTTCTTAATAGACAGGTAGACATTTACATCTATTCCTTGACTGTTCTTAAGTAAGGGATATGATTTTTTTGGATGAAAGATCCAGATACTTTCCATGTTCACAATAATAAATAGAAGCAGCTCTCTGAGGATCATACTAACACTATTAAGTGGGTAGAATATTAAGTAGAGAAATATTTCTGATTATTTGTTCTGGAAGGCCAAAAAAAAAAGTCTAGAAAGTTTACCAAAAATCAAATTTTCTCAAGTTGTAGTTGGCCCAAACACATTCTTTTATTCATCCCTAGAAATTACAATATATTGCTGAAAAATTTTCCCCCTTAAGTAAGTCTTATCCTAGTTATTTTTTTTTTTCATTTAATCAACTATTGGTTAAGATAGCCAAATAACTTCTAGATTTTTCAATCTCTCTGTCCTAGTGGTAGACCACCAGTCTTTAGAAACCAGCAAATTCAGGTCATTTGGGTCTAAATGGAAATATTGTTGCAGTTAGAACCAAGTTATGCTAGCCATTAAAGCTTAAGTCTGTGCTTTTCTGAAAATCCTGAGGTAACCCTCACATCGCGGATCACATGTGTTGTTTCTTTGGAAGTGAAGAACGACATTAGAATAACTATGAAATTATTTTTGACTGAGAACATATTGAAACTTATCATTATCCAACTCTGGTGCTTTGACTAAAATGTAAAACACTTACTGAAGCATTGAAGCTCTCATTAAGAAGCCTTAGCTTAGTCAAAGCACAATTGTTGACCTTCTGTGCTTAAGGCATGTGCTGTTCCATGCAGATAGAGGCTTTTTCTACCACACTTCTCTTGATGGTGCATAATGGGAGTTACATGTGCATATCAGGAAGAGAATAGACCTTAATTTGGAATATTAAATAGCATAGGCACATGAAAAGCCTTCATTAAAATATTAAAAGTGTGCTAAACCCATAAGAACTAAGAGATGTGTTCCTATGGGAGGAAAATTCCAACCTCAAGCTCTCTCCTTATCTCAGTTTCTGACATTTGTTAATAAGAAAAGAACATTAACTTAGAAAGTCACTTTTATCCAGTGACAGCTAAAGTGCTACTAGACTACCAAATGATTAGCTCATACTTTTTCCATTGCAGAACACAACAGAAGAGGACAATGAACAATCATTGTATCCCTGAAACTTACCAAGCCAGGCAGATTTAAGACTGATTTTGTCATCTTGAGCTAAATGGGGAAAAAAGTTCTTACAACAACTATTTTCAATGAGATATTGATAACTTCATCAAGGTTTCCATATTATAGTTATGCCAATGGACAGCTGAATGCTCTCCAACATCATCTAAGGACATCTACCACGTGAAAGCACCTGAAACAGAGGCTCCAATTTTGACTTTTTTAAATAAAAAACAGCAAACTAACTAGAGACTAACTTTTGCACATAAGAATCATTAAATCAATTTATTAATTTCTATATTTGAAGAAAATGCATTTCAGAGTAATTTTTAAATCTAACTTTTTAAAAAAGCATTGTTTTTAATACATGGGCTTCCCTCCCTTACAATATAGTTGTCATAAAGAAGTTACTATCATATGCTAAATAATGGGTGCCAAAAAATAGCTGTAATACTTATACGTATCTAATCTTTAGATATTATTTTTAATGCTTTTTAAAGTCAAATTGCATCTTGGGATCCACCATAATGCTTGAAAAGTGCCCGAACCATAGTAAGAATTCAAGGACTATTTGTTTAATATGCAATATATAAATTTGTTGAATGCTCCACTCTTGCTGGGACTACTTTAATAACACTGTAAGGATAAACATGGGGTAAAATAGTAAGAATTGTTCTAGTAAAAACTAGGCTAAGAAGGAGTTTGTGGATCTAGAAATGAAAAGAAAGAGTACACAAATTGATTTTTTTAAGAAAAGCAGTAACAGATGATAATTCATGTATTAGCTTGCTAGGGCTGCTATAAAGTACCACAGAGTGGATGACTTAAACAACAAGAATTATTTCCTCACAGTTTTGGAGGCTAGAAGTCCAAGATCAAGGTATTGGTAGGGCTGGTTTCCCTCTGAAACCTTTCTTCTTGATTTGCAGATGGCTGCCTTCTTACAGTGTACTCACATGGTCTCTTCTCTATACAAATATACACACACATTTCTAGAGTTTTTCCATGTGTCCAAATTTTCCTGTCTTATAAGGATACTAGTCAGATCGAATAAGGGCCTATCCACAAGACCTCACATTCATTTAATCACCTCTCTAAGGACCTTATCTGAAAATACAGTTCATGTTCTGAGGTACTGAGGATTGGGGTTTAACATTGAAATTTACTGGTGGGATACAATTCAACTTATAACAATTAGTTTCTTATCTTTAAGAACCTAGACACCCACAAGTTGAAATAGAGACACTGAAAAAAACAGACTCATTTTTTGGAGAACAGATTAGAAAAAGTCTTTAAGGCCCTTGCTTAGGTAAAATAGAATGAATTTACAAAGGTCAAGGAAATCCATAAAACAATCTTTAAATCAGCTGCATAACAGTCAAATTAATGACATGGTTGTATACTATTAAAATGAAGGGTCACTCTAATGGAAACAAATTCTTTCATAACTGACATGAGAGAAGAGAAAAGGCAAGGTATGAATTTGACATTAACTAATAGATATATGTATTGGAATCTCTCTCCTAGAAGATAGGGGTGGGACCCTGGGAGCAAAGGCACAGTTACATGCTAATTACTGGCCTATGGTTTAGCTCAACCCCTACAAATCATTAGGACTTCCTGATTAACCCTATTTCCCAATGCATAGAAACCCATATGTTCCAGTTTGCCCAAGACTGTCTCAATTTATGCTTATTTCTCAGCATCAAGTCCAGTGGGCATCTCCTCTGACTCTCAACTTTATCTCACTTTCGATTATTTGATCATTTATATATGATAGCTTCTTATCCCCCAACACGTGTATATAGCCACACCAATAGCAAATGTTTGAGATTCAAAACTACTCAACCTATTTTTCTCTTAACCAGGGAGAAGAAACTGACATCTCAAGTTCCACGTGTCCATCCTTGATATTTCGGTTCTAAAGAGAAAGAAGAAGAGAGGAAAAAGTGAAAATCACTCAGTCATGTCCAACTCTTTGCGAACCCATAGACTGTAGCCCGCCAGGCTCCTCTGTCCATGGAGTTCTCCAGGCAAGAATACTGAAATGGATAGCTCTTCCCTTCTTCAGGGGATCTTCACAATTTAGGGATCAAAGTCAGGTCTCCCGCAATGCAGGAAGATTTTTTACCACCTGAGTCACCAAATATTTTTCATATTTGAAGATTTCATTTCAACAGACATCCGTGTGTTATGGAAAGGAGTCTGGGCCATAATATCAGGATTCTGGCCCCTAGTTTGTCAACTATTAATTCTAAGACTTTATGCACATCATTTAAACTATTCCAGTCTTGCTTTCCTCTTTTGTATGAGGGAGTAGGGTGAATAGAAGAGTGTATTATCCATTCTGTCTATTTCAATATTCAGGATATTAGACTTTAAGTTTTGGACAGCAATCCAATATCCACTTTCAGAATCTTTAGTTTTCATGAAAAACTGTAAAGGATTTCTATACATGTCAAACATGTAGCTACTTACTAGCTATTTGAATTTGGCCACATGAACTAAATTCTTTAGGACAATGACTTTATCTGAATAATAATTATGTATTAGTGTAAAAATATAATAATACCAGCTCCTAAAACTTTGATGGAGTATGATGAGAACAGTAGTTTAAATATTTACTTTGGTACATAGTATTTAATAAGTTCTCAATCAATGGAGGCAGGTCTCAGTTCAAAAACTATCTTCTGACTGAAATTCCTCATAAATGACTTTGAGTTCCTTTCTCATTCTATCCTTTATACCTCTACTACACTTGTGGTAGAGCTTTATCATAACAGGTATAACTCATCAAATCAGTTATTGGCTTACATCTGTCTCCCCTTTTTTTAGACTATTCTCATCTTATTTAGATATCTTCCTTTTCATTTTTTAACCCCAGATTCCAACACGTAACAGATTTGATGTCTAAATGAGCTCAGAGGCAAGTGGTAGGAGAAGTTTCCAGGTGAAAAGGAAACATTATTAGACCTGTACTGTGTTCAGGATGCATGTAATATACTCTCCTGATATTAAACAAAACAAACTGAAGAAGATAAGCTAAGTCTGAACTCTACTCAACCCTATTTAAAAAATATTTCAGGAAATATGCCACTCAATCCTTTCAATCAGTAACTTCTTCTCAGAATTCTCTCCAGATATATAAAAGGACTTTGGTTAGCCAATCTTACAAAGTAACTGCCAAAGCCAGCTCTCCGGATGGTATTGAATTCATCAATAGTGACAGCATGGGAGTGTTGATGCTGTCCTTCATTTTCTTACAACCAATGAACCAGAAAAAAAAGAAAGAAAGAAAGAATGTCAACTCTACACTGTGGCCTGATTCTTTCAAATGCAGAGTTTACAACAGAAGAGCCAAGTGCTAAAATAAGAATACTTTTGCCTTGAGGAATATTGGCCAACCATTAAATTTTTTATTCTATCCTCAGAGATACTCCTTTTGATCTCTCAATTATATTGTTAACAACAAGGAACACACACAAAAAGGTGAGAGATTTAAAATAAATTGTATACTGCATCTCCTTTTTAAAAAATTTTTTTACTTTACAATACTATATTGGTTCTAGTATATTATTATATAAAACAGATTATTACACAGCCAAATAAATAAATAAATAAAATTGTAATGAATACAGAACCATATTAAATAGTTATTGACTCCAAAAGATGGGATACTTTCATTTAAATGCTGTACATTCAGATACCATTCATCGCCTCTGTGTAAGAATGGCCAGACTAAGCAAAGCAAAAGAAAGGTGACTTGTTTCAGAATTTGACCTCTCAGAAGGGTTGTTTTCCCTCCTATGTTTTCAGCTATCATATTTTATGATAAATACCCCATTATCATATTTTAAGATCAGAATATACCAGCTGAGAATAATTAACAATGAACTGCATAGTGGAGTTCTGAAGAGCTGATCATGACCCTGAGTTTTGTCCAGGTTCATAGTTTTCGACTGAATGAAGTTGTCAAAAGTTGGCCAGCAGAGTAGATCATGTCTTAACTAGAGTCTTTTGAACTTATTATGATCATACTAAAATTGGCTTTGACTATCCAACCCAGTTAGAGAAAGATCAGAGAGTAAAGGAATTTAAGAGATCCACAGAAATAAGTAAATAAGCAAGACTATGAGAAAGTGGATATCATAAGTAAACAGAAGTGAGAAAGTAAAAATAGGAAAGCAAGAAATGGTCACAAGTGAAAGTAGAGAAATAAATGGAACAGTAAGGTGACTCAAAAAGGAGGCAATTGGCCTCTTGCCTCTAATGGGACAACTAAAAGTTTCTGAGGACATTCTAAGGCCTGTGTTAGGCCTGGGTGTTTGGTTACTGAAGCAACTTCTCGGGCTTTCCTTCTTTTCCTGTAAACCTATAATGAACTCACATCATGAGTAGAGATCCAAACATATTTGTTTCTTACCACCCCAAAGGACCTTAATAATACAGCGGGAGAGCATAAGGAAGATTTATGTGTTTGTGATGGGAAGAATTTATAAGTCTATATTTCTCTGGAATCTAACCAGTATTAAAGTTCTAGGCTCATCAGAATCATATTCATCTGTCTTACCTCTTCATATTACTGTTAGTACACTGTTAACTCTGATTTTTCTCTGTCATAAGTCAATATCCCCAAGTAGTACTCAGCCTATTAGAAAAAAATATGACTTCTTAAAATAATATAATCTCTCTGGGGTATGTGAACATCCTCTTAGTTCATTAATGTAAATCAAAATAAGTATATTAAACCACTAACCATAAAAAAAGAATGTTCAAATCAAAACTCAAATGAAATAAGATGGGCTGTCTCTAATATACTTTCCCCAAACAGTATTTGCTCTTCCGTAACTCTCAGACTTCAACTGATTGCTATTTCCTGCTTTGAAAATCTCCCATCATGTATGTTGATGAGAGACTCCATATCTTGATGAGAGAGTGGCAAAGTTACGTTGCAGAAGAGCCCACAGGATAAGAGACATGGCTGTGGCCATCTTTGGATGACACAACCTTACGTCTCCAAAATTAGAATGTAAGCACAGATACATTTTTAAATATATTTTCCTTACATTCTGTATTCCCATAGTGTTAACACAATACTAAGCAGACAGTGGACATTTTTATACATTTTATTTTCCAAGCAAGCTTCGAGACAGTGCCAGTACCAATACACAGTATACAAAAGGCAGGGGTATATTTCTTCTCCAGGGTAAATCTAGACAAGAGGATTCTATCTATAAAACAGGTTTAAATTTTCACCTGCAATAAAATTATTGTTTGCCTCATGTTTTCCTTCATGGTAGGAGAAACTTCCATTCTGGGTGCTCCAGATTCTAAAAGTTCCATCTGGTAAATATTTTGTCATTACTGAAAGTGTTAGTTGCTCAATCATGTCTGACTCTCTGTGAACCCATTAACTGTAGCCTGCCAGTTTCCCTGTCCATGGAATTCTCCAAGTAAAGAATATTGGACAGGGTAGCCAACTGCTTCTCCAGGGAATCTTTCCAACCCAGGGATCAAACCTGGGTCTCTTGCATTGCTACAGTACTTACTATGTGACTAAATTTGATTCCTGGATGTGGAAAATGCACAAGCTTTGCCTAAGGCTGATTTGTCTCCTCCTCTAAAATTCATAAAATTTAGTTTACTTTTTAAAGTTTATGTAATAATTATGTCAGGTAAGGTTGTCTATGAGGGAAGAAAAACAAGTAACAAACAAAACCAGCTTTCAACACTCTAGATTAAAAGGGCCGCCTTCCAGTTGTTGTCAAGGAGACCTCATCTCAAGCTTTCCTCTGTGCTTGACATGCATTGGCTCATATTCATCGTTATTGACAGTCTCGTATGTGTCACTGTCCAGCAAAAATCCTATCTGTTACTATTAATAAGCTACCATTTGCCATATTGATTAGTTGCTTATCTGAACTTTACAGACAGCAACCTCTCTGCTTGTCTCAGAAACCTTGTATTATTCAGATGGTACTTCTGACTCTCTGCTTCCTATCTTCATGACTTTAAGTATACAAAGCTGTGACCTTAGATATTTTCACTGTCTATCTTAGCACTTCAAGATCATCCTGTAACTTGTTAGAGTATTAACTCTCAGATAACTAAACTTTGCTCTCTCCACACCCTATTGTGCTCTCTGGAAACTGCATACAGATCCTCTACCTAACCTAAATGCCAATATCTGTCGGATTATAGAAAAAGTAAGAGAATTCCAGAAAAACATCTATTTCTGTTTCATTGACTACACTAAAGCCTTTGACAATGTACATCATAACAAACTGTGGAAAATTCTTAAAGAGATGGGAATACCAGACCACGTTACCTGCCTCCTGAGAAACCTGTATGCAGGTTCAAGAAGCAACAATTGGAGCTGGACATGGAACAACGGACTGGTTCCAAATTGGAAAAGGAGTATGTCAAGGCTGTATATTGTCACCCTGCTTATTTAAACCTTATGCACAGTACATCATGTGAAATGCCAGATTGGATGAGGCACAAGCTGGAATTAAGATTGCCAGGAGAAATACTAATAACCTCAGATATGCAGATGACACATCCTTATGGCAGACAGCGAAGAGAAACTGAAAAGCCTCTTGATGAAGATGAAAGAGCAGAGTGAAAAGCTGGCTTAAAACTCAATATTCAAAAAAAGGAAGATCATGATATCTGGTCCCATCACTTCATGGCAAATATATGGGAAAACAACAGAAACAGTGACAGATTTTATTTTGGGGATGGCTCCAAAATCACTGCAGATGGTGACTACAGCCATGAAATTAAAAGCACTTGCTCTTTGAGCTTCCTTTGTGGCTCAGCTGGTAAAGAATCCACCTGCAATAGACCTGGGTTTGATCCATGGATTGGGAAGATCCCCTGGAAAAGGGAAAGGCTACCCACTCCAGTATTATGGCCTGGAGAATTCCATGGACTGTTTAGTCCATAGGGTAGCAAAGAGTTGGACATGACTGAGCGACTTTCAGTCACTCACTCATTTGCTCCTTGGAAGAAAAGCTATGACAAACCTAAACAGTATATTAAAAATCAGAGACATTACTTTGCCGACAAGTGTCTATATAGTCAAAGCTATGGTTTTTCAAGTAGTCATGTACAGATGTGACAGTTGGATCATAACGAAGGCTGAGCCCTGAAGAACTGAAGCTTTCAAACTGTGGTGCTAGAGAAGACTCTTGAGAGTCTCTTGGACAGCAAGGAGATCCAACCAGTCAATCCTAAAGGAAATCAGTCCTGAATATTCACTGGAAGGACTGATGCTGAAGCTAAAGCTCCAATACTTTGGCCACCTCATGAAAAGATCTGATTCATTGGAAAAGACCTTGATGCTGGCAAAGATAGAAGGCAGGAGGAGAAGGGGACAACAGAGGGTGAGATGGTTGGATGGCATCAGCAACTCAATGGACATGAGTTTGAGCAAACTCTGGGAGATGGTTAAGGACAGGAAAGCCTGGAGTGCTGCAGTCCATGGGGTCACAAAGAGTCGGACACGACTGAGTGACTGAACAATAACAACCTAACCCAAAAATGACAAAAATGTCCTCAGCTAAATAGAAATGTCTCTCAAAGATATGCACTCAGGAAATTTTATGAGAACACACTCAAATAACCCATTTTTAACATGACCTAACCCCATTTCCTAATAATAATAACACTAGTTAAATGGCACAGGTAAAGAACTACTGGATCTGCCACGGTACATCAGCTTTATAACACATGAACTTCATATGAGGAGAGAAAAGAGTGGCTTGTTCTCAGTTTAGCCATACACTTTGCTCAAAGAACAATTCGGATATTACTGAAATTCCTGGAGAATGAGTTAAGGCCATCAGGAATTTATTTCAATGGTATTTCCACCTAGAAAGCACTTTATTCTAAAGCATGAGGCATTTCAGCTCAATTTGAGAACGATGTTCAATCAAGTTATGAGGAGAAGGCAGTTATAATCAGGTGCTTTACTCGTTAGCTCAGTCTTAGCCTCATGTCTATATTCTAGGGAAACTGGCTTCAAGAGAAAATAAAAGCTATTTCACCAAAATCTCCATGAGATCTTAGGAGCATGAAGCAACTACAATCTGGGACACATGGATTCAAGTAAATCACAAAGGTGAGAAAATGGCCTTCTCTGTCTCCAAGCACAGAGCAGAATGGCCAGATGGAGCTTTCTCAGCATCAAACATAACTTTAGCTTTGCCACGTCAAAGAAGCTTCAGTTCAGCATAGCCTTGGCATAATTCAGTTTAGTGACCATCATCAAGAGACCATCACACTATCAGTAGCCTTAAAGTTCCTTTAAAGTATTATGTGCACAATATTTTAGCAGTGTACATTACCTTAGAAATATGGAGCAAGAATCAGGGCAAAAAGAAGAAAAAAGTTATGCCAGATGTCCTGAAGTAATTGTGGAAATTTTGAGAGGAGTCTCAGGTTCCACAATAAGAAATTGAGGGAAATACAAAAAATATAATTTGATGTTTTTAAGGGTTTTTTCCCCTAAGAATAATCTGAACAACAAGGGATGAATTAAGAAGCATAACCCAGAAAAGCCCCACCAATGTACACAGTAGATAAATATTTGGAATAAGACACAGTGCAAGCCACACCTGACTTAGTCTGCTGTTCTTATCCTGACAGATAGCAACAAAGTCAAAGTAGAGTCTTCATCCTGTTGCTGCTGCTGCTGCTAAGTCGCTTCAGTTGTGTCCGACTCTGTGCGACCCCATAGATGGCAGCCCACCAGGCTCCCCCGTCCCTGGGATTCTCCAGGCAAGAACACTGGAGTCGGTTGCCATTTCCTTCTCCAGTGCATGAAAGTG
The DNA here is from genome assembly GCF_002263795.3 of Bos taurus. NCBI lineage: Eukaryota > Metazoa > Chordata > Mammalia > Artiodactyla > Bovidae > Bos > Bos taurus. The sequence goes on along the minus strand of NC_037348.1, from coordinate 37,095,980 downwards.
AAAAGTGGAAGTGAAGTCGCTCAGTTGTGTCCGACTCTTAGCGACCCCATGGACTTCAGCCTACCAGGCTCCTCCATCCATGGGATTTTCCAAGCAAGAGTACTGGAGTGAGGTGCCATTGCCTTCTCTGCTTCATCCTGTGCAACCAGGTAAAATGGGTTACGCACATAGCATAGTGCCTAGAATGGAGGAGGGTGGTAAATGCTGAATGTTGGCTTCCCCACTCCTACTTCTTTGTAATTTCTCCCCTCTCCACTTCTCCATCTTTCCTATTTTTTATATGAATATTAAGAATATTAGATAGGGTCACTGACCTGTTCCTTAATGTAAAATAGGCCTGATATATACATATGAAATAGTGAAAAAATTTGAATATGCCATGCATAAAATTAGAAGAAAAAAATTCCCATAGCACATTCAGCTCAAGTTGCTGTTTCTTATTTAGGATGTTATTATAGCTTCTTTGCTAGAATGCTGATTTTCTAGAATTGTTCACTGTTAGCAATTCACCATAAAATTCCAGAAGTATGTCATATGAAATTTCATCAAATATAAGAGTTAATCAGATTCTTTTAATTTTCTGCATACATTTTCTCAAAATAACACATACAACCCTTAAGAAAATGAGTTCTAAAATATGATCAAAGTAAAAATAACCTGTTCCCTATGGAAACATAAAGGCGCTAGCAAGTTACCTTTCCAATTTATATAAACAGAGACAAATAGGTTAATTTTGTTTATTGTTTTTTAATGGCTCTCAGCCAAGATCTAATTTATTTATTTATTTATTATCAAAATCCTTTTTTAAAAGGGTGTTTCCTCAAACAAAGAAATCTCATGGCATAATTGGCATGCGTATGTTATGTGAAATTGAATGATGTTAGCCAGCAGTCTTCTAATTACCATTTTTTCATTGGCATCCATTTTTCAACAATAATATTAGAAAATAATTAATACCTTCAGGACAAGGACCTGAACTTTATGCAAATATAGATTAGAGAAATCCAAATTATTTTTTAATGAGTTATATGTATTATGCCTCCCTATCTAGAGTTCATCTGGACCATGGTATTAAATAAGCTTAGAGTTAATTAAGCATATTATAAGTATTCCTGGCTTCTGCCTTTATTAGTATGAATCTACCAGCTCAGAGGCACTCAGCAAACATGGAAATACTTTATCAACACCCACTCCAAAACACCTTGAAATATTTCAATCTGGTCTTATACTCTTGGGATAATTCTAGAAGCTCAAACCTATTGGACCTTTCTCAAAATCCATTACTTTTCTATTTATATAAATATGAATTGCAGGAATAGAAGAGGCTTTCTTTGTAGATTTTGATTTATAGTAATAAGAACTATAATCAAACAATTGCTCTCAAGCACATCCACACATGAAGGTATGATATCTCTTGCTGCAGAGGCTAGAGATACTGGCTCAGGCACCAGCAGATTAAATGAACAGATTTGCTTCATATTTTAGTGTGCTAAATTGAATACAAATCATAATAGAAAATCTCAACATGCAAATGAAATTATAAGAGCTTTTCTAATTTTCAGAAAAAGAATGAGAGAATCAATCTTTCAGTTAAAAAAGAAAATCTGTAGACCACTCATTAAGAGCTGATCACATTCTGGCAGCAGCAAAACTAATTTAACTTATACCTATGCAGGTTGCATTAGTCAAAACCTTTTGGAACTAACCCTATTAAATCTACCCCAAATGTGAAAGAAAGACTATTTATGTGAGATTATCCTACAGAAATAAAGCACTATGAATATCAACAGAAAAGCAATATACACTCGTTTTCTCCTAGAAACTCTGCAGGGAAAGGAAAAAGAGTAGAGTTAAGATGTATTTTCCATGGATCTGGTTCACATTCTATCATACACCCTAAGGCCCCATTTCTACAGCTGTGGAAAAATCCTTTATAGGAGAGTGATTTGACATTTTAAGAATTATTCTTCCCATCTCTTCCATGTAATTCTGATTAAATAACAAACTCAGACACCCTGGAAAAGGGTGGGATATCAAAAAGGCAATGGATTTTGGATTCAGACAAACTAGACTTTAAACACGAGCGCTGCCATTCACTACCTGAATTACCTTGGAAAATCAATTTACTTTTCACAGCCTCAATTCTTTCTACAGTAAAGAAAATTCACTACCCAAACAGAATCATTGAAGGAAAAGAATCAAGCAGATTTTCTGAAAGATAATGGGACTCAATAATTGCTGGTTCATGTATCTCTTTTTCTTTAGGCATTATCTCCACTCTAACTTTTCTTATACTATTACCTTACCCCTCACAACTTAGGGGTTCCTTCATGTAGTTTGGGATGTAATGTCTTTATATTCTACTTCACCCCTAAGTTTTCACAAGTTTTGACTACATAACCTATCATTTGGAAGTCCTTAACACTTTTCTTTCCCAACTACCTCATTTTATTTCTTCCCTAGGATTAGGGGGGAAAAAAGAACAATGGTCAATAGAATCAACATTGTCAGGCTTTGTACTAGAAGGTGGAGCTTCTTTTGGATAAAAAGGGGATTTTAAAGACAGCTGTAACAGTATGTTACAAAAGTAACATACTCTCATCTCTCTTGAATAACTTTTCTCTTGAAATACTCCCCTTCTTTGCATTCCTTTTGGCTGGTAGGTTCCCTTCCTTTCAGGAAAAATTGTTCTCTACGACCACAACTGTAGAGGAAGAGCCCAGGAGAAGGGAACTAAACAGCAGGCTACCAAGGCCTAACCACTGTTTAGGCCAAAGTAGTACTGATGATATATAGGAAGTACAGGTTTGTTCTCCAGAGATCTGGACATATAAGCATTTCAAAGCCAACTGAGTAATTCTTTTTCTTTTCATGAAGTGATACATCTGTGTACATGAGACTCAGGTTAAGATGGGCATGGAGGGCTACAAACTGCTGTAAGACAAACAGGAGACTCAGAGGTTTAAATCCTGTCCATATACTATCATGATATGTGCAGTAGTTATACAATGCAGGCCGGTTTTGAGTTTCATGCAAAATACTTTATAATACTATGAAATACAATTTTATTACTTCACTAAATATTTAGTACTTCATAAAGAATGGCCTTCTTTTCTAAAATAAGTATAAACTATCTGATCATATAATTTATAAAAACTATCTTAGATTACATATTCAGACAATTATTTAATGAGTACTTAGTTTTTTAAAAACTTTTTATTTTGTATTGGGGTATAGCTGATTAACAAAAAATGATGTGATAGTTTCAGGTGAATGGCCAAGGGACTAGGCCATGAATGAATACTAGGCCCTCCAATGAATACTAATTCTGGATGGGACAGTGTGATAGGCTGAATAGTAGCTTCCAAAATATCTTTGTCCTAACCCTGAGAACCTGTGAATGTTATTTTGTATGACAAAAGGAACTTTGCAGATGTGATTAGTTAAAAATGTTAAATTTGTGAGATTATTTTGGATTATTCGGGTAGACACTAAATATAATCACCAGTATCTTTACATGAAGGAGGCAGAAGAAGTTTACTACAGAAAATAAGGTAGTGTTACCATGGCTTCAAGGGTGGAGGAAGGAATCATGGGTCAAGAAATACAGGAGTTGCATCTCTAGAAGCTAGAAAAGCAAGAAAACAGATTCTCCTCTTGAGTTCTCCTAGGAAGTCTGACCTTGTTGACACTAGTTTTCTCCCAGTTTGATGGGCTCATCTTGAACTTCTGGCCTCCAAAACTACCAGTGAATACAGTTCTGTTGCTTTAGGCCAATAAATTGTGACAATTTATCATAGCAACTGTAGGAAACTAATACAATCTGAAATGTCTAACCAAATATAGACTTGCAGAGGATCAAATAATTTGGTGATGTGAACAAAAACAAGCTTTACCCAAATTCTCCACGCTTAGTTAAGTGTCTCTTGTGCTATCTGCTTCCACAGTATAGCACAATCTACTATCATCTCATTTTTCACCTCCTCTGTAGCTAGACTAGTTAATTGACTCTCTTTTCCACAAAGCAGAAAGTTCCTGAGAGCAGGGTCAGTGTCTGCTTTGTTCATTTCTATATCCTTAGAGCCAAGCACAGCAGCCAACATGCAGCACCACCTGATAAACTTCTGCTGAAAAGATGAATAAGTGGATGAGAGAATAAAAGAATAAATTGTCTAAGAATACTACCAAGCACAGAGAAACAAGGTAAGGTAACACAGGAAGAAAAGCAATATTACCTCAATCACTTATCAAATTGTTAGGCAGAGTAGGGCAGAAGAGTCAACTGATTCAGGGGATTGTTTCATGTTTTTATTGGTCACCTTCTTGCTCACCTAACTTTTAAGAAGCAAAGCACAAAAAGGGCAACCAAAATGAAACCAAAGTTTTGTATAATTCATAGCTTTTAAACACACCTTAAAATGACAAAATGTAATATTTATAGATGAACATAGGATAAAACTAATTTACACCATTAAAGCAATCTATTTAACTCATTTTCTAAGTTATATTTAAAGTGTTTTTCATTGTGCAATGTATAATATAGATATTATTGTTATACAGTTATATGCATTATTATAGACTCTAAACAATGATCCTTAGTAACTAATTACACATACAGTACTATTATAATTTTACAGAGGCCAAGAATTAACAGCTGAATTCTAAAATTCTTAATTTTAGAGCCAAATTCTCATACACCTAAAATGGTTGTATTTACTTTCTCTACACAAAAATGACAAACAATATTCACTACAGCTTTATTCTCTTCAACAATCAACTTTTCTTTAAAACACACTTATACACATAGAAATAGGAAATTCTTCTTTGATAGCACTGGATCATCTGTCTGGTAAACTAGCTTGTCCAGTGACTCGCTTGTTACATGTTGCCCATGTAGTCAGAGGGCTACTTTTCCTCCCTTCATGATTTTAATCTAAATATGTGAAAATATTATAATTATTAAAGTGTTGACTACTACAATATGCATTTATGTATCCCAAACAAAATGCTTCTTCCAAACAGAAGCATGTATCTTGGGATCTTCAACACCTGTTAATCTGAAAGCAAAATTTAGATCTAAAACTTATTTTTTCTTATTTTCATTTGAGCACTTTTGTGCAGCTGTTCAAACTAGTATGCTAATACGAAAATCAAATATCATTTATTCAGAAGGGGAATTAACTTTTTTAATAACACACATTTCAGAAATTCCCCATGTAGATAAATATTGTTTCTCCCCCTATTTAGATTCCCTTTACAAAGATTTGTTCTGTGTCACTGAATTCTTCTTGTGTCTAGTTTGGAGCAATATATAAATATGCTAATAAACTAGAACAGTAGAATCATTCATTGCAAACCAATAATATTACTACTATGACTAGTATCTTGCAAAGAACTTCTTGAAGTTAATACACAGTAATATGTAGTACAGTCAAAGGCCAAGAAAAGAATCCTGATTGGAATGTTACTGTGTATGTTACTATAAATATATAAATCCAAATGAAGTAAACTCTTAGTTACATATTGTGTCAAAATATGCCTGGCTCAGTGTCACCAAAGGTGGATATATTTCCAGTACAGAATCTAATTTCAACATTTCCAAGATTCCACAGACAGAAATTAAGAGAATATAAGAAAACACAGTTTGAAAGTCTTCTAGTTCATACTATTAATGCAGATTGAAAGGTTTTTCTCATTCTCTTTCACAAGTTCACTGAATTTCTCCAACATCCCTAAAAAGGAAACAGCTTTGTCCCAATGTATACTATAAAGATTTTGTGAAAATCATGTTTTAAAGTATTTCAAATGTTTTAGATGGAAGTTTCATTATGGTTTAGGGTAGTCCTATTACCACATTCCCTTGACTCTAAGATGCACATATTTTCATATGTTAACATTTCTACATTTGTATAGAACTTAGATTCAATGTCATTTCACAACTGAACAAATTTCTTCTTTTTTTATTAGTGATACATAATAATGATACATTTAATAACTGATGTCACCTTAGACTCATGAAATATAGTAAATTATTTGACACATAGGAAAAAGCAAATATAATTCATTTTCATTATATTATACAATATACAGAAAAAATGAATCATAAATCAGTATTAAATATTAAACAATCATAGCCTAGCATCATATATTAAGAAAAGTGCTAATAAAACTTAGATGCCATTTTTGTGAAGTGTTAAATTCACTTACAAGGAGAAAGTAATACCATATAAATGTATAAACATAAAACATCTGTTGAGCAATATTTGCCTATGTCAGTCCCTAAGTCTCTGGAGAAGGCAATGGCACCACACTCCAGTACTCTTGCCTGGAAAATCCCATGGATGGAGGAGCCTAGCAGGCTGCAGTCCATGGGGTCGAGAAGAGTCGGACACGACTGAGCAACTTCACTTTCACTTTTCACTTTCATACATTGGAGAAGGAAATGGCAACCCACTCCAGTGTTCTTGCCTGGAGAATCCCAGGGACGGCAGAGCCTGGTGGGCTGCCGTCTATGGGGTCACACCGAGTCAGACACGACTGAAGCAACTTAGCAGCAGCAGCAGTCCCTAAGTCTGAAAGCATGTTGATGTCTTAGAGACAGAAAAAGCTATTTGGTATTTTCCTTTTAATCACACTGTAGATGGGCATGCCTCTAAAAGTCTAAAAATCACACTGTAAATGGATGTACCTCTTATTAACAAAAGAAATATTTTCATAACATAAGTAAGCCTGAGAATAGGTAAACAGGCATCAGTCTGTATCAAAAGATTATAGAGGATCATGGAAAGCTGGAATTTACCATAAATCTGTTGCCTATATTTCTCTGCCACAGTGTCTTCTATCCAGTCCACCTGATTAAAACATTGCTGCTGAAATGCTGTTAGTACTATGAGAGATAGCTCCTTCCTGAACTGCTATTAGCCATTAACACCCTAGGATAAAATAGCCTAAAATATTGGTTGACAATAACAAATGATTCCCTAAGAAACCACACATGTTTTGATCAGAATCATGGAAATGTGGCCAAAATTGCAAAGAAGATTCATATCAGAGTCTAACTAAGTTAGTCAAACTAAGAAAGTCTAAGGAGTGATATCAATGAGAGGTAAGTGATGAGAGAGCTCAAAGTGCACTAAGAGATGTGGATTCTGTGCTCAAGTACAGGAATGCCACAAACGAGACTTGGTACTGAAAATGAAAGAAAAAAAATTACATAATGATAACTTTGACTTAGTGATTATCTATACTTTCTTTAAGATATTACTTTTCAAGGGTTAAAAAGATCACCAAATTCCTTTCTTACTCTAGCACATCATTCAGTGACCTGGATGACACTTCCATGAAGGTTACATCTTTATAAGGAGATATGAGAAAAATAATTGACTTGAAAACTATAGTACTTACAAAGGAAGAAAGTGGGTATTAAAAAACAACCTTCTTTCCTTTATGGGAGAGAGAAGAAATACAACAAGCTAATTTGGAACTTGTGAAGAAATTATTAAAAAAAACAACCATTCTAATTTTGAACAAGGACTCTGTAAACATATTTGAGCTGCTAAATACTTTGCATGTGTAGTTCTGCCAGATTTTTGTAGTTTTTAGTTTCAGTCTGGCACCTCTAACATTCACACAGATTGTTTCATAATGAAATCTGAAAACAAAGAGAGATCAAAGTACATTTAAATATGTGGGTGAGGCTGAAGGATCTGTCAGTGGAAAAGATCTCCAAGACAAAAGCTGTGATCTTTAAAAGACAGCTACTGTTCACCAACAGAACCCAAATACGACATTGATTTGGTCCAAAAGATGAAGCTGAAGCATTTTTTGCAACTTTGGATTATAAACTTGCTAATTAATTTCTGACTTTCAGTTCTTAATGATAAATTGTTTCTAATCCATTTTTTGAAGAATAACAACACACAATGGAAAGTCATATTTATTAAGAATTAATTTTAGAAATGGGTGAGACCTTAGAATTGATTTAAAAACACCTCAAGAAAAAGTGGATGACGGGATGAGATGGTTAGATGGCATCACTGACTCAATGGACATGAGTTTGAGCAAATTCCTGAAGATAGTGAAGGACAGAGAAGCCTGGTGTGCTGCTGTCCATAGAGTCACAAAGAGTCAGACACAACTTAACAACCGAACAATAACAACAAACATTATAGACACAGAAATTAAGACGTAGAGTAGAAAAGTGGTTTGCCAAATATTACACAATCTTTAAAGCCAAAGAAGGAAACAAATTCTGTATCTCGTTCATCACTGTCAATGTTCTTCTCCCATATCACAATGCTTCCCCCTTAAACCACAACAAAACCAACTGATGTGAGGGAATGATTTACCATATATCATACTTGAGTTTTGGCAGCATCTCACTATTTCTTAAAACCACAGTTATCTGAGTTACTAAAGATTGACAGTACTATTTCAGTGAAGTTTATTGTTCACACGAAACCATTACAAAGTATAGTAAGAGCTAGAACAAATTTGATTTTGAAGTTGACTTTTTTGTGCTTAGAGCATGTGAAGAGGGAAAATGCTCTGACAGTTCAAGCTTACTCAAGCTTAATGACAGATCTAAATTGGAGCTTGGAGATAAAAGAAATTCTTTAGTGATGCCTCAGTTGTCATTGATTGCTATGAGCAATTTTAAAGCTATTCAAGATGAGAATTGCCAGCTTGGTTCTGAAAGAGGAGAAAGTGGTACATAAGATTAGAGGCTGGTACAAATGCTATCTTGGTTTAAAAAGAGAGGACAGTTTTGTATCACATACATAGGTGACAATCGTGATTACATATAGACATTTATCAGCAGGAAATGACTCAATGGATGTTGAGTAGTATAAGCACCAGCTGTGCTAAGGAAGATGAAAATGAAAGGCAGCTTGCCTTATATGGATCACCAGCAAGCAAGATGACTGGCGGAAAAAAAAAAGCAGTTGCTAGAGCCAAGAGCTAATAAAAAAAATAATAATAATAAACTATCTTCATAAATTATAGGACATCTTCCTCCTACTTGATGAAAATCTTTGAATTAAAAAGATATAGAGTCGATTTTGAGAAATTCAATTTCATCAAATGGAAAGTGAAAGCACCTTCAGTTCTACATATGTACGGAAGCCTTCATGCCCCATTTGCACTACTCATATTGAATCCAATAAGTTTCTACCTATTGAGTCCGAATAAATGGCAATTATCAAAATGCTCTATTTTTAACTGATCTTTAAAATCACTCTCTAGTATTTTAAAATACTAGACCTTAAAATAAAATATCCTTATAAAATATGCTAAATCCTTAAGACAATTAATAGATCGCTTTCCCCTAAATAAGTTAATAGCATCATTAATGTATAAATAGGACCCAAAAATGGAGAAGGCAATGGCACCCCACTCCAATACTCTTGCCTGGAAAATCCCATGGACAGAGGAGCCGGGTGGGCTGCAGTCCATGGGGTCGCTAAAAGTCGGACACGACTGAGTGACTTCACTTTCACCTTTCACTTTCATGCATTGGAGAAGGAAATGGCAACCCACTCCGGTGTTCTTGCCTGGAGAATCCCAGGGACAGAGGAGCCTGGTGGGCTGCCATCTTTGGGGTCGCACAGAGTCGGACACGACTGAAGCGACTTAGCAGCAGCAGTAGCAGGACCCAGAAATGGAGAAATTCAGCAGTCACCAAAGTAGATGCTATCCACAGGTAGATAACCCCAGAAGAAAAAAACAGCAAAATAAAACAAAATAGTGCCGAAAGGCATTTTCCTCTGGAACACTCATCCCTTAACTGTCATTCCCTAAATATACTGTGCATATCCACATTCGGTGCTTTTTTAAAGATGAAGTTGTCCATCTATATGAAATAATTGTCCAATATATTTCATTGTGTATATAATGCACCCTTCAAACACTAACACCAGTGTCACTTTCATGGTCAGAAATCGTCGTCGTGTAGCATAAATACTCCCACCTCCATATTTCCACAGCAGCACCTCCAGCATAGCAGTATGACATGTCATTTCTTTGCCTGCTTCCTCCACTATAGGATAGATATTGCCCTATAGTACATTATTCATCTCTGTTTATGTCTCAATATCTAATAAATTGACTAGGAGCTAACAAGTACTATAAAATATTTGTTGAACAAATGAAAATGGACCTTATCAACAGAGCTGTATATTTCTTTGCTTCCTATGATAACCACAACAGAATTTGAAATTTAGCTATAGATGACCCTGAAAGTGATTTTTTTCTTTTACATATTTCACAAAAATTTGCATTTTTACTCTATCAGGCTCTACAGAAAAGCATTTCATTATGTAATATATGGTTGACAAAGGAAAATGCATAGAAATTATGTGAGAATGTTTGTATTGTGAGATAAATAACATTTCTCCCTTTATTTTACAGTGATATAGAAGAATTCACCAAAAATGATATTTCCTGTTGGTCTAGACTGAGACTGACAAAAAATAGAAATGGAAAGATAGTGGTATAGAAGTTTCATAATCCACTTCCTTTCAGAATCATATGTGGATAGGAGGAAGGTAAATGCATCACACAAATGCTGTGTGTATACACACACATTCATACCGTGTCCATCACTGACATCCTCACCTGTAATATTGTAGCTAGCATGATATCAGGAAATCCAGTCACATTACCTCATTATATCATGCTGCCTGCCAATGTGTTTCCTCAAACAATTCCATTACAAGAAAAAAAAATCCTCTACCTATTTATTTTTGTTATTTGAGTGGTCCTAGGCAGAAAAATCCAGATGATCTTGGTAAAGTGAGCTAGCAAAATCCAATATAAATCTCCTAACAAACAAAAGCAAATATTTTAAATTGTAAATTATGCTACATCAGGGGAAATCTCATAGTCCTCAGATGTTACAAATAATATGCCCAATCCCAACAGTCTCTGTTCTTCATTTGTTTGCTGGTTTCTTTGTTTACTAGAAATAATCCTATGGGCAAAAATGCTGTTGTTTTCTATGCTGAACTGGTATCTATAGAGTCTTGCATTACTTTACAAGAAAGGCACTACATTCCTGCTCATTTCTTCAATTTGCTATAATAAGAGAGGGGAAAAATTATTTAAATAACTTCCAATGTGAGTGTTTGTTCTCTATGAATGTATATGTAATGGTATTAACTTGAGCCAGAGCAAAAATAGTTCTGACCTTCTCAAGAATGTATTTAATCAGTTTAAAACGGTATAATTACACTTAATACACTCTATTTTTATTCAGATAGACATAAAAAGAGTCTGACATGATATATGAAATTCTACTACAGGAAATTTAACTAGAAAAAAAATATCAATATTTTGTAATGCTTGTTTACACTGCAAAATTACTAAGGAGCAAAACTTTCTAAGATGACAGTAGAACATTGTAATTCACAACTGTGTAAATATCAAATGCTTCTCTTTTTCACTATTTCAAGAATGACATTGATGCTATAGCAAAGTGATACCAAAATTGATAAAGCGTGGCTACAATTTGAGCCATGTAATAATAAAACTGCCCTGTGGTTTTCTGACATAATGAAGTGGCGCACCCAAGCTACTCCAAAAGTGCTTTGGAAAGAAACCGTAATTCCTACAAATGATTCCTAGAGGCAATTTAGTAAATTCAAAGAGAACGGCTGAATATTATTTAGAAGACTGAAAGAGTCAATCTATGAATATATTTCCAGAAACGAACTAACACACCAGTTCTATACATCACTAACCATTAACAATAAAAAGCTTTGATTTTCTGATAAATTTCTAACCACTATTTACCATATCAGTTTGTGCCCTTAACTAGCCTACCATACAACAGGCACTCAATTAAGGCACTCATTCAATGGAATGACTGAATGATTGATTTGAGCTGTGTTTGCTTCATTAGTCTGAATATTCTGAAACTGACTCTATATTTTTGCTTACCCTGAAATTGATTCATAATTCAGAAAGTCAAAAAGTCTGAACTATAATATTTAATGCATCAAATAGTTCTTTTAATAAATTTTTCTTTAACTTTGAAATATAACAATTATATTCTCAAAGTCTTTGTTTCACTAATACTGCTGAAAATGAGACTTTATTTTTTTTAACAGTAAAGCATTGTTGATTTATAGAGAACTAATTTTTCATTCATTTCTTGCTCTTGTTAATTAAAAGTGGAAATCATTTACCTAGTTCATTTGCTTTATCTATAATAGGTATGTTCCTTACTTTTTAAAAATACAAGTAATTTTATAGTAATTATTATATAATCTCAAGCTTTGCTTTTAAACATATTAACATACATATTTTCATGTAAAAATGAAAAGTACATTCTATCATGTCAAAATAAACTCATATCTTTAAGGTTTTTAAAGTTTAGCAAAACCCAAGAGTCATTTGATTTTTATACTTCCCATGATCAGGCCTGTATATCCTCAACCTTCTCAGCAGGAATGTACTTCTTTTTAAATCTAAAATAAGTTAAATAACGGGTTTATAAATTAAACAAACCTATATGAAACCTAGAAAAACTGTATTGACAACTGTAACCAAGTGATTATCTGATATTAAATTGGATTTTTTAATTTCAGTGACATTTAATCTTTAGTTCACATAGCAGATAATATTCAAAATTCAAGTGCATATGAAGGTATGGTTAAAGAGATTTTTCTGGGTGAAAGCAAGCACTGTAAATAACAATTACCAAGACACTTTTGTGAGTGTCTTTTTACATGGGAAACTGCTATAGAAACTTCACTATATTCTGGGAGCATTCTCTAAAGCGTATATTGAAAGATGCTCTCTTTCAAGAAATACTGAAGAAGATCCTGGAAATGATCTTCTACTAGGTCACTAGTTTGGTTTCTTTTGCTAGTGTTTCTGCCTCATTTTTACATCAGTAAATTATAGATAAGAAACTGATCACAAAATCAGGCATGCAAGAAATATAAATTTAATTTTCCATAACTTAATGTTTCCTATATAGACAGTTTCCATCATTTCAGAGCCACACTGGCTTGAGTCAATGCTTTATCAAGTTTAGAGTCATACAAATTTGGGATTTGTTGGGAGATGTCTAATCCTAGCTTGTTATCATATACTCACCAAGGTGTACATCCCTCATGAGAAAGCAGTAGATATAGAGGTTAAGAGTGAAGGCAAGTGGCTTAGTCTCTCCATACTTCAGTTTCCTCTTTAGTAAAATGGAAATAATAAAGTGTAGTCTACAGAATAGTGTTGTGATGTATCTGTGAGACAGTACACAGAAAATGCTTAGGAAACTTAGCAACTATCAAGTAGACGATAAATGTTAGCTATAGCTAATTATCCTCTGTGTGTGTGTGTGTGTGTGTGTGTGTGTGTGTGTGTGTGTGTGTGTGCTTTGTCTTGTTTGATGCTTTGAGACCCCATGGACTGCAGCCCGCCAGGCTCCTTTATCCATGCAATTTTCCAGGCAAGAATCCTGGAGTGGGTTGCCATTTTCTATTCCAGGGATGTTTCCGACCCAGGGATAGAACACACATTGATGGCTTCTCCTGCATTAACAGGTAGATCCTTTACCACTGCACCACCCGGGAAGCCCTGCCTATTATTCTCTGTGCTATACACTCAGTCACTCAGTTGTGTCTGACTCTTTGTGACCCCATGGACTGTAGCCCACCAAGCTCCTCTGTCCATGGGGATTCTCCAGGAAGAATACTGGAGTGGGTTGCCATGCTCTCCTCCAGGGGATCTTCCCAACCCAGGGATCAAACCCAGGTCTCTCACACTGCAGGCAGATTCCTTACCATCTGAGCCACCAGGGAAGCCCAGCTATTATCCTAGCATAGTCTTCAATCCACACAAGTTGCTGACAGGTCCCTAATTTCACATTGTCTCCATTCATTTCTTATCTAAACAATTTATATAGATCTCACATTCCTGAATATAAGGCTTCTTGAGTTGTGCTTTCTCTTAGTTATGTCTGATCCTTCTTGGACATACAGAAACCACTTGAAATTCTAAAGCTGACTACCCTATACATACCCTAGATAAAATATTTGGTGTGTCTAGGGAAGTCAGCCTTAGAATTGGCTTACTGGTGCTAAAGGATGCTGAAGAACATTGGAAGGACTGATGCTGAAGCTGAAGCTCCAACACTTTGGCTACCTGATGCAAAGAACTGACTCACTGGGAAAAAAAAACTTGATGCTGGGAAAGATTGAAGGCAGGAAGAGAAGGGGACGAGAGAGGATGAGATGGTTGGATGGCATCACTGACTCGATGGACATGAGTTTTAGCAAGCTCCAGGAGTTGGTGATGGACAGGGAAGCCTGACGTGCTGCAGTCCATGGGGTCACAAAGAGTCAGACATGACTGAGCGACTGAATTGAACAGAACTGAATTGTCACATTATCTATAGTAAAGGAAAAAGATTGAGACAAAATCATTTTGGTAGTTTGGTTAGTGTGAAAAGAGAGGATCAAGGCTAACGTTCCTTTTCTAAACACACACACACACACAAACACACCCCTAAGTGTTCCTCCCTTTATCTACTCCCATTCTGTTCTCCTATAGGCAATGGAATTTTTACTTGATCTGAGAGAGAGGGTGGCAAGAAGGAATTTACTCTGAATTGATACTAAATTTTTTTTTCAGATTTATTATTTATGGTGTGAATTTTATGCCCAGAGTTCTTGGGCTAAAGTATCTGAAGGTCAAAAGTACCATATTTTTACATCTCTAAAGAGCCTTCAGATGATCAAAAGCTATAGTGACTTTCTTCAAGGCTGTGGCTGTCTCATAACCCCACATGGGACAAAGGGGAATGCAGTTCTAGGTAGCATAAATTCCTGGATAAAACACAGTGTTAATATATTAAAATATCCTGTCAGATACAATATGAAAGTAACAGTAATGATCTTTTATTTGTTTTAAAGAAAATATTTAAAAATTAAGATGATATGCTTTAACCAAAAAAAATTTCCATTCCAGGATATCACTGACCAGTAAATGATTTTCAGAA
Source organism: Bos taurus (assembly GCF_002263795.3). NCBI lineage: Eukaryota > Metazoa > Chordata > Mammalia > Artiodactyla > Bovidae > Bos > Bos taurus. The sequence continues at coordinate 37,080,976 of NC_037348.1, read as the reverse complement.
CTTCAATAAACTTAAGGAGGTAATATACTTCTACATAAACAAAACTCTACAAAAAATATGATTCAATAAAAAGGAGTTACATTTCCAAACAATTCTGTTTTTACAAAGGAAATATACAAATTCTTAAGTTAAAGATTGTGTGTTATATTTACCAAGAAATCTATAAAGAAAAGAACTGAAACAATTTACTTATGACTCTTCCTTAATAAGAGTTATTCCAAGATTTTAAGTAAAAAAAAAAGGGGGGGTCAATTTTGTCAATATTTGACCTCCAGGTACACAAGATTTTCAAAATCAACGTTTCCCTAGAACTCTTTAAATTATGATATATTTTAGGTATGTTAGTATATCTATTTCTCCAGGAAGGAATATCAGAAAGAGGTAATATTTAAGTAATTAGTATCAGTTAAACATTGTAAATGACTATGAAATAATGTAAAAGAATCTCTATCACTAGAGTAAAATTTAAACTTTAATGTAAGTTGTATTTCTACTTTGTGCTGAAAAAGAAAAGCTATATGTGATTTCTTTTTTAAATTGGAATAAACTCTAGTTTAAATCAAGGGATATTTTTTAAGGTGTACTAGAAAGAAATGACCATATCAATGCAAAAGAAAAAGTTTAAGTACTCAAATAACTATTTTAAAGTACCTTGTATTACAAGGCCCATTAAACTGTTTGATCCAACATTTTATTATAAAAATATAAGCTATATGAGGATATAGGCCTTATTTAATTTATCCTCTACAAAACCTTCAGCTCTTAGAACATGGAATAAAATATGAAAATCATTTCATAAATTCTAGTTGAATTAAAGAAAACGTATCATTTTATCCTCACTATATACTTGTTACACAATTAAGAGCTCATTTTCACATATTTCTTAGACATGGTGAGTGATTTTTTTTTCCAAATAATATACAGCTATTTCTTTGGGCTTCCCAGGTGTCACTAGTGGTAATGTAAGAGACGCGAGTTGGATCTCTGGGTTGGGAAGATCCCCCAGAGGAGGGCATGGCAGCCCACTCCAGTATTCATGCCTGGAGAATTCCATCGACAGAGGAGCCTGCTGGGCTACAGTCCATAGGGCCACAAAGAATCAGAAACGACTGAAGTGACTTAGTATACACGCACACATTTAGTTACAGACATGAAGCTTACCAAGTCCAAATTTAGGCAAGAGTTCTTTCCTCAATAGCAGAGCAAGATTTCTGATATTACTAAAGGCAAATATATGTTAATGAATGATTTAAAACTGCTATTTAAATTCCATACAGAACTTAAAACTTAGATTTAGAAACACTGATTTTTTAGTTTTGCTTTAATCTATGTATACTGAAGGGCAACCATCATGTCTTCCTGTTGTCTACCCATCCACTCATATAGCCATCCTTTTCATTTTAATGATATCACTCAGCACTAAAATAAATGATACGTAAGAATAAAATGAAGCAGATGGAGTTTAATCTATCATGATAAATAACCCAACTAACCATGTGCTTAAAGAGCACTGTGACTTTTTCATGCTTTTAAGCTTTTCGTAGCATGAGATTAATATGCCACACTGGTTTGGTTACAGGAGGGCCAGCAAAGACTCAACAGTTTAAACATTTCCTAACTTCTCACCACTCTTCATAATTTTTCAAGAAACTCCCATCTTACTTTACCAGGACAGTTTGATTAGGCAATTCCCTCAATCTAATACTGCAGAATTTCATTCATTCCTAGGATAAGAGGGAAATATTTTGAGAATAATCTAGGTGAACTAAAACTGATTTAATAGTGAGCTCAGGATTATGATGGGAAATAAAGCCAGGTTGAGTGAGAAAAAGTTAAAGGAACCAGAGGTATTTAGCATTGAGAAAATTCTAATGATGAGATGAGGTAGTGGTCTTCAAACATTTGAACAGCTATATGGTTCCCAAAAGGACTATATTTGTACTAAGGATAGAACTAGTGCTTTTGGCTAAGGATAAGAGTACCTGTTTCAGCTCAATATAACAAAGTCAGAGCTATTCAAATATAGCTCAGGTTATACAATTCAGTCCACATGGGCATCTTCACTATTTTTTTCCACTGGACTTAACCAAGTGTAGGTTAGAAAACCACTTGGTGAGGTTGATGTAATCCAATTCAGTCATTACATTAAGGTTTGGATTTCATGACCTTTAAAGTCTATGCCAACCCTGAAATTCACTGAAGCTCTGAAACCCACTCCACTGGGAGTGCTGCTTGCCAAATTAGTCTTTGCAGGAAAGGCACAAAATGATGTCAATTGTTGCAGCTGCAGTGAGTCAGCTGGAAACTGCTTTACAAAGGCAAAGTTCAACCTAGTTACTAAACCCCAACTAATTTTAAATGATTTTAGCTTTCTTAGATGGTTCCAGAATTACACACTCAATTAATGCTGTTGATTTCAGCCAAGTCTCCACAAAAAGAAGTGGAAAAACGGGCAAGTATTTGGATAAATCAAACTAAAGAAACTAGATCTTTCTGTTTTAATGCTATCTTCGGTGATCCTAAAATCTCGAGTCAAAAGGATATCAAAATTCAGGACGAAGAGGGTTGAGCTGGAAAATAGGAACTCTCAGTTCTAACCCCTACCATATTTCACTATATTTGTAAGAACAGAGATCTCAGATTCAAGTAGAACTGGATTTTAATGCTGGTTTAATCATTACTAGCTTTGGGGCTTTGAAGGAGCTATATATCTCTAGGTCTCAACAGTCTCCTCTACAATAACAATAATAGCTACTACTATTTATGGAGAGGCTGCCATGTGCCTGTAACTGTACTAGACTTTCAAATACATAGTTACATTTACAAAATTTCTATAAGATGGGCATTGTCATTCACATTTTAGAAATAAAGGAAATGGACTTTAAAGAGATAAAGTAACTTCTTCAAGCCACATAATTAGTAGGATTTTTATCAAATTATACAGAACTTTTTTGCATTTTATGTTAAGTTCTAGTCAATGAGATACTGAAAATATACTATGGGTCTCCCAGCAGGATTTCTCAAGGGAGTAACCATCCCATTCTTGTGTTCTGCCTCCATACTGCAGTCTAGACGATGTTTGTAATCGCTAGTACTCTTGTAACTGCCTAGAGTCATGCCCAGGAATGGAGAAGTCATGAATTCAAGAGTCTGGGTCCCTAATGACTTTGTTGAATCATCATATCTGTCCTAACCAGCTCATAAATGAAGCTCTTTAACATGAGGGAGAAATATACTTCTCTCATTTTAAACATCATAGAACACTATCGAGTTTTAGTTAAGTGTTGCTGAATCTCATCCTAAGTGATATACCACGCATCCAGATAATTTCTGTTTCTGTGTCAGAGGCTCATGCTGCTGCATAATATGAGAGCGATTTTATTAAATGATGTGCAAATAGTAACTGCAAATGCTGAAAAGCCATGTAGTAACTAAGAATTGCTGTAGGTTATTAAGCAGTAGAGCACCATAAATTTGGGGGTAGTTTCAGAAGTGGAACATACACAAAAGAGGTTGGAGTTAAGGGCTGAAGTTTGTCTTAATACTAGAACACTGACAAATCAATCTTTACTATGATCATCCTCTAGAAATAGATAATAAATAATAACAATCATAATTTCATATTAGAGGGCAATAAACTCATCCTTTGTTTGATTCACTCATTTAAATAATTCTGCCATATTCCTCTCTGTACTTGTGCCTGCTGTATATGACAGGTTCTAAGAACTGACTGAAGAACACAGAAATCAAAACCTTAAACAGAGACTTCCCTGGCAGTCCAGTGGGTAAGACCATGCTCCCAATACAGAGGCACAGGTTCAATCTCTGGTCAGGGAACTAAGATCACATATATCAGACTGCAAGGCCAAAAAAAAAAAAAAAAATCTTAAGCAAACACACAGAAATAAATGCTGTAATGGAAGTATGCATGATACACCTTGGAAACTCAGAGAAGCACTCCTTACACAGATTATAGGGATAGGTGGAGATCAATACTTCTAAAAATAGGTCATAATTTACCAAATCTTCAGCAATACATAGGAGTTAACCAGTATAAGAGCAGAGGGACACTTTAGTGTAAACGGGATACACAAATGTATAGAATTGACAGCTTCGCACACATGTGCTGGTATACAATGTGGTATAGGGAGAGATAAGATTTAAGACATAAGGAAAGGGCCAGATAATAAAAGAATATATTGATCAGAAGGGCTTATATTTATCCTTAAAACATTGAAGGCTTTTAATGCGTACTGAAATGATCAAACATGTTTTCAAAAACTACTCTGGAAAAGAATTTGCAGGACAAACTGGAGGTGACAAGACTGGTATTAATAGCAGGAAAACAGTTTGAGGCTATTTGTATAATTTGATTAAAGAAATTCTTAGAACAGAATGAAAACAGTTGTATTATAGATGTAAAATGAAGGACACTTTAAAGGTATTTTAAAAAGCTGTGAAGGGTCTACCAAATTTAACAACCTAGAGGCCACAATGAATGTTGCAAGAGTGTGGGAAGCAGACATCAGATTGACAATAGCAGAGGACTGACTAAGCAATTAAGAGTAGATGCGTAGAGGCTACATATAGTTCCTTTTCAATCAAAGTCAAGCATCTCAAATTGGAGCAAAAGTAAAAAGATGTTACAGGAAGGAAAATAAGAAGGATATGTTTTATTCCTAAAGTGGAAATAACTGAGAATGTTTCTATTCTGCTAGAGATGGGGAAGTCCTAGAAGAGGGAGAAAAATATTAATAATTGAAATGAAGACCATGAAGAGTTGAAAAGGAGTAAACATGATTCCATGCAAAGTATCCAACACATAATACAGTCAGGGAACTGAACTGTTTGTGAGACGGAATCCTGAACATGAAGGAAGTGTTGTTTAAGGTAGTTAAGGACTTAATACCACTCGCCTCCCTATTCCTTAAAGACTTTTTCTGCTTCTTTTACTCATTCCTAGGCTGTCTGGGGCAAAACAGCCCATTCTACAGAACTATGACCTGAGTTTTTAAACATGAAACCACATCACATAAAGGAAGAGGATTGTTGAAGGAATGGTGAGTATTTTTCATAAAGGCGAACACTGAAAACATTGTCAGATCAAGAGAAGGAAAATGAGGGCTCACACTGAGAGATTAACATCCAGCAAAGAAAAGCCTCAGGATTAAATCCCAGAGATTAGGAACAGTATTTTCCAGATGCAGTTGTAATAATACTGACAACTAGCACATTTCCCATCATTGTGTCCTCCGTGCCTGACACAATGACCGGAACAAGCAGTCATGAATTATTCCTATTTGGATGTCTGAACAGACAGTATAACATGAGCCTCATACCTTCTCCAATATGTGTTAACTATTTTCTCAGTATAGGCAAGTGTGGGCTATCAGCTCTGTGTTACTTTCTATTAGACAATGAAAGTCTAGTGCAGTGTTTGTTTTCTATCCAGAAGCTCCCAAAGAAGGCAGTAATCAACTGTGAATGGGGAGTGTGAAACTGCTTCTCTAAGATGACAGAAATTGGTCTGGATCTCGTAAAAGCATATATTGTTTACAGCAGCGCTTCTTAAGGTTAAATGTGCATGTACCTAAGGATCATATTAAAATGCAGACCTTGATTCAAGAAGTCTAGAGTGGGGTCTGAGATTTTGCATTTTATAAGTGCTCAGGTGATTCTAATCTCTTGGTCCATGGACCATACATTGAGTACCAAGGAGTCACAGTAATTTAATATAGGTGATACTAAGGAGGACACATATTTGGGATTTTTGCTTCTAAAATTTTCTCATCATAATATTCAATCATTTTGCTACATTTTTTCTTAGGGCTTTGTTTTTTTCTTTTTTTTTTTTCTCTTTTTTTCTGCAATGGTTAATTATTGTCTCAATTGGAAATACAACACTTTGGATACATTCCTTCAAAAAAGACATATCATAAATAATTATTATGAGTATTGAAGTATATTTTAATATATTTTGAATCTAAAAAGCCTATAACTTAGTTCCTTCAAGAAAATTTCCCAATGATATATTTTCTCTGATTATTAAAAGCATTATTTTTTAGGATTAATAAAAGGACATAAATGCTTTCTCATTTTTCTTCCAACTAAACTATTCTACCTTTTTCTGAACGTTTCTGAATGTTTAATCAGAACGTTCTTAGTTATCATTGGAGTAATAAAGTTGTCACCAGTCTCCCGATTTGCAGGCAGATTCTTTACCATCTGAGCCACTAGAGAAGCCTCCCTACTCCCCAAAGAAATAGATCAGATGAAACAAAATGAAAACTCTTTATATTTAAAGACTATATCCCAATTTATAAAAGCTATCAAGAGGCTTACAGTAAGGCATTCTAAGCTTTTACATAATGAAAACAAAACAAATCCAAGAACCACTGTAGCCCAACCAACCACTAATACTTGCTATCACAATTCTCACACTTTAAATGATGATGTAATACTCTGTTTGATTCCCTGTCCCTCAGTTCAGTTCAGTTCAGCCAGTCAGTCGTATCCGACTCTTTGCGACCCCATGAATCACAGCACGTCTGGCCTCCCTGTCCCTCACCGACTCCCGGAGTTCACTCAGACTCACATCCATCGAGTCAGTGATGCCATCCAGCCATCTCATCCTCTGTCGTCCCCTTTTCCTCCTGCCCCCAATCCCTCCCAGCATCAGAGTCTTTTCCAATGAGTCAACTCTTCGCGTGAGGTGGCCAAAGTACTGGAGTTTCAGCTTTAGCATCATTCCTTCCAAAGAAATCCCAGGGCTGATCTCCTTCACAATGGACTGGTTGGATCTCCTTGGAGTCCAAGGGACTTGCAAGAGTCTTCTCCAACACCACAGTTCAAAAGCATCAATTCTTCAGGGTCCCCTAAATTTACACTAGAATTACAAAATCTCCCCTGAATATTCAGTTGTCCATCTTTTTAGAACAAGCCCTAGGTCAGTATTTAGCATTAAACCCTGTTGGTCTGCCTTAGTTTTAATAGCAGATTCCCTGATTGCCAGTTACCTTAGTCTTTATGTTGTAATTCTGAACACTCATGGATTGGATTTCTAACCCTTAATTTGAATGTTGTTGGATGAGAGCCACAACACAACATTAAATACCATAACATTAGCTCGTTATAGTTAAAATCTTTTCTCTTCCCTTCCGTGTGTTTGTGTGTGTGTGCTCATGCGCGCGCTAAGTCACTTCAATAGTGTCTGACTCTTTGAGACTCCATGGACTGTAGCCTGCCAGGTTCCTCTGTCCATGGGATTTTCCAGGCAAGAATTCTGGAATGGGTTGCCATGCCTTCCTCCAGGGGATGTTCCCAACCTAGGGATTTATTCAGTGTCTAGTCTTCTGCATTGGCAGAAGGGTTCTTTACCACTAGCGCCAGCTGCAAAGCCCTCCCTCCTATGTAGATACTCTTAACTTGGATTTAAGTTGAATTCTTGGCTAGTCCTCACAATCTGCCTGAATTTTCCATCATGGACTGAATTTTACACTCTATATTTACTTTTTTAAAAAAATTACTACCTAAATTTCCCATACTCTGCTATACTTACCTAATATTATGGATTTGCCAAGATTTCCAATCTTGGCCTTCCCAGCATATCCCATCCTTTTGTCACTCCATTTCTGATTCTGATAATGAGGCCCCTCCTTTTTCATTACCCAAAAAGTTTTTATTGAGAACCAACTATGTCCAAGGAACTATCCTAAATACAGGGATATAGAAGCAAGTCCTCATCTATGCAGAGCTTATTCTTCAAATATTATGATTCATGCTATCAGATATGCACACAAATTAAAACAACTTTGAACTTTATTCCAACTGTATTTAATTCTTTGTTTTTGAAAAGCTCAGGAATTTTTTAAACCCATCTTTTGGGTATAAACCCTAATTATTACTTTCTGATATACATTCCTAAGATTTTTGCAAAGTGTATGGATTTAAAATTCTTACAATTTGAATGACCTTTTCTACTTATGTAATAGTCTATAACCATTATCATAGAATCCTATGAGTTTTTTTAATATTAGAAAATACCTAATTCAACACTCCTTCCCAAGTGAAAACACATTACATGGTATCTATACATATTATCTAGTTTTTTCTCAGATATTCAGGAATTAGGAGTTTGTTATACAAGGTGAGCTTACATTGCTGGCTCTCTAATATGTACCATTTCTGATCTCAAAATCAAAGAGGGAAAACACTGTCATAAGACAAATTTCAAATATTTGAATACAACCACCCTGTTGTTCTCTAATTGGAGACTTCTAAATTTGTGGCAGGGTTTATAAATCCTTTACCATCCTGACCCCTGTCCCATGTATGTGCACCACTTAGAATGTTTCATCAGCCAGAAGTAACAGCACTCTTAATAGAATAAGATAATTCAGATGGGCCAACACAGAGCATCACAAAAACTCCTGAAACCTGGATAATCTAAAATTGCAGGGCTATTACATCTTCAGTTCATGGAACTGAGCTCATGGAAACAAAATCTTATTTTCATATGAAGTAGAAGCCAGATATCCTCTTTTGTTATTGCTGTTGTTCAGTCGCGGAGTCATGTCCAACTATCTGTGACCCTATGGACTGCAGCCTGCCAGGTTTCCCTGTCCTTCACCATCTCCTGGAGTTCGCTCAAACTCATGCACACTGAGTCAGTGATGTCATCCAACCATCTCGTCCTCCATCATCCCTTTCCCCTCCTGCCTTCAATCTTTCCAAGTATCAAGGTCTTTTCCAGATGAGTTGGCTCTTCGCATCAGGAGGTCAAAGTATTGGAGCTTCAGCATCAGTCTTTCCAATGATATATTCAAGGTTGATTTCCTTTAGGATTGACTGGTTTGATCTCCTTGCAGTCCAAGGGACTCTCAGGAGTCTTCTCCAAAACCACAGTTTGAAAGCATCAGTACTTCAGTACTCAGCCTTTTTTATGTTCTAACTCTCACATCTGTACATGACTACTGGAAAAACCATAGCTTTGACTATATGGACCTTTGTCAGCACAGTAATGCCTTTGCTTTTTAATACTCTGTCTATAGGTTTGACACAGCCTTTCATTTAAGGAGCAAGCACGGCTTGCTCTTAATTTCATGGCTGCAGTTACGTTCCGCAGTGATTATGGAGCCCACAGAAATAAAATCTGTCACTGTTTCCATTATTTTCCCATATATTTGCCATGAAGCAATGGGACTGGATGCTATGATCTTAGTTTTTTTGAATGTTGAATATTATGCCAGCTTTTCCACTCTCCTCTTTCATTTTCATCAAAGGGCTCTTAAGTTCCTCTTCAATTTCTGCAATAATGATGGTGTCATCAGCATATCTGAGGTTATTGATATTTTCCTGGCAATCTTGATTCGAGCTTGTGCTTCACTGAGCCCAGCATTTTGCATGATGTATTTTGCATATATATTAAATAAGTAGGGTGACAATATGCAGCCTTGATGTACTCCTTTTCCAATTTTGAACTAGTCAGTTGTTCCATGTCCAGTTCTAACTGTTGCTTACTGATCTGCATACAGGTTTTTCTCAGGAGACAGGTAAGGTGGTCTGGTATTCACATCTCTTTAAGACTTTTCCACAGTTTGTTGTGATCCACACAGTCAAAGGCTTTGGCATAGTCAATGAAGAAGAAGTAGATGTTTTCTGGGAATTCTCTTGCTTTTTCTATGATCCAACGGATGTTGGCAATTTGATCTATGGTTCCTCTTTTAAAATCCAGCTTGAACATCTGGAAATTCTCAGTTCATATACTGTTGAAGCCTAGCTTGAAGGATCTGGAGTATTACCTTGCTAACATGTGAAATGAGTGCAATGATGAGGTAGATTTAACATTCTTTGGCATTGCCTTTCTTTGGGATTGGAATGAAAACCGACCTTTTCCAGTCCTGAGGCCACTGCTGAGTTTTCCAAATCTGCTGGCATATTGAGTGCAGCATTTTAACAGCATCATCTTTTAGGAGTTGAAATAGCTCAGTTTGAATTCCATCACCTCCACTAACTTTGTTCATAGTGATGCTTTCTAAGGCCTACTTGACTTCACACTCCAGGATGTCTGGCTCTAGGTGAGTGATCATGCCATCAGTGGTTATCTGGGTTATTAAGACCTTTTTTTCTATAGTTGTTCTGTGTATTCTTACCACTTCTTCTTAATATCTTCTGCTTCTGTTAGGTCCATACTATTTCTGTCCTTTATTGTGTCCATTTATACATGAGATGTCCCCTTAGCATCTCTAATTTTCTTGAAGAGATTGCTAGTCTTTCCCATTCTATTGTTTTCCTCTATTTCTTTCCATTGTTCACTTAGGATGGCTTTCTTATCTCTCCTTGCTATTCTTTGGAACTGTCCCTTCAGATGGACATATCATTCTCTTTCTCCTTAGCCTTTTGTAAACCCTTTCCCTAAACCTAACTCTAATCCTCATATCTTAAGCAAATTTTTTTTTATGCCTAAACAGAGTAAATTACATTAGTGATTGTTAATTTTTATTGTTTGCTTCAACACAACATGAATTTCTAGGGTGGTTGAAACTTGACTCAGTCACCTATGTTACTATCCCTCCCAGTTTTTCTCCATCTGAAAATAAGACTGTCATATATGACCTCACCCAAATAATTGATAACATTTTTCAACAGTAAAAAGGCAGAAGACAACTTTGTGGCAGCAAGCCATTAATCCTTTTCTTTTCTATTTGTCCCCTTTGTGTTTCCTTATGACTAACACATGTGTGCTATAAAAATTTAATACAAAAATGGAAAAAGTAGAAATGGAAATGAATGTATTCCTATCACAATCCTACTCTCGAGAGGTAAAAATCTTTAATATTTTGGTACATATTTATCTAACTCAAACTTTCATTTTATATATATTTTGAAAAGTAAGTGACTCTAAAAATGCTGTTATGCACACCTAGAGCCAGACCTCCTGGAATGTGAAGTCAAGTGGGCCTTAGAAAGCATCATTACGAACAAAGCTAGTGGAGGTGATGGAATTCCAGTTGAGCTATTTCAAATCCTGAAAGATGATGCTGTGGAAGTGCTGCACTCAGTATGCCAGCAAATTTGGAAAACTCAGCTGTGGCCACAGGACTGGAAAAGGTCAGTTTTCATTCCAATCCCAAAGAAAGGCAATGCCAAAGAATGCTCAAACTACCCTCCAATTGCACTCATCTCCCACGCTAGTAAAGTAATGCTCAAAATTCTCCAAGCCAGGCTTCAGCAATACGTGAACTATGAACTTCCAGATGTTCAAGCTGGTTTTAGAAAAGGCAGAGGAATCAGAGATCAAATTGACAACATCCACTGGATCATGGAAAAAGCAAGAGAGTTCCAGAAAAACATCTATTTCTGCTTTATTGACTATGCCAAAGCCTCTGAGTGTGTGGATCACAATAAACTGTGGAAAATTCTGAAAGAGATGAGAATACCAGACCACCTGACCTGCCTCTTGAGAAACGTATATGCAGGTCAGGAAGCAACAGTTAGAAGTGGACATGGAACAACAGACTGGTTCCAAATAGGAAAAGGAGTATGTCAAGACTGTATATTGTCACCCTGCTTATTTAACTTATATGCAGAGTACCTCATGAGAAACACTGGGCTAGAAGAAGCACAAGCTGGAATCAAGATTGCCGGGAGAAATATCAATAACCTCAGATATGCAGATGACACCACCCTTATGGCAGAAAGTGAAGAGGAACTAAAAAGCCTCTTGATGAAAGTGAAAGAGGAGAGTGAAAAGGTTGGCTTAAAGCTCAGGAGGTCCAAACCAGTCCATCCTAAAGGAGATCAGTCCTGGGTGTTCATTGGAAGGACTGATGCTGAGGCTGAAATTCCAATACTTTGGCCATCTCATGCGGAGAGTTGACTCATTGGAAAAGACCCTGATGCTCGGAGGGATTAGGGGCAGAAGGAGAAGGAGACGACAGAGGATGAGATGGCTGGACAGCATCACCGACTCAATGGACATGAGTTTGGTTAAACTCTGGGAGTTGGTGATGGACAGGGAGGCCTGGTGTGCTGCGATTCATGGGGTCACAAAGAGTCGGACACGACTGAGAGACTGAACTGCACTGAACTGATGCACACTTTCTTCACTTAAATTATAATTGGCCTATTTTTTAATATATCCAAACATTTCAAGCCACGTCATTCTTTTTGACAAAATCGTCATAAACCATTTTATATTGTACAATTTAATGAATCATTTTTTGATTAATCTTCTTTACTTACAACTTTTGCTGTTATAAAATATACTACATTATATATTTATTGTAATGGACAAATTTGGGTGTCAATAGTGAGAGAATTTCTACAGGATTCATAACTTAGAATTGTTGGTGAGAGATGAAAATTTCAGATCAAATAAATAGTGCAAACCTTAAAATGATACTTAATTTTAGTGAATTTAACATTGATTAAGGTATGATAGATATGTCCATTTGTGTATATTTTTGCTCAAAAATGAATACTATCAAGCTTTTAATGTATTTCTCTATGACAGGTAAAAGCTTATCTCAGCTTTTTGTTGTTGTTGTTTGTTAAATTTATTAGTGAATCTGTGTTTTAGTATTAGAGAGTCATTTAAATTTCTTCTATTAGCTATGAGAATCTGCCTTTTTCATGTTTCCCTATTGTGTTGCCATTTCTTTTTCCTGACCTTTAAGGGCTTTTTGAATTATAGAGGTCATAGATTTGTAACATATTTCCCCAAGTCAGAATATGTTCTTGCTTCATTTATGTGTTGTTGTTGTCGTCATATATTTAAATTTTTAACTTCTAAAAATCATTTCTGAGTTTCATATTATGTGTTGATAAGCCTTCCCCACTACCTAAGTATCAGAGAAAATTGCTTTCTCCAGTATGTTGTGCTTTCATTGTATATAAGTAAATGTTTAACCTACTCAAAATTTTTATTGTTATAGTAAATTAAATCTATAATGTATTAATTTCTCCATTAATTAAATATAAAATACACCATTATTCAGGTATCCCCAGTGATCTCAAGCAATAATTTTTCATTACCCAGTTATTGACAAGCTCTTACATGAAACCACTAATTTTTAAGAAAGGTAATAATAGAACGGCTATTTTTCAAATCTAGATGATGACAATATCCTTTAAGAAGCTTAAAAGAAAGAAAGAAAGCAGATCTCTGGAGCTCTGGAGAGCTGGAGATTCTGATTTACTATGAATGGCATGTGACCTTGATTCAGTTCAATTCAGTCGCTCAATCCTGTCCAACTCTTTGTGACCCCATGGACTGCAGCAAGCCAGGCTTCCATGCTGATCACCAACTCCCAGAGCCTACTCAAACTCATGTCCATTGTATTAGTGATCCAACCATCTCATCCTCTGTTGTCCCCTTCTCCTCCCACCTTCAATCTTTCCCAGCATCAGAGTGTTTTCCAATGAGTCAGTTTTTCACATCAGGTAGCCAAAGTATTGGAGTTTCAGCATAAGTCCTTCTAACGAATATTCAGGACTGATTTCCTTTAGGATGGACTGGCTGGATCTCCTAGCAGTCCAAGGGACTCTCAAAGAGTCTTCTCCAACATCACAGTTCAAAAGCATCAATTCTTCAGTGCTCAGCTTTCTTTATAGTCTAACTCTCACATCTATACATGACTACTGGATAAACCATAGCTTTCACTGGATGGACCTTTGTTGGCAAAGTAATGTCTCTGCTTTATAATATACTGTCTAGGTTGGTCATAGATTTTCTTCCAAGGAGCAAGCGTCTTTTAATTTAATGGCTGCAGTCATCATCTGCAGTGATTTTGGAGCCCAGAAAAATAGTCTCTCACTGTTTCCACTGTTTCCCCATCTACTTGCCATGAAGTGATGGGACCAGATGCCATGATCTTAGTTTTCTGAATGTTGGGTTTTAAGTCAACTTTTTCACTCTCCTCTTTCATTTTCATCAAGAGGCTCTTTAGTTTTTCTTTGTTTTCTGCCATAGGGTGGTATCATCTGCGTATCTGAGGTTATTGGTATTTCTCCCAGCAATCTTGATTCCAGTTTGTGCTTCATACAGCCTGTCATTTTGCATGATGTATTCTTCGTATAAGCTAAATAAGTAGGATGATAATATACAGATTTTATTTACTCCTTTCCCAATTTGCAACCAGTCTGTTGTTCCATGTCCAGTTCGAACTGTTGCTTCTTGACCTGCATACAGATTTCTCAGGAGACAGGTAAGGTGGTCTGATATTCCCATCTCTTTAAGAATTTTCCACAGTTTATTGTGATCCACACAGTCCAAAGGCTTTGGGGTAGTTTATAAAACAAAAGTTGATGTTTTTCTGGAACTCTCTTGCTTTTTCCATGATCCAACAGATGTTGGCAATTTGATCTCTCGTTCTTCTGCTTTTCTAAATCCAGCTTGAACATCTGGTAGATCATGGTTCATATACTATTGAAGTCTGGCTTGGAGAATTTTGAGCATTACTTTGCTAGCATGTGAGGTGAGTGCATTTGTGTGGTAGTTTGAACATTCTTTAGCATTGCCTTTCTTTAGGATTGGAATGAAATTGGCATTGATAATACTTTAAAACAATATTTCAGGTGATTCTGATAATTTGCCTAAATGTTATGCTTTTACCCATTTCTATAGAATTTACACTTTAGACTAAATTCTATAGAATTTAGACTACCAACGTTAGATTTTCTGAGGAAAACACTTTAAATGCATATAACTAGGCTACATTCCAGATATAGTGACTCAGAACATTAAGGAGGACCTAGAAATTCCAATCATAATTGCAGTAGCAGTAACACTAACTTTAATACCAAGTATCATTGAAGAAGAATGTAGAAATAGATTGATTACAGTAACAGTCCTAAATTTTTATTTATTCTACACTTAGTTTCAGCAAAACACTATCACCCATTATCAACTTTATCAGAGTGTGGTTTTCTATCTCATTTGAGGTATGAATATACAATTTTCAAAGAACTAAAATTTAAGTCATGTATAGTCAGTCATAGGTTTAAATGTATTTAAACCTTCTCTGGTGGCTCAGCTGGTAAAGAATCCACTGAAAATACAATTACTATAGAATTAATCTCAGATGATAGTAAGGATCCGTGAGAAAATTCATTTTCCTTAAAAAGCTGTCTTAGATCACCAGTTGGATCTTAGATTGTCCATTGACTATCCCTATGTTGAAGCCACTCAGAAAATGTACAGTTTTTCAAGGAGTTAAAGTATTATCTATTATCACCTTCCAGGATATAATGATTAATTTAATACATCAACATGGCTAGGACAGACTTTTGGTCAAACATTAGTTTATCTGTTGTTTGAAGATGAGAACATTTAAATCAGTAGACTTTTCATAGAGGATATGGCATGCATGCTCAATAGAGTCTGACTCTGTTATTCCATGGACTGTATCCCACCAGGCTCCTCTGTTCATGGAATTTTCCAGGCAAGAATACTAGAATAGGTTGCCATTTCTTAACCCAGGGGATCTTCCAACTGGGGCATCCAACCCACATCTCTTGCATCCCCTTCATTAGCAGGCAGATTCTTTAGCACTGTACCACCTGAGAAGCCCTTTAGTAAAGGAGATTACCTACAAAATATGGGTGAGCCTCATATAACCAATCAGTCGAGGGCCTTAAGAGAAAAAAAAGATTGACATCCGCAGAGGAAGAAGGAATTCTGTCTGTAGTATGCCTTTGGACTTGAGCTGCAACATCAATTCTTCCCTGATTCTCAAGCCTACTTCATAGAATTTGGATGTCTCAGCCTCAACAATCATGTAAGCTGATTACTTAAAATCTTGTTCTTGCTCTCTTGTGCATGCTCTCTTTCTCCATACATATATGTGTATACACAGATATACATATATATTCACATACACCACACAAATCCTACTTTGTTTCTGAGGAGAACCCTAGCTAATATACAGAACCTACTGCAAAAACAAACTCCACATTTGCCAACTCTCAGGCTTCAATGCGCAGACACAGTTTTACTCTCTCTATTATATTTAATAATTTTGTTTAAGTTAAGATGAGGCTTACCACTAGAGTATATTTTGCTCCCTTTCTCCCCCAAATCATCCAACACTTACTTGATCAAAGTGTGTTAGGATGGATGTCTTTTGAAGTTAATGAAGTTTGAATTGTTTTTTAAAATTACACCAAATTTTCAATTTCTTTCTCTCAAGTATTAATAATTCTAGGAAGTTCTACAATTCCTTAAAAAGAAATAATATTTAATTACAAAGTAATCAATTTATTATTTGAGAGTTTATGCTTCAGGTAAAATGGACTATGTACATTTCTCCCTGCAAGTAGAAATACAATTAGAAAACTTGGACAGAAGACATAGATTTTTGAGAATTCTAAAAAGTACATAGTAGTAGGTAAACAAGAGAATATCAGAATTATAACAGCCAGCAAACTAGTGATAAATTTATCTCTTTTTGCCTTCTGACATCCCCTGGTCAGAATAGTAATACATTAAGATGCTGAGATGTGAGCACTGTAGTACACACAGAACTCCAGGAAAAAAATTTCATTGCTGACTCAAAGAACAGGAAATAGAACTCTTAATGCTCAGAAACAATGTAGAAATTCTCCTATTTTTCTTTCCTCTTTCCTTTCATACTCTAGCCTCCAACAAAACCATGACAGTGGTAACAGTTGTTGCCATGGGAACCCAAAAATGTCAAAATTCTGAGGAAGGGGAATGGTCCTCTCTGGTGGAGCTGTGGTTCCAAGTGGGTGGGGCCAACTCCCACTACTTTTTTCCTCTATCTTCACATCACTTGGTCCTGGATGCAGGCTCAAAACTGGAAGTGTGCAATAGAATACAGTAACTAGGCTACCAAGTTCCTGGCCTGAGGCCTAAAAGAGAAAGCCCCAGAAAACTGGAAAGTTCCAGGTTGATGACAGAGAGCAAAGAATTCAAAGAAGCAACCTAAAATGATTGTTTATAAACTTTCGGGCCCATTTCCAGATGCACAGGTGTAGGTAGGAACCTAATTAGCATACCAAAGATCTTGAGACATGAATTAAAGAGCAGATCACCAGCCAGGCTCCAAAAAGAGCACTGGGTGGTACACAACAAGGAAAAATCCAAGAAGTACTAGAAAAGTTTTAGAAACAAAACTGATATTAGAAACATGGCCCACAGAAGGCTAGGTGGAGCTCATGGCCTGAACATAAGCAGTTGATTTTCTGCTAAAACATAAAAATTAATACTCTCAGTAGAATTAAACAAGACTGGATTCTCATAATATTTCAAATATCCAGGATACAATCCAAAGTTAATTGGCATATGAAGAATCAGAAAAACTGCAACTCATATGGGAAAAGACAAACACAGATGCCAACATCAAAATGACACAGATGTTGGAATAATCTGACAGACTTCAAAGCAGCCATTATAAAAAGCATGAATTTGCAATATTGAGTACTCTTAAAATGAATTTTAAAATGCAATGTCTCAGCAAAGCAATAGAAGAATAGACTCAACAGCAGAATGATAATAGCAGATGAAAGTTGGTAAACTTGACGATAGACCAACAGAAATTATTCAATCTGAACAATATGATAAGCCCCTTACATACAAACAAGAATGTATTCTTAAGTCCAATTTGTTCATAAGTCCAATAAAGTTAGCCTATGTACCTAACACAATCAGCTATATAGTACTGTTCTGTATTGGGTTATAATACTTTTTGTAAAAATAATACATAAACAAACACACAAAATAAAGAAAAAATTTTAATCTTATAGTACAGTACCTTGAAAGGTACAATAGTACAGTACAACAGCTGTATACAAGGGCTGGCATGAGTGAACAGGCAAGAAGAGTTACTGACTAGAGGAGGGAAAGGAGGTGGGAAATGGTAGAACTGAAGGATTGCCAGCAAAAGGTGATGGAGGACAAGCTGAAATTTCACTCATGCCTGATGTTAAAGGCACAGGTTTTGGTGTCTTGCTGGATTCAATTCTATCTAACTTCTTGAAACAGGAAAAAAAAAAAAAAAAGATCTAGTAAGTTCTAGGTAGTAGCTCTTTTTTTTCTCATCATAGATAACAGTGGCACTGGATTGCATTCTGAATAGCAGCTGTAACCTTTGTGTACCATTCTATGTCCAGGTCCTGTGCATCAGATAGAACTAACGTATGTGGTTGGCCATGTTAGCATCTTTGAAAGTTTGAAACTTGAAAGTTTGTACCTAGGAGACTGTACAGAGGATAAAAGTTTTCTTAAAATTGAGAAGAACTACAGAAACTCTGAGACAATGAAAAGTTTAAGATGTGTATCATCAGCATTAAAGCAAGGAAGGAGAAACTGCAGAGTTGAAAAAATATTTGAAGAAATAGTGGCCCCAAAACATCTCAAGTTAAGCAAAAGGTGTCTATGAATTAAAGAAGCTGAGTAAGCTTTAAACCCAAAGAAATTTATGTCCATATGTATCATAATCAAACTATTGAACATTAGTTGCAAAAAAAGAAAATCTTGAAAGCAGCCAGAGAAAATAACACATTAACTATAAACCATGACCAAAAAAATGGGGATTATGAAGATTTCTCATCAAAAACCATGCATGCCAAAAGAAAATGGTACAAAATTTTTAAAGTTTTGAAAGAAAAGAATTGTCAACCCAGAATTTCATATCCAGTGAAAATATCCTTCAGGAATGAAGGTGAAATAAAGACATTCTCAATTTATATAGATACAGTTTATAAGCAAACTACAGCATAAATGAGAAGTAGTAAGGTAGTAAAAATTTCTACATTCTAATAGAAATAGTAAAATATTGGTTCTAAGTAAACTGTGAAAAGTTTAGTATTTTGTAATCACTAGAGCTTAAGCAATCACATGAGTTTGAGCAAGCTCCAGGAGTTGGTGATGGACAGGGAACCCTGGCGTGCTGCAGTCAGACAAAGAGTCAGATATGACCGAGTGACTGAAGTGAACCGAATCACCACAGCAACCACTAAAAATAGAGATAACTAAATGAAAATGAATGCTAAAAAATATTCAAATAACCCAAAAGAAAGCAAGAAAGGAGAGAGAACTGAAAAACAGAAGGAACAAACATAAAACAAATAAAGTGACAGACCTAAGTCCAAACATATCAAAAATTACATTCAATTTAAATGATCTAAATATGCAATTAAAAGGCAGACTGTCAAAATGGATAAATCAACATAACCCATCTATGCTATCTATAAAAATCTCACTCCAAACATTACAACATAGGTGGATTAAAAAGTGAAAGTGAGAGGGTTAGTTGCTCTGTGGTGTCTGACTCTTTTCAACCCTATGAACTGCAGCCCACCAGGTTCCTCTGTCCATGGAATTCTCCAGGCAAGAATACTGGAGTGGGTATCCATTCCCTTCTCCAGAGGTTCTTCCCAACCCAGGGATTGAATGCAGGTCTCCTGCATGACACATGGATTCTTTACCATCTGACTCACCAGAGAAGCGTGAATTAAAAGTAAAGAATGGAAAAAAGATATACTATACAATCAAACACTGAACAATAGTAACTGGATTGGCTATACTATAATCAGTAATCTTTAGAGTAAAAGAGCAATCTTTAAAGAATTACCAGGGAAAACGGGAAAAATTCTATAATGAGACAAGTTTTAGTCCATCAAGAAGTTATACCAATTCAAAATGTTCATGTGCCCAACTGAAGTACAAAATACATGAAGCTAAAACTGACAGAATAAAAAGAAATAGATAAATCCATAACTATGGTTAGAGATGTAAATACTTCTCTGTCAATAATATACAGACAGAAATTCAGTGAGGATATAGAAGAACTAAACAATGTCACAGTGCTATATATTTCTCAACTGACTTGTGGAACACCTGGGAGCATTTTAACTGTACCATTTTCCTCTAATTTAAACTACTTTTATTGACCCCAACTCACAACCCTACATACTAGGAACTAACAGTACCAGGTAAAGAAAAGATGAGAGGAGTAAATTTTTTTAAATCTGTATTTTCCTCCATAGCTTTATTTTAAATATTTTTAATTTTAAAATATATTTCAAAATATATTTAAGACTAATCAGTGATTTATGAAAACAGTTATAACCAACTTGGGTTTTAGAAATAGAATATTGTTTGCTTGTCCCTACCAAAATAGATCTCTCTACCTTCTGACTAGAGATAAGCATTATTCTGTTTCCTATGAATAATTCATTCTTGTTTTGCAATTTATGAAAGCCTAAATAATGGTTTGATTCTTCCACATTCTCAATTGCATAAAATTTATAACTTTTGAATTTCTTCTTTTACTCATTAACCCTGAATATTCATTGGAATTAATGTTGCTAAAGCTGAAGCTCCAATACTTGGCCACTTGCTGCAAAGAGCTGACTCTTTGGAAAATACCCTGAAGCTGGGAAAGGGTATTTCTTTGGAAATACCCTGAAGGCAAAAGGAGAAGGGAGTGGCAGAGGATGAGATGATTAAATAGCATCACCAACAATGGACTTGTATTTGAGCAAACTCTGGGAGTTAGTGGAGGACAGAGGAGCCTGGCATGCTACAGGCCATGGAGTCACAAAGAGTAAGACACAACTTGGTGACTAAACAAAAACAACAATATGTATATGTTCATCCATTTTAGGAGGTGTATCATACATTATTCTATGTTATGATTATACCAAAAAGTTAAAATTATGATGGACACTTGAGTCATTTCCAATTTGGGGTTATTATTTTAAAAACTACTATGAACATTTGAGACATACACACAAGATTTACTTTATTTTTTTTTAATTTTATTTTATTTTTAAACTTTACATCATTGTATTAGTTTTGCCAAATATCAAAATGAATCAGCCACAGGTATACATGTGTTCCCCATCCTGAACCCTCCTCCCTCCTCCCTCCCCATACCATCCCTCTGGGTTGTCCCAGTGCACCAGCCCCAAGCATCCAGTATTGTGCATCGAACCTGGACTGGCGACTCGTTTCATACATGATATTACACATGTTTCAATGCCATTTTCCCAAATCTTCCCACCCTCTCCCTCTGCAACAGAGTCCATAAGACTGTTCTATACATCAGTGTCTCTTTTGCTGTCTTGTACACAGGGTTATTGTTACCATCTTTCTAAATTCCATATATATGCGTTAGTATACTATATTGGTGTTTTCCTTTCTGGCTTACTTCACTCTGTATAATAGGCTCCAGTTTCATCCACCTCATTAGAACTGATTTAAATGTATTCTTTTTTAATGGCTGAGTAATACTCCATTGTGTATATGTACCACAGCTTTCTTATCCATTCATCTGCTGATGGACATCTAGGGTGCTTCCATGTCCTGGCTATTATAAACAGTGCTGTGATGAACATTGGGTACATGTGTCTCTTTCCTTTCTGGTTTCCTCAGTGTGTATGTCCAGCAGTGGGATTGCTGGATCATAAGGCAGTTCTATTTCCAGTTTTTTAAGGAATCTCCACACTGTTCTCCATAGTGGCTGTACTAGTTTGCATTCCCACCAACAGTGTAAGAGGGTTCCCTTTTCTCCACACCCTCTCCAGCATTTATTGCTTGTAGACTTTTGGATTGCAGCCATTCTGACTGGTGTGAAATGGTACCTCATAGTGGTTTTGATTTGCATTTCTCTGATAATGAGTGATGTTGAGCATCTTTTCGTGTGTTTGTTAGCCATCTGTATGTCTTCTTTGGAGAAATGTCTATTTAGTTCTTTGGCCCATTTTTTGATTGGGTCATTTATTTTTCTGGAGTTGAGCTGTAGGAGTTGCTTGTATATTTTTGAGATTAGTTGTTTGTCAGTTGCTTCATTTGCTATTATTTTCTCCCATTCTGAAGGCTGCCTTTTCACCTTGCTAATAGTTTCCTTTGATGTGCAGAAGCTTTTAAGTTTAATTAGGTCCCATTTGTTTATTTTTGCTTTTATTTCCAATATTCTGGGAGGTGGGTCATAGAGGATCCTGCTGTGATGTATGTCAGAGAGTGTTTTGCCTATGTTCTCCTCTAGGAGTTTTATAGTTTCTGGTCTTACATTGAGATCTTTAATCCATTTTGAGTTTATTTTTGTGTATGGTGTTAGCAAGTGTTCTAGTTTCATTCTTTTACAAGTGGTTGACCAGATTTCCCAGCACCACTTGTTAAAAGAGATTGTCTTTAATCCATTGTATATTCTTGCCTCCTTTGTCAAAGATAAGGTATCCATATGTGTGTGGATTTATCTCTGGGCTTTCTATTTTGTTCCATTGATCTATATTTCTGTCTTTGTGCCAGTACCATACTGTCTTGATAATTGTGGCTTTGTAGTAGAGCCTGAAGTCAGGTAGGTTGATTTCTCCAGCTCCATTCTTCTTTCTCAAAATAGCTTTGGCTATTCAAGGTTTTTTGTATTTCCATACAAATTGTGAAATTATTTGTTCTAGCTCAGTTTACTTTAAAATATACAGGAATGGGGTGGGTAAGTCATAAAATATGTACATCTTTAACTTTCCTAAATAATGTTAAACTCATATTCCACAGTGATTGAACTGGCTTACAATCCAAATTCCCATTTGGAAATTCTCTCAAGTTCCCATTGCTTCCAGAATCTTACCAAAATTTGGTATTTCTGACAAGTTAATTTCAGCTAATTTGATGCATACATACAGGTATGTATAGCTCATTGTGATAAAAAATCACATTTTCCTGATTACCAATAACGATAAGAATCTTATTATATGCTTATTAGCAGTTTTCTTCTCTTGTCACTTAATCACTCTTGAAATTTTCTTGGGTTTTACCCTTACTCTCTCTCTGGCAGTTTCTCTGAGAATAAAAATTGCCATTGAAATTGGCTTTCATATCTCTGTAGCCATTTAATATCATCTCCAAAAGTTCATGAAAGAGTTGCATTCCCAGGAGGCACCAAGTATTCCCCACCTAACCAACAAATGTAATTTCACACCACTATAAAATTTCCTCTAGAAATAACTGAGAGTCACCTTCCAATGAAACACCACACCATTCAATCTATTGCATTCCATTACACCTTTACTTCTAAAGAAGACATATTAGAATCTGAAGTGTTCTGTAGAATAAATATCTTGAAGATTGAAGGATTCACGAGAATAATTTTCTATCCTTATCTCATTTTAGAGAGAAACATAGATCTGTAAACAAGACTTAGAATGTAGACATAATACGTCTTTTAATGATCTCTTCCAAAATTCTAGGCAAAATAGTAAGATTATTTTTCTAATTATGAATATAATAGGTATTGATATAGAGAATTTATGTAATAAGAAAATAAACAATGAAGAAAATAGAAATCATCCAATGTCCCACACACTGAAAATAGCTAGTATATATTTTCTTGGAATAAACTTCTAAACATCTTCCTCTCTTTCTCTCTCATTCTTTATCTGCCATCTAGTTTATTTCTAACTCTTTATTATAAACATAATGAATGTCCTCTGACATATATCATTCCAGATTTGATGTTTTCCTTATGAAAAATTCCTAGAAAATAGTTTCTGTGTTAAAACACACTCATATTTTAGTAGTTTATACTCATTAACAAACTTCCCTGGAAGAAGTACCAATTTCCTATAAGAATGCTAGTCTCCTCATGCCCTTGCTAAAACTGAATATTATGAATGTTTATAATATTTGGTAATCTAACAAACAAAAATGTGATAGATCAATGTTTTGTGTGTATTTTCTTGAATACCAGTTATCTCAACATATCACAATATGTGAAAATGTATCTCTCTTGACATACTTTAGCAGCTAGAATTAAGCATGTGACACAATGCAGCCATTTAGTAGTTGCTACCCAGAAAAATTGGGCTTCCCTGGTGGCTCAGATGGTAAAGAATCTGCCTGCGATGCAGGAGACCCAGTTTCAATCCCTGGGTTGGGAAGATCTCCTGGAGAAGGGACTGTCTACCCACTCCAGTATCTTGCCTGGAGAATTCCATGGACAGAGGAGCCTGGCAGCCTACCATCCATGGCGTCACAAAGAGTCAGATATGACTGAGTGACTAACACACCCAGAAAAATTAACATGGAGTAGTAATTTAAAGGTAATGGGCTAGTTTGAGGTTCTACAAAGCAGCTACCAAGGAGTTGAAAGGCAAGTAGTATGGAATACTACTTACCAGTACTACGGAATACTAATACCACCAGGACTTCCCTGATGGCTCAGACAGTAACGAATCCACATTTAGTTCAGGAGACCCGGGTTCAATCCACGGATCAGGAAGATCCCCTGGAATAGAGAATGGCTACCCAATCCAGTAATCTTGCCTGGAGAATTAAATGGATAGAGGAGACTGGTGGGCTACACAGGGTCACAAATAGGCAGACACAACTGAGAGACTAACACAACAACAATGCAGCCATTTAGTAGCTGCTACCCAGAAAAATTAATACAGGGGAAGTAATATTTAATGGGTTAGTTACAGGTTCTCTGAAGCAGCTACCGAGGAGTTGAGAGGCAAGTAGAATGGTATAAAGGTAATCTTCAAAGATGTGGCGTCCAGCAGCAAGCATATTCGTTATTTACCTGATGGCATCAGGGCCAGCAGTGTCACGTGCACAGTGATAATTCTGACAATGGTGATATGCTAAGTAAACACTTACTGAAGCAAGACCTTAGCTATGCTGACCTCCTGAGATCCTACCCAGTTCTGGTTCTCATTCTTCATGTTGATCATGTGAACCATCTGGCAGCTTTTTCACAATAAATTAAGCAGAGTCGATTTCCATCTATGCTTCTGCTTCCTGGCCCATGACTTTCTTTTCTTCCGTTTCCAAACCCTTTACCATTTGACTATATAATTGTTATCTTTTTGAACTAATATATAAATTAATAAAAATATCTTCACTGCTTCTAATTGGTATAACACAATTTTAGTCATAATTTTCAGATAGAGATATGTAGTGAGTTTGTTTCAGGAAATTATTAAATAAGCAAGACATTAAGTCACAGTTGAATATGCCTTAAGAATTCTATATTTGCAATATAATTTTCTTCTCATTTCAAAAGGAAAAGTGTGATTAACTAAAAAAGTAAATTTCTATTCTCCTAACTTATTAATAAGGATACATGGAAGCATTATTTAAGATAAAGGCCATTCACTCACATGTCGGAAGCAGCAAAGACTCTGCTATACAGGCACATACACTGTGAGACAAGTACAGAGTTTTACTGAAAGTAAGTGTTCCTCTACAAAATTATCAATTTCCAAATGTCAGAAATTTTGAAGAAAGAAGAAAATGAATGATTCTTCAATTAAAAACCCCACATGAAGCAAAAGAGTTTGTTAGTTCAATTTGACACTTACAGACATCTTGAGAAATATTCAGTAAATTTAGAGAAGTTCCACTAGATATTTCAGAACCCCTTACTGCATATCTCTCTAATTAAAAGCAAACGGAAATCATTATTTTAAATGATATTTTCCCCCAATAATTAAAACTAAAATCTTACTTTTAATAACATTTAACTGTACTTTACTTTTTAATAATCATTATCTCTTGGTAGGTAAAAAATTCCAAAGTTATATCAGCTAGACAAAAAGGCAAATTGTCTTTTTTCATTAACATTCTAATTACCCTGCCCAATTAATACTGGACTTAGCTATGTGAGTTGCTTTGGTTATGAAAGGTGAGTAAATGGAAAGTATGATGGAGAAAATCCTTTGAAAACTTGAGTAGCCAGGCTCAATTACTAGCTATCTTATTTATACCATGAGAACCACATGGCTGAAACAAGGACTGCTTCTCCCACCTAAATCCTCAAATGAAAAAGACATATGAAAAAAGAACAGAGTTGTCACTGACCAGCAGTGGACTGATGCTGACTTGTAATGAGAACAGCCACTATAAATTCATTACATAGCACCTTTGTTGTTCTAACAACTGACTTTGAGAAACGCTTATTGTACATCATAACCTAATACAAGCTAGTACATGTGGTACTGGCCCTCACTATGATTCACCCTACCTATCAGAACAGATAATTCTATGTATAATAATGAGAGGAAGTATCTGAATCACAGTCTTCCCAACAGAATTCCAGTTATTTGGGTAGAACAGATTAGATCACATACTATCCGTGAATTAGGTGAGGTGTATGGAATGAGATACTTAAGTCTACATACTCCATTCCTGGCATCTAGTATGAAATTCTCTAAAACTGCAAGGACCTTGGAATCAAAATTGAGGCCTACTAGAAACTGAGAAGGGGAAAATAATTATCAGAAGATAGTTAACAAATATTTGTTACACAATGAAGTAAGGTATTCTTAAATGCCTCTTTTAAACAATATTGAAACATTTAAAGAAAATGTATGTATAGTTTATATTTGAAAATTTTTAAAACAAAGAAATGTAATTTAGATTATTGGTCATTAAATGACTCATTAGTCGTCTATATTATGACTGTACTGATTTCTATAAGAGTAAAGAAATGAAATTTTGTAAGAGCAGAATTACATATAATATTCAAACAATATATAAAATTAAATACATATACATCATGCACTATGTCTATTTCACTTAATTTATTTACCAATATTAGGCAGAATAGAGAGTATTTTTTTTATATTTTCAAGTTTAATAGACATTGAGTGAGATTTTTAACTATATATAAAAATGAATAAGTATAGTCAGAAGAAGTAGTTGGCAGAACATATTACACAAACTTAAAGAATTGAAAGTGTCCCAGAAATAAATAATGGTAAATCAGAAGAGGTACCAATAAGGATGGAAAGGGATACAGATGTAGGTGGCAACAGTGAAAGCTACTAGAAAAGTAGCTGTCTTTTTCTCCTACAAGGATTACAAGCTGGGAAAACTAATTTTGGACGAATTTGAAAGTTACTTTTCCCTTATAATATATCACATCAGATTATTTCTCCTCTTTCTACAGATGATGAAAATCTTGCTAAAAGATGGAGTCATATCAATGACATATATGATTATCTTACATATTTCTAAAAGCTTATAATTGTAAAGAAATCTATAGCTAGAAGAAAAGGAAGAGGGGTATCATTAATACAGACTTTCAGGATAACTGTTTTTCTAATTTTACTCTCTAGGATAAAATCAAAACAGAATTACTGTGATAATGCCTCTCCATCCTTCACAAAATGCCCTCAGTAAAATTATTAGTACAAATGGGTGTAGTTACATCATCTACTGTGAAGACACAGTTGCAGCAACAATGCTTTTTTGTTGTTGTTTTGACAAAACTAAAGAAAAAGTATTTGGCAAGAGGTGGAAAGGGTGGGCAAGTGATTTTTTAAAATATATTTTTTACCTTTGGGGATTAGGTGAATTCACAAAAGTAAAAAGACAAATGCAACAGGTAACAGATGCCCACTGTTACAGATGCCGTTATAATGCCTTGAAGACACTACCTTTCTATAATTAAGCTTGTGAGTCATGATTACTTGACATCGGCTCTCATATCCAAAACTATAAGCAGGAATCAAAAATCTTCGGGCTTCTCTTCCCCCATAAATATTGCTCTTTCTTTATCATCTTTCTCTTCTTAAAGATTTCTTTCTTGGTATCATTAAAAAAACAACAACAAAAAAGGATCTGTGCAAGGTTTTTTTCTTTTAGGTAGGTGAAGTCTCACTTGAGACCAAGAACACGAAGTTGAACTCCAAGTGCTATAATACAAAACCTGGCAAAAGCCAGGATATAGTTTTTTTTAATTCCTGAAGTTGCAGAGGGCACTACTAACATAGAAAACAATGTGAGTGCTGCCCCTTAGGTTGAGGGACATACTGGTATTGTTTGGGCACATTAAGTGAGCTCCTGAAAACCCTAGGGTCCAGTGAAATACAGGGGTAGTAAGACCTTAGTTTCACCACCACGGTCTTTCTAACAGTACAATAATAAAGATTGGGATAAGGGCAAAAGCCACTGGCTTTTTTACATCATAATCTGATAATTTACTGCCTTCTGTTTTGCCCTGTGCCTATTGCTTTGAAAAGACCATCGATAAAAAATTATATATGAAAAACAAAAGGAAAAAGCAGTAGGTTATTCTGCTGAATAATGGAAAATGTATATATTACATTGACAGAGAAAAGAGATTGAGAAGGGTAGCCTAGAAAATTACCATTTTGTTCTGTAGTTTCAATTTACAGATGAGAAAACTGAGGCCAAAACAAAATCAGAAATCACAGACTAAGATTTTAGGTCTCTAACCATATTCAACTAGGAAAGCTCTAATCCATTTTATTTTAAAATGCTTCTAAAAAGATTCCTTAATACAAGATTCTCATTGTCCAGTATGAGACTGTCTTCCACCCAAGTCAAAGCATGCTTGCCTCATCAAAAGAAATTCTGAAGGATGTAATTTTACTTAGAAATATGAAAGCAAACAGCAGAAGAAACATTTAAAGAATATATATCCTCTTTTCCTACTTGGAAATATTCCTTTTACTGGTTACCTTAGAAACTGGAATTTACATGATACTTAATTCATTAATAGCCAAATACATTCTACCACCTTGATTCTCCTCAAAGACAACATAAGGACTGTAGATCATTTTATTTTCATTTAAGACCCCATTGTCAGATTCACATTTTATTAATTATGTGTATGTATTTTAATTCTAACTTTAACCCCAAAAACACACTCATCATTGTTTTACATGGTCATTATTCATTTTTTTAACTTGCTTTTGTCTTCATTTCTGGGATTACATCCTTCAGAATTTCTTTTGATGAGGCAAGCACGCTTTGGCTTGAGTTCGAAGACAGTCTCATGCTAAACAATGTGAAACTGGTATGCAGAAAGAATTTTTTTGGAAGCATTTAAAATAAAATATATGGCTACTTTATTGATTTTAGATTCTATTAACTGACTTTTATGTTATTTCATCACATTCACATCATTACCACATAATTTCCCCTTATTTCCTCCTTATTTTCTACCCAATATGTTATACTATAGTTCTTGGGTCAATTATTTATATTTAACATTATTATGACTATATTAATAATGTTAGTTGCTTATCAAAGTTTATTGAAATCTCATTTCCTTCAACCCTAACAGATCAATTAGAAGAATTCATTATGCGACATATACACCCAAGATAAAATGCTAGCAAGTGTTTGGAACAAAAGTCCATGGGGGAAAACTGTTCCTCCTGTGTAACAGGATTGCTTACTTTCTAAAAAACACATACTTTGCATCTACTTAGAGCCAGAGTCTGAAAAACATGAAGAATCAGATTCTACTAGGCAAAGTGAATTGAATTAAAGAGATAAGGCAGTTTCCCTTTTGAGGAAACTGTTAAGTAACTGTCACCTATTAGATGTTAATTTTCAACAGGTGCTATTTAAATGTAGCATCAGCCTTATATTTAATAAGGTCTCTGAGTTGAATGGAGAAGGCAATGGCAACCCCACTCCAGTCCTCTTGCCTGGAAATCCCATGGACGGAGGAGCCTGGTAGGCTGCAGCCCATGGGGTCGCGAAGAGACGGACATGACTGAGCGACTTCACTTTCACTTTTCACTTTCCTGAATTGGAGAATAAAATAGCAACCTACTCCAGTGCTCTTGCCTGGAGAATCCCAGAACGGCAGAGCCCGGTGGGCTGCCATCTATGGGGTCGCACAGAGTCGGACACGACTGAATCGACTTAGCAGCAGCAGCAGCAGCAGCTGAGTTGAAAGTCCCTCTGCCAAATTTTATACCAATTCATTTCAGCTGTGTTGAGTTACTACACATTCCCCAAAACAAATAAAAATAGGCATGCTATTTAGTAATTGTAAGGAGTACCACATTATCATTCTTAATTTCCCTCCAAAAATCATTTCTGTCAATAATTCTATTTCAACTAAGATGAATGGGAAGCAAGAGCATTACATTTAAACATCAGGCTGCTGACAAACTGGTTGGGGACTGCAGCTAAGATTAAATTATGAAACTATGAAATAGAGGGAAAGTGTCTTCCTTTCTGTGGTGTGCAAATGTACACAAGTGAAAGTCACTCAGTCTTGCCCGACTCTTTGTGACCCCATGGGCTACAGAGTCCATTGAATTCTCCAGGCCAGAATACTGGAGTGTGTAGCCTTTCCCTTCTTCAGTGGATCTTCCCAACCCAGGAATCCAACCAAGGTCTCCTACATTGCAGGAGGATTCTTGACCAACTGAGCTATTCAGGGTACATAAAAGACAAGCCAGTAGTCTTTCTGAACATTGAATTCTTAAAGGAATTACAGAGTATCTATGAATGCAAGAAATTTTACAGGTTCTCAATAAAAGAGAGTTGTTTTGTTTTTTTTTTTCCCCCTAAGTGGGTTATCAAAGGAAATTCCTCTCCTTATCTTTTGGAGTTTTAGGGCAAAAGCTTGAGGGAAGAAAAACTCAGAAATAAAAAAGGCAAAATTGGACATTGGAAATATGGAATTTGCTATAGAAAAATATTAAACAATTTTATGTCAAGCAATAAATAGAAGTAAACTAGCATTTATGCATGAGTTACAGAGTAATACAAAACCATTAACCATTAAATTATTTTATTCAATTCAATAGATTTTTAAAAGAAGGATTGGAGTTAGAAAATGGCACAATTCTGCCCTTATAATAAATATAATCTAAATGTGAAGAAAGACATAAAAGCAAATAATTTTTTTTAAACCTAATATTTATGGCTCTGTGGTTAATTTTGTCTGCGGTTGGATCAGGGATGACTTTACTCACCTAAATTTGAAATATGTATAACTGATCATTAAGTAGAGATGAGAAGGAGGCATATGGAACAGCAAGAAAGGATCAAATTGCACAGAAAATTGAAGGGAAATATAAATAGCAGACATGGTAAGAATTTATGAATACCTTTGTTTAGAGAGCATACATTTGTTACAGTTTTCTGATATTACTCAATTTGATAAATAACCTATTCTATTTAAATTATGGCTCCAGTTGATGTTTACCTGTGCTCTACATTTTGTAAGGAATCAACACTTGCACCCCAAATAGAAATCTTATTATCTAAACTTATATAGTAATATTCCCTCCTGCCTGACAAACACTAACACACTACCTCAAAATAGAGGTATATGCCTTCAGAGGGAGGGGACATATATATACCTAAGGCTGATGCATGTTGATGTTTGGCAGAAACCAACAAAATTCTGTAAAGCAATTATCCTTAAACTAAAAAATAAATACATTTTAAAAAATAGTGATAACAATAACAACAAAAAGAAACCTTTTAAAATGTGGACAGAAACCTTTACAAATTTTCTTCCTTTTACTTTCAGAAACAGAAGCACATGCTTGCTATCAAAAACCTTTACAAATGTTCTTTCTTTTTCTATCTTGCACCTACATGTACCATATTATCAAAATATAGCATGAACCAAGCAAAACTAAATTTGTAAGTTAGTTCTTTTCCACCACATCAACCAAGAAATAATTATTGTCCTCAGTGCATTAAAATGCTATTTCAGAGATTTTTTTAAAAATACAAAAGTGTAATCCATTGGAATAAATTTTGAGAAGGCCTGATTGCTCAGTTAGCATAGATAAAATAAAGACTTAAAGACTATATATTCCGTCATAATTTTCAACCTCTTAGAAAATGGAAATCCTTTTTCAAGTATGTAAGAATATGTAAAAGGTTTGTATAATGCCTGTATGTTCTCATGACTGTATTTGTTATTATGTTGATCTCTCTGCCTCAACATAAAGAAAGCGTATTAGTTGCTGTCATGTCCAACTCTTTGTGACCCCATGGACTATAATCTGCCAGGCTTCTCTGTCCATGGAATTTTCCAGGCAAGAATACTGGAGTGGGTAGCCGTTCCCTTCTCCAGGGGATCTTCCTGAACCAGGGCTCGAATCCGGGTCTCTTGCATAGCAGGCAGATTCTTTACCATCTGAGCCGCCAGGGAAGCCTGCATCGACATGGTCCAGCAATATTTATAATTTCACATGATAATTCTCTTGAATTATATCTATAGTGCCAATAAATCTAAATTGTCAATAAAAATTTAACTGTGTTTGGAGAGGCCTATGTTGGCTATTTCTTAGATAAAGAAAAACCAGGTGACTTCCATCTTCCCAACATTTCATAGATGAATTTCCAGTCTTTGCTTCTGTGACCTTGTTCTCATAATTAAGGTCCTACAGATCTCATATTTATAATTACATTGACTGTGATAATTTTAACACATATCCAGATTTTGAATTATGGAAACTGTTCCTTCTTCAACACTTACTCTTAATTATAAGACTTTCTGAGTCACTTATGTTCTTTAAATGTTTCCAATACCAGTGACCCCAAGTTTGAGATCCAAATATTTGACAATCTTGGCATCTGAAGTGCCTTCTAAAATAGCCATATGTGTATTCACTCTGGATCTGAGGGGAAAATATATCAATCATTACTGATCATTATACTAGGAATTTCCAGCTATAGAAGTAACAAATGGACATAACTTAACAGCCTTTAAATCAAAACATATTCATATCTACAACATCTGAACAAATTATGAATATACATATTTTAAACAAAGCTTAAGAAAGTGAAAATGTTTCTAATATTTTAAATATGGAATCAGATCAACAATCTTTCATCCAGATTGTCAAACATTTGCCAAAATTTTCTAGATAACTGCACAACTGATTTCATATAAAGGCAAGTAATGACTATGTCAACTTAATTTGTGAGCTGGTATTTACACAACTTATCCTTACTATAACTTTAAATATAAGGAAAATAAGTACATTGTTATTGTTTCATTAATTCATTTATGGATGTTTGCTCTGACAAAGCAAAGAACAAAATAAGCCTTAGACCATAAGTCACCTATTCATTATCAGCTATCTACAGAAATATTTGTATTTTAAATTCTAAATAATCATGCTCTCATCTAAAATCATATGAGAATTAGGAACATAAAAACCCTTGCCAAAATCTGATGAGGTACATTAGGATAACAATGTCAGTCACAATATTTAGCAGCTTAAGACAGAAAGGATTTACCTCCCTGACCAGAGAGGATCAACTGACTGTAACTCTCAACTTCCTCTAAGCCATCCAAGGCTAGTGTTACCAAAGCTTGCCCACTCTCTCATCCACAATCAACATACTAGAAAATATGACACTTAAAGAAACTTTATAGTAATGTAGTCCCACGAGTATTTAACTGGTCTTTTTCTATATAAAGAAATTAAACATCACTTAAAATTGAACTATAACACTTTTAAAGGAAAACAAAAAAACACTTCAAAATACTGAAATTTATTTCCAGATGCCATGGTCCAGGAAACTTAGTGGTTAATATTTTTTAAAAGATATCAAATATTATAGAAAAGGACTAGAAATAACTAATACCATAACATACTTTCAGTCAAGGAAAAGACTAAAAGTAACTAATGTTACCAAAGGAATCCTAAATTTAATTATGAGCATAAACTAGCAGTGAGGTTCAGGATCATTTTTATATGGTTATTTTACTAGAGTTTATAACTAAAGTGCCCATTATGTTCTACCGTGTTAGCACAGGGATATAATAAAGAAGACAGGCCCCATGCCCTCAGGACAATTTTCATCCATGAATCTCATCGTTTCCACATGGCAAAAACTGAAAAACTGTTAATACCAAAGAAACCTCCACACTGCAACACTGTGACTTTTATTTCCCAAAGACAATGGAGTTATTCTTGATTAATAGGAAGAGGAAAAAAGGAAGAAGAGAGGAGAGGAGGCAAGAGAGAAGAGGGGAATGGAGAAGTCAGGGAAGGGAAGGGAGAAAAGGGGAGGAGTGGAGAAAAACTTCACCTCTTAAATAAGGAACTATGCCGCCAAGTTTTATGGGAAATTTGTAGTGAAATCTGTAAACAAAAATGTCTGCTTTTATTGACTTTTCTAGACTTTACCCAAACATGGTAAATGGCAAAAGGATACAGCAAAAGACATCTACAAATTTGTTTTTTAAAGACTTATGAGTTATAAAATATAAAATGAGTTATAAAATATTGCCAAGCTGTTCAAACACATATTTATGCAAAATTTAAAGTTTAAATAACTTGAAAAATCTTTTATCGCACTTAAATTCATCATTAAACAAAATAGGAAACCACTGATTTATCTCACACCTTTTAAACAACTTTAAGAATGTAAGATTATATGTTTAATAAAGAGTTTAGCAGAAAAAGTATGAATTCTTCTAAAGAAGCAAAATTTGAAAGGAGAATGTTACTTAAAATTCTCAATGACTTTAGGCTAATATTTAAAATATTTTATACTAATTAAAAACTTTTATAATAGTAACAAAATATTTCTCGTAATTGGAAATACATTTTAGTTTTCCATTGTGACTAAATTATTGAAAAGTCACTTTACTGTAATTAAATACAATTTTTTCTTATTGAGGTACATTTGAAGTACAATACTATATAAGTTTCAGCTATGCAACATAGTGATTTATACTTTTTAAAGGTTTATTCCATTATAGTTATAAAACATAAGTTATATACCCTGTGTTGTATTATATATTCTTATAGCTTATTTCTTTTATATATAGTAGCTTGGGCCTTTTAATTCCACATTCCTACATTGCCCTTTCTCGCTTCCCTCTAACCACTATATAAATAGTGCTGCCAAGAACACTAGGGTTCTTTCTAAATTAGTGCTTTTTTAAAAATAAAAATACAGTACTGGAATTGCTAGG
Organism: Bos taurus; assembly: GCF_002263795.3. NCBI lineage: Eukaryota > Metazoa > Chordata > Mammalia > Artiodactyla > Bovidae > Bos > Bos taurus. The sequence continues at coordinate 37,046,279 of NC_037348.1, read as the reverse complement.
TCCTATGGTAGTTCTCTGCATTCAGATGTTTATATCTTTCCTTTTCTCCTTTGCTTTTCGCTTCTCTTGTTCCAAAGAATAGCAAGAAGAGATAAGAAAGCCTTCTTCAGCGATCAATGCAAAGAAATGGAGGAAAACAACAGAATGGGAAAGACTAGGGATCTCTTCAAGAAAATCAGAGATACCAAAGGAACATTTCATGCAAAGATGAGCTCGATAAAGGACAGAAATGGTATGGACCTAACAGAAGCAGAAGATATTAAGAAGAGATGGCAAGAATACACAGAAGAACTGTACAAAAAAGATCTTCACAACCAAGATAATCACGATGGTGTGATCACTGACCTAGAGCCAGACATCCTGGAATGTGAAGTCAAGTGGGCCTTAGAAAGCATCACTACGAACAAAGCTAGCGGAAGTGATGGAATTCCAGTTGAGCTATTCCAAATCCTGAAAGATGATGCTGTGAAAGTGCTGCACTCAATATGCCAGCACATTTGGAAAACTCAGCAGTGGCCACAGGACTGCAAAAGGTCAGTTTTCATTCCAGTCCCAAAGAAAGGCAATACCAAAGAATGCTCAAACTACCACACAATTGCACTCATTTCACACACTAGTAAAGTAATGCTCAAAATTCTCCAAGCCAGGCTTCAGCAATATGTGAACCGTGAACTTCCTGATGTTCAAGCTGGTTTTAGAAAAGGCAGAAGAACCAGAGATCAAATTGCCAACATCTGCTGGATCATGGAAAAAGCAAGAGAGTTCCAGAAAAACATCTATTTCTGCTTTATTGACTATGCCAAAGCCTTTGTGTGGATCACAATAAACTGTGGAAAATTCTTCAAGAGATGGGAATACCAGACCACCTGATCTGCCTCTTGTGAAATTTGTATGCAGGTCAGGAAGCAACAGTTAGAACTGGACATAGAACAACAGACTGGTTCCAAATAGGAAAAGGAGTTCGCCAAGGCTGTATATTGTCACCCTGTTTATTTAACTTATATGCAGAGTACATCATGAGAAATGCTGGACTGGAAGAAATACAAGCTGGAATCAAGATTGCCGGGAGAAATATCAATAACCTCAGATATGCAGATGACACCACCCTTATGGCAGAAAGTGAAGAGGAACTAAAAAGCCTCTTGATGAAAGTGAAAGTGGAGAGTGAAAAAGTTGGCTTAAAGCTCAACATTCAGAAAACAAATACCATGGCATCCAGTCCCACCACTTCATGGGAAATAGATGGGAAAACAGTGGAAACAGTGTCAGACTTTATTTTTCTGGGCTCCAAAATCACTACAGATGGTGACTGCAGCCGAAATTAAAAGACGCTTACTCCTTGGAAGGAAAGTTATGACCAACCTAGATAGCATATTCAAAAGCAGAGATATGACTTTGCCAACAAAGGTCTGTCTAGTCAAGGCTATGGTTTTTCCAGTGGTCATGTATGGATGTGAGAGTTGGACTGTGAAGAAGGCTGAGCGCCGAAGAATTGATGCTTTTGAACTGTGGTGTTGGAGAAGACTCTTGAGAGTCCCCTGGACTGCAAGGAGATCCAACCAGTCCATTCTGAAGGAGATCAGCCCTGGGATTTCTTTGGAAGGAATGATGCTAAAGCTGAAACTCCAGTACTTTGGCCACCTCATGCGAAGAGTTGACTCATTGGAAAAGACTCTGATGCTGGGAGGGATTGGGGTCAGGAGGAAAAGGGGACGACAGAGGATGAGATGGCTGGATGGCATCACTGACTCGATGGATGTGAGTCTGAGTGAACTCCGGGAGTCGGTGAGGGACAGGGAGGCCTGGCGTGCTGTGATTCATGGGGTCGCAAAGAGTCGGACACGACTGAGCGACTGATCTGATGGTAGTTTTATTTTTTTTGAGGGACTTCCATACTGGTTTTCCACAGTGGTTACACCAATTTACATTCCCACCAAAAGTGAACCAAGATTCCTTTACATCTACATCCTGGTCATCATTTGTTACTTTGGTCTTTTTGATGATAGCCATTCTGCTAGTTGTGAAGTAATATTCATTGTAGTTTTAATTAGCATTAATCTGGTGATTAATGATGTTGAGCATCTTCTCATGTGCCTGTTGGCGATTTGCATGTCTTCTTTAGAAAAATGTCTCTCCAGGTCTTCAGTTCATTTTTTGTTTAGCAGTTTATTTTTTTGATGTTGCATTGAATGAGCTGTCTATATAATATATATTAGCTATTAACTCTTATTGGTGATACAATTTGCAAATATTTTCTTCCATTCAATAGGTTGTCTTTTTTGTCTGTCAATGGTTTCCTTTATTGTGCAAAACTTGTCAGTTTAATTAGGTTCTGCTTGTTTAATTTTTTATTTCCTTTGCTTTTGGAGACAGACCCAAAAAGATACTGTGATGATTTGTGCCAAAAAGTGTTCTCCTTTCTTCTAGGAGTTTTAAGGTTTCTGCTCTTATATTTAACTTTTTAATCCATTTTGAGTTTATTTTTCTATATGATGTTACAAAATACTTTAGTATCACTGTTTGATATAAAACTGTCCAGCTTTCCTAAAAACACTTATCGAAGAGACTACTTTTCTCCATTGTAAATTCTTGCCTCCAATGTTGCATATTAGTTGACCATAAATCCATGGGTTTATTCTGGGACTCTCTATTCTGTCCCATTGCTCTACATGTTCATTTTTGTGCTAGTACTGTATTTACATATTAATTTTGCTCTGTAATTTTGTAATATAATATGAAGTTAGGGAGCATGATTCTATTGGTTCTATTCTTTCTCAGGATTGTTTTGGCTTGTTCTTCAGTCCCTAAGTCATGTCCAACATTTGAGAGCCTATGGACTGCAGCATGCCAGTTTTCCCTGCTATACCAGGTTTCCCTGTTTCTCCACTGTCTCCTGGAGTTTGCTCAAACTCATGCCCACTAAGTTGGTGATGCCATCCTCTGTTGCCCCCTTCTCCTCCTGCCATCAATCTTTCCCAGCATTAGGGATTTTTCCAATGATCAGCCCTTCGCATCAGGTGACCAATGTATTGGAGTTTCAGCTTCAGCATCATCCTTTTAATGAATATTCAGGGTAGATTTCCTTTGAAATTGACAGGTTTGGTCTCCTCGCAGACCAAGGAACTCTCAAGAGTCTTCTCCAGCGTGACAATCCAAAAGCATCAATTTTGAGCAACTCAGCTCCCTTACAGTCCAACTCTCACATCCATCCATGGCTACTGGAAAAACCATAGTTCTGACTATATGGACTTTTGTTGGCAAAGTAGTATCTCTGCTTTTCAATACACTGTCTGGCCCTGTCAGAACTTTTCTTCCAAGAAGCAAGCGTCTTTTAATTTCATAGCTTCAGTCAACATTCACAGTGACTTTGGAGCCAAAGAAAATAAAGTCTGTCACTGCTTCCACTTTTTCCCCATCTATTTGCCCTGAAGTGATGGGACCAGATACCATGATCCTAGTTTCTGGAATGTTGAGTTTTAAGCTAGCTTTTTAACTCTCCTCTTTCACACTTATCAATAGGCTCTTTAGTTCCTCTTTGCTTTCTGCCACTAGAGTGGTATCATCTGCATATCTGAGGTTACTGATATTTTTCCTGGTAATCTTAATTCCAGTCTGTGATTCATCTAGCCCAGCATTTCACATGATGTACTCTGAACATAAGTTAAATAAGCAGGGTGACAATGTACAGCCTTGCTGTACTCCTTCCTAATTTTGAAACAGTCCATTGTTCCATGTCCAGTTCTAACTGTTGCTTCTTGACCCACATAAAGTTTTCTCAGGACACAGGTAAAGTGGTCTGATATTCCCATCTCTTTAAGAATTTTCCAGTTTATTTTGATCCACACAGTCAAAGGCTTTTACATCATCAATGAAGCAGAAGTAGATGTCTTCTGGAATTCCTTTGTTTTACCTATGATCCAATGAATGTTGGCAGTTTGATCTCCGGTTCCTCTGCCTTTTCTAAATCCAGCTTGTACATTTGGAAGTTCTGAGTTCACATATTGCTGAAGGCTAGCTTGAAGGATTTTGAGCATAACCCCACTAGCACATGAAATGAGCAATATTGTATGCTAGTTTGAATATTCTTTGTCATTGCCCTTCTTTGTGATTGGAATGAAAACTTTTTCCAGTCCTGTGGCTACTGCTGAGTTTTCCAAATTTGCTGGCATACTGAGTGCAGCACTTTCACAGCATCATCTTTTAGGATTTAAAATAGTTCAACTGGAATTTAATCACCTTCACTAGCTTTGTTCATAGGCAAGCTTCCTAAGGCCCACTTGCCTTCACCCTTTAGGATGTCTGGCTCTAGGTGAGTGACCACACCATCACGGTTATCCAAGTCATTTTTCTTTGCAATGGTTTTTATCATTCACTGCCTCCTGTACAGTGTTATGAACCTCAGTCCATAGTTCTTCAGGCACTCTGTCTACCAGATCTTATCCCTTGAATCTATTCATCATCTCCACTGTATAATCATAAGGGATTTGATTCGGGTCATACCTGAATTACCTAGTGGTTTTCCCTACTTTCTTCAATTTAAGCCTAAATTTTGCAGTAAGGAGCTCATGAACTGAACCATAGTCAACTTCAGGTCATGTTTTTGCTGACTGTATAGAGATTCTCCATCTTCAGTTGCAAATAATACAATCAATCTGATTTCAGTAAGATCATTTGGCAATGTCCACGTGTAGAGTCATCTCCTCTGTTGTTGGTAAAGGGTGTTTGCTATGATCATTGTGTTATCTTGATGAAACTCTGTTAGCCTTTGCCCTGCTTCATTTTGGACTCCAAGGTCAAACTTGCCTGTTACTCCAGGTAACTGTTAACTTCCTACTTTGGCATTCCAATCTCCTATGATAAAAATGACATCTTTTTTGGTGTTCATTCTAGAATGTCTTGTAGGTCTTCATAGATCTGATCAACTTCAGCTTCTTTGGCATTAGTGGTTGGGGTATTATTGGATTACTGTGATGTTGAATGGTTTGCCTTGGAAACAAACCAAGATCATTCTGTCATTTTTGAGACTACACCCAAGGACCGCATTTTGGACTCTCTTGTGACTATGAGGGTTGCTCCATTTCTTCTAAGGGATTTTTGCCCACAGTAGTAGATATAATGGTCGTCTGAATTAAATTTGCCCATTCTAGTCCTTTTTAGTTCACTGATTCCTATGATGTCAATATTTACTCTTACCATCTCCTGTTTGACCACACCCAATTTACCTTGGTGGCTCAGACAGTAAAGCCTCTGCCTACAATGCAAGAGACCCGGGTTCAACCCCTGGCTTGGAAAGATCTCCTGGAAAAGGAAATGGTAAGTCACTCCAGTATTCTTGCCTGGAAAATCCCATAGACAGAGGAGCCTGGTAGCTATGGTCCATGGGGTCACAAAGAGCTGGACACAACTGAGCGATTTCACTTCATTTTCAATTTACGTTGATTAATGGATCTAACTCTCGGCCCCTGACCTCAGCGTGGGGTAGCTCATCTCTCAGTTGCTGTCCCTGACCTTGGGCGTGCAATGCCAAAGAATGCTCAAACTCCTGCACAAATGAACTCATCTCACATGCTAGTAAAGCAATGCTCAAAATTCTTCAAGCCAGGCTTCAGCAATATGTGAACCGTGAACTTCCTGATGTTCAAGCTGGTTTTAGAAAAGGCAGAGGAACCAGAGATCAAAATGCCAACATCAGCTGGATCATCGAAAAAGCAAGAGAGTTCCAGAAAAACATCTATTTCTGCTTTATTGACTATGCCAAAGCCATTGAGTGTGTGGATCACAATAAACTGTGGGAAATTCTGAAAGATATGGGAATACCAGACCACCTGATCTGCCTCTTGAGAAATCTGTATGCAGGTCAGGAAGCAACAGTTAGAACTAGACATGGAACAACAGACTGGTTCCAAATAGGAAAAGGAGTACGTCAAGGCTGTATATTGTCACCCTGTTTATTTAACTTACATGCAGAGTACCTCATGAGAAACAATGGGCTGGAAGAAGCACAAGCTGGAATCAAGATTGCTGGGAGAAATTTCAATAACCTCAGATATGCAGATGACACCACCCTTATGGCAGAAAGTGAAGAGGAACTAAAAAGCCTCTTGATGAAAGTGAAAGAGGAGAGTGAAAAAGTTGGGTTAAAGCTCAACATTCAGAAAACTGAATCATGGCATCTGGTCCCATCACTTCATGGAAACTAGATGGGGAAACAGTGGAAACAGTGGCTGACTTCATTGTTTGGGGCTCCAAAATCACTGCAGATGGTGATTGCAGCTATGAAATTAAAAGACACTTGCTCCTTGGAAGGAAAGTTATGACCAACCTAGATAGCATATTCAAAAGCAGAGACATTACTTTGCCAACAAAGGTCCGTCTAGTCAAGGCTATGGTTTTTCCAGTGGTCATGTATGGATGTGAGAGTTGGACTGTAAAGTAAGCTGAGTGCCGAAGAATTGATGCTTTTGAACTGTGGTGTTGGAGAAGACTCTTGAGAGTCCCCTGGACTGCAAGGAGATCCAACCAGTCCATTCTAAAGGAGATCAGTCCTGGGTGTTCATTGGAAGGAATGATGCTGAAGCTGTAACCCCAATACTTTGGCCACGTCAGGCAAAGATTTGACTCACTGGAAAAGACCCTGATGCTAGGAGGGATTGGGGACAGGAGGAAAAGGGGATGACAGAGGATGAGATGGCCGGATGGCATCACTGACTCGATGGACATGAGTTCAAGTGAACTCTGGGAGTTGGTGATGGATAGGGAGGCCTGGCGTGCAGCGATTCATGGGGTCGCAAAGAGTCAGACACGACTGAGCAACTGAACTGAATGGATCTAACATTTCAGATTCCTATGTAATATTGTTCTTTACAGCATCGGACTTTTCACAATCAGACACATCCACAACTGAGCATCATTTCTGCTTTGGACAAGCCACTTCATTCTTTTCAGAGCTAGTAGTAATTGCCCTATGTTCTTCCCCAGTAGTATATTGGAGTCTTCCCACCTGGAGGGTTCCTCTTTTGGTATCATATCTTTTTGGTATTTCATACTGGTATTTCATTTTGGTTCACGGGGTTCTCAGGGCAAGAATACTGGAGTGGTTTACCATTCTCTCCTCCAGTGGACCACTTTTTGTCAAAACACTTCACTATGATCTGTCCGTCTTGCATGACTCTGTATAGCATGGCTCATAACTTCATTGGGTTATGCAATCCTCTTTGCCATAATAAGGCTGTGTTCCATGAAAGTGAAAGTGTCAGTCACTCAGTCGTGTCTAACTCTTTGCAACCCCATAGTCTGTCCATGGAATTCTCCAGGCAAGAATAGTGGAGTGGGTTGCAATTTCCTTCTCCAGGGGATCTTCCCAAGCCAGGAATCGAACCCAGGTCTCCTGCACTGCAGGCAGATTCTTCACTGACTGAGCTATGAGGGAAAATCACAAATATTATAATTGTTCAAGTTCCACAAAAAATACCATTGGTATTTTTATAAGGAGTGCACTGATCTGTAGATCACCATGGGTAGTATAGTCTTTTAATGATATTAAATCTTCCGATTCATGAGCATGGTATGTATTGCAATCTGTCTAGTCTTCAGTTTCTTCATCAGTGTCTTACAGGTTTCTGAGTATAGGTCTTTCACCTCCTTAGGTAGATTTACTCTCCTAGCTATTAAATATTTAATCTCTTTGATGAAATTGTAAATAACATTGTTTCCTTAATTTTTCTAACAGTTTGCTGTTAGTGTATAGAAATGCAACAGCTTTTGTGTATTAATTCTGTACCCTTCAACTTTCCAAAATTCATTGATGAGCTCTAGAAGATTTTTGGTGCTGTCTTTAGACATTTCAATGTATAGTACCATGGCATCTGCAAACAGTAGCAGTTTTAATTTTTACTTTTGAATTTAGATTCCTTTTATTTCCTTTTATGATTGCTGTAGCTAGGACATCCAATACTATGCCGGATAAAAGTGGCAAGACTGGGCATCCTTGTCTTGTTCCTGAACTTAGAAGAAATGCTTTCAGTTTTCATCATTGAATATAATGATGTATGGCTAGCTATGGGCCTGCCATACATGGTCTTTATTATATTGAGGTATGTTCTTTCTATGACCACTTGCTGGAGAGTTTTTTAAATCATAAATGGATGCTGAACTTTGCCAAAAGCTTTTCTGTATCTCTTGAGATACAGTTTTTATTTTTGAATTTATTAATGTGGTTCATCACATTGATTTATCAAGGGGGAGATAAATGTGGTTTATCACAGGAGGAGAAGGGGACAACAGAGGAAGAGATGGTTGGATGGTGTCATGGATTCAATGAACATGAGTTTGAGCAAACTCCAGATGATGGTAAAGGACAGGGAAGCCTGGTGTGTTGCAGTCCATGGACATGAATGAGCGACTAAACAACAACATCACATGGATTGATTTGCAGATATAGAAAAATCCTTACATACATGAAATAAATCCTACTTGACCATAATGTATGATCCTTTGGATATACACATGGACTTGAATTGCTGATATTTTGTTAAGGATTCTTGAATATATGTTCATCAGTGATATTGGCTTGTAATTGTCTTTTTTGTAACATCTTTGATTGTGGTTCCAGGGTGATGGAGGTCTTTTAGAGAATGAGTTTGAAAATATTCCTTCTTCTGTACTTTTCTGTAAGAGTTTAAGAAGGAAAGGGGTTGACTCTTTTCTAAAATGCTTGGTAGAATTCACCTGTGAGGCTATACGGTCCTGGACTTCTGTTTGTTGAGTTTTTAAACTATTGAATCAATGTCATCATCAACTGAATGAGAGCCTTGTCGAGTAGATTATTTATGGTTTCAGGTTTTTCCCTTTCATCACTTTAAACAATTGTGCCACACCTTTCTGGCCTGCATAGTTTCTTCTGAAAAATAAGCCTAATAAATAGCCTTGTGGGCATTCCCTTGTATGTAACATATTGCTTTTCCTGTGTTACTTCTTAATATTGTCTCTTTATCTTTAATCTTTGCCTTTCTAATGATAATATGTCTTGGTGTGAAACTCTTTGGGTTCATCTTTTTTAAGAAATTCTGTGCTTCCTGGGCTTGTACTTTTGTTCCTTTTCACTGGCTAGGGAATTTTTGTTGTTCAGTTGCTCAGTTGTGTCCGACTCTTTGTGACCCCATGGACTGCAGCACACCAGGCTTCCTGTCCTTCACCATCTCCTGAAGCTTACTCAAACTCACGTCCATTGAGTCAGCAGTGCCATCCAACCATCTCATCCTTGGAATTTTTAGCCATTACTTATTTAGATTAATTATTTACCCCTATCTCTATCTCTTGTCCTTTTAGGACTTCTATATTGCATATATTTCCATACTTGATATTGTCCCAAAGATCTCAAAGTGTACTTATTTTTCATTCTTTTTTTTTTCTTTTTCCGTTCAGCATCACTGATTTCTTCTACTCTGTCTTCCAACTCACTGAGCCGTTCCTCTGTACATTTAGTCTACTGTTGATTCCTTCTAGTGTATTTTTCACTAAGTTGCTGTAAACTTCATCTCTGTTGGGTTTTTCTTTACATTTTCTAACTCTGTTAAATACATCTAACTTTCTTGCTCTATACATCCATTCTTCTCATGAGTACTTTGATCATCTTTACAATAACTATGCTGAACTCCTCCTTGGTACATCATCTACCTCTACTTCATTTAGTTCTTCTTCTGGGGCTTTACCTTTTTTCCTTTGTTTGCAATATGTTCCTCTGTCACCTCATTTTGCCTGAGTTTCTGTTTTTCTTTTTATCTCTCTGGTAGATTGATTACATTGCTCAACCTTGAAGAATTGCCCTTTTCTAGGAGATGTCCGCTGTGTCCCAGCAGGGTACTCCCCTTTTGTTACCATATTTATCTGCTCTAGGGGTTTCCCCTATGAGGGCTGCATGGGTCTTTCTGTAGGCTTGTTGGTCCCCAGGTCTTTTGATTTCTAAATCCTGCCTTGTGTGTAGGCTGACAGTTCACTGGTTGGCAGGACTGGGTCAAGAGGCAGCTGACTGCAGAACCCAGGAGAGGCCGTGTCCAGAGGCAGTTGTGGGCCCAGGGGATCTTAAGGCAGCCTATCACCTGGTGGGTGGGTCTGTGCACCCAGTTAGTTGCTTGACCTGAGGCAATTCAAAACTGGTACCTATAGAATATTAGTCCAGGACTGCTCTGAGTCCTGGGGCCAATAAGCAAAAGGAAAAATTCCAACATGGCACTTGCCAGGGCTAATATCCACATGGCAGAAGGAACTCCCAAAATAGCTGCTCCCAGGATGAGCTGTAGTTGACTGCTGCCTCTCCAGGAGACTCTCTAGGATCAGGAGGTAGGTGGGTCTGACCCAGGCTCTTACTGAATTACTGCTTCTTTCCTGAGTTCTAGATCATGCAAGATTTTGTGTGTGCCATTTAAGAGTGAAGTCTCTATTTTCCCCATCCCTCTGGGACTCTTGAAAGTAAGTCCCACTAGCTTCAAAGTCAAGTGCTCTGGGGAATCATTTTCCTGGTACAGGATCTTTGGACTGGGGATTTAATGACCAACATTAAATCACAGGATGATTATCATTACTAAAACTGAAAATGATCTCTGAAATTGGAGCTAAATATTATTTAGCTAACAAAGCACTTGGGCAGCTATAAATTAAACAGTGATTCAAAATTTGACAAAAGTAACTGTTGCCATTAAACCTTAGAATGAAATGAGAATTTCATTTCATTTCATCAAAAACCTACAGAAATGAGAATTGGACCATAAAGAAGGCTGAGCTCTGAAGAATTGATGCTTTTGAACTGTGGTGCTGAAGAAGACTCTTAAGAGTCTCTTGGACTGCATTAAGATCAAACCAGTCAATCCTAAAGGGAATCAACCCTAAATATTCATTGGAAGGGCTGATGCTGAAGCTCCAATACTTTGGTCACCTGTTACAAAGAGCCAACTCATTGCAAAAGACCCTGATGCTGAGAAAGACTAAAGGCAGGAGGAGAAGGGGATGACAGAGGATGAGATGGTTGGATAGCATCACCAATTCAATGGACAAGAGTCTGAGCAAAGTCTGGGAGATAGTGAAGAGCCTGGCATGTTGCAGTCCATGGCATCCAAAGAGTCAAACGCAAGTGAGCAACTGAACAACAATGACCAATATCAAACTGCTGTCTTCTCATCATAGCAATACTGCTCACCTCTTAAGTCCCCCCTCTAGTTAGCACAATATTTATTAAATAAACAACAAATGACACATTTACACACAAGTTAAAAAAAAAAACAAAAAGCCACCTCTTTAGGGTCTAATACAGTAATTCCAGGGAAAATATATACTGCTTTACTGAAGTTTTTCTTTCATATTGATAGAGATAACTTGGCGTTTTAAATATGATTTATTATTACCAATGTGATCTATTCCATAAAAATACAAAAGGGCATAGAAATAGTGTTGGATACTCTACATATCTCTTAAAACTACTTCTATGGTATAAAGGAGTTGCAAACACGACCAGCATATGGAAACATTCAGGGGGTTTTTTTGTTTGTTTGTTTGTTTTTTCTGATCAAGGTTTGCTTCTAAACAAAATAAAGACCATATGAAATGGGTGTTTGAGAATCTTGGCAGTGTTCTTAGAAGGGAAAACTTGATGTCACCTCAGATCGAGGCTGAAATGTTGGGCAACAACTGAAAAAGAAAATTAGCATCTCAGAGCCTATTCTCTCATTTTTTTTCTTCTTCAGACTCAACTGTTTCTTATTAACTACTGTTAGCTCACACAATTCACAGCACATATTTCAGTCAAACTGAAAGCTTGAAGATTCTTTGAAACATAGTAAAACTTTTAAATTCATTAAAATGATATATTTCTCATTTATTCTTCCTCTGATCTCCTTGATATATAGTTTATTTTGTCCTCTGGTTGACTCTATAAATGGCTAATAGTATTGTATTATATTCCTCTAATACCATTCTTATGTCATTGTTACTGTGGCTCTTTATAATATTAGCCAAAATATTCTCGAAAATGCACCAGTCTTTGAGTAAAATATAAATTTACATTCTCATTTAATAACTCCCATCAAAGTGCCTCCAGCTATTTACGAGGGTCCCCTCACTTAAATTCAGGTATATTTCTGAAAATGTTTTATTGTACTCAAGGGTATTTCTTTTCTTCTAGTCTCCCCAGCAGGTAACTCTACTGCCTCTACTGTTGCTGCTGAACCTCCTAAGCATATGGCTCCATTTTTCACAGCACTTCTCAACAAGAGACCACCACTATTACCACAGCCCTGGCATCAGTGTCAAAGTTAAAATCATCCTTTGACTTACTCCATTTCAGGCCTAATATAAGTCTATTTCATTTCCCTATAACTGAGCAAAGGCCAAAACTATACATTTAAGGTATGTATATGCAACTTAATATTTATGTAAAATGGAAAGTAAGTACAATATACAGAATTACTCATAAGGATTACTGGATGTCACTATTCTCAGACTCAACAGGCTAAGAGCCTTCTTCAGTAGTCTTCACCAGGACTTCTCCCCATCCATTTCCAATTCTGTGACAATGAATTAAGAACCAGCTTACTCCCAATATGGGGACTACTTTGCTCAAGTCTACCGTTCCAAGTCTATAATGAAATAATCACAAGTATAGAACAAGAAGACTTTGTTTTCCTTCAGCGGGATCTCAGTTGTCCCAGATCTTATCCCGGGTTCAAGACACTCTCTTAGATGACAGAGAAAATGTATATGTTCTTTTCAAAGATAGCCCATCTACCTTTTACAGTTCAGTTCAGTCGCTCAGTCGTGTTTGACTCTTTGCGACCCCCTGAATTGCAGCACACCAGGCCTCCCTGTCCATCACCAACTCCCGGAGTTCACTCAGACTCATGTCCATTGAGTTGGTGATGCCATCCAGCCATCTCATCCTCTGTCATCCCCTTTTCCTCCTGCCCCCAATCCCTCCCAGCATCAGAGTCTTCCCCAATGAGTCAACTCTTCGCATGAGGTGGCCAAAGTACTGGAGTTTCAGCTTCAGCATCATTCCCTCCAAAGAAATCCCAGGGTTGATCTCCTTCAGAATGGACTGGTTGGATCTCCTTGCAGTCCAGGGGACTCTCAAGAGTCTTCTCCAACACCACAGTTCAAAACCATCAATTCTTTGGCACTCAGCTTTCTTCACAATCCAACTCTCACATCCATACATGACCACTGGAAAAACCATAGCCTTGACTAGACAGACCTTTGTTGGCAAAGTAATGTCTCTGCTTTTCAATGTGCTATCTAGGTTGGTCATAACTTTTCTTCCAAGGAGTATCTTTTAATTTCATGGCTGCAGTCACCATCTGCAGTGATTTTGGAGCCCCAAAAAAATAAAGTCTGACACTGTTTCCACTGTTTCCCCATCTATTTCCCATGAAGTGATGAGACCAGATGCCATGATCTTCGTTTTCTGAATGTTGAGCTTTAAGCCAACTTTGCACTCTCCTCTTTCACCTTCATCAAGAGGCTTTTGAGTTCCTCTTCACTTTCTGCCATAAGGGTGGTGTCATCTGCATATCTGAGGTTATTGATATTTCTTCTGGCAATCTTGATTCCAGCTTGTGTTTCTTCCAGCCCAGCGTTTCTCATGATGTACTCTGCATAGAAGTTCAATAAGCAGGGTGACAATATACAGCCTTGACGTACTCCTTTTCCTATTTGGAACCAGTCTGTTGTTCCATGCCCAGTTCTAACTGTTGCTTCCTGACCTGCATACAAATTTCTCAAGAGGCAGGTCAGGTGCTTATTTGGTTTTAAGAATATACTCACACTAGAATACAGAACCTAATACCAGCAAATTGTGCATTTTTCAGTTTTTAAAATATTGCTAACAATGGAGCATCATTTCAAGGCATTTTCTATAGTCAAAACTGGGTAAGTTGAGCAGAAAACTATCAGTACAGTCACAACTTATACCAAGAAAAGCTATACGTAATTTCTTAGTCCATAATATCTTTATTCAGGTAACTTTAACATCCCCTAAGACTATAGCTTTTCTCATGTATAGCTAAAAGGCTTATGTTGATAGTTTTGCTTATATCTTTGAAACAGCTCTTATTATATCTGCCATATCCATGGAGGGAAGCTAGAGTTGAAGAATGATCAGTTTCAGCTGTGTCAACTCATGCAACAAGGTGCCAGTCACAGGATGTAGCTTCTAAAGTTAACATCATTAAGGTAGTCTTCGAAACCATCCAAAAACTCCCTATCACATAATTCATCAATATCATACAATTTCTTTACATGCTAGCTAAAGTAATCTTCATGATGCTAATCGCCACATCAGTCCTTCTAGTTGGAATCCTACCCAATCTTACCCACAAGTCTATATTATTCATTTCTTTAAAATTCAAGACCAGCCAATGTTTGTTGGTTACCTTTTCAACACATCTCTCTCCTTTCCCCTTCCTAACAGGTTCTTGTTTACATTTGAGATGCACGTGCTTCTGAAGAATTTAATTTCTCTCCCAATGCAATAGCAGAGTATATGCATTCTATTTCCCAACCCTAGTCAGAATTATTGGTTCAGAGACTCGTGGTGCCCCCAAATTCCAAACCTCATCCAAGGACAACATACTATCAAAGAAGGAGATGAGTGTACAGAGTCCAGAATCCTGAAATCAGTGTTTCAGGCACCAAAAGAGGGGTTCCTAAAGATAATGCCAACATGCTGGGGAGGGAAGAGTAAAAAGATTGCAGAGAAACAGAACCAGACCCTGAAAATCTTAAGTATCTCAAGATCAATCTATTTTGAAAGCCAGATCTACCTTTCAATTCTTCTGTTACAGGAGCCAATAAATTCCCTTTGTTTTAAAAGCCACTTGGACTTGAATTTTCTGTTACTTGCAATGGAAAGTAAGTTATATACTACACATAGTATAGGGTTTCCTGGCAGCTCAGATGGTAAAGGATCTGCCTGCAATGCAGGAGACCCAGATTCAATCCCTGGGGTGGGAAGATACCCTGGAGAAGAGAATGGCTACCCACTCAAGTATTCTTGCCTGGAGAATTCCATGGACAGAGGAGTCTGGTGGGCTACAGTGCATGCGTTGCAAACAGTCAGACACGACTGAGCGACTATTACTTTCCCTCTTTCCCTTTCACACATAGTCTAAAATTCATCTTTTTCAAGAAGCCTTGCATTCTTTATCCCACCTGACTGTTTTTCTTCTACTTATCTTTTCCTCAGCTGTTAAGCAGCAGAGTACTAGGGCAATCTGCAGTAATCCACACTAATAGCAAATTTAAATTACAAAAACTCAGTTTCAGTACTTAAAATGTTGCTAATTAGATTACAAGTTTCTAAAAGCATAAAGATCTTCTGTTGCATTTATTTTTCTTCCAAGAGCCATATACTGTTTTTCTTTCTGAACCACGAAGTGAGGTAATGTTGAATGCCAATAAATGTGGTGAACAGTGAAAACAGTAGGATTTTTTTAATAGACAATGACTTAGTAATATACATCTCATGATTAATAGGCTATCTAACACACATAAAATTACATTTGAGAGATATTGAAATTGCCTGGTCACTTAGTCATTTCCTTCTTTAATTGATGTTAAAATTGTAAATATTTAGTGTTTAATAGAGCTTGTTTCAACTCTATATTCATCTATGTCATAATTTTGCCTCAATATTTTAGTGACAACTTGCTTAAGTATTAAAGAATAAAATGGCGGGTGTAGACCCTAGCTAAGTACAAAAAAAACAACTTGTCATTTTACTACATAACTTCACAAATAACCTGGAAGGGCAATTGCAGAAAGACAAAGTACTCATAAGAAATTTTACATACAAATGTCTAAAACTGTATACCAATTGTATTAGCAAAAAAGACGAGTTAAATTAGGTCAATATTTCAACAATTTTATTCCCTACATGAATAAAACAATAGTGACTGGGAATGCTAATCCATAGACCTAAAGCCAGTGGGAACACAGAGTGTTCTTCTAATACCCCTTTAATACTCCTTTGAATTGTTGCAGTCATTGAATTGCTAAAGTGAGTTTGAATACAGTAGTATTTGTTTCCCAGATCAGAAATCAAATATACTGAAGTTTTGAAAAGCTAAAAATCATTTGCTCTGCAAGCAACCAAATCTCTTTTTAAAACAAGGTTTTGCTTACCAAAGATCTGAGCAACTGCAGTTAGCTTTTCAACACTGCTCTTTCTAACATATAACTTCATGACAGATTATACTCCATCTTCATGTATCACTGGCTTGTTTTGTTTCAGTCTGCTGTGCTAATTTCTATCATTAAAAGCATGAACACCTAAGTAAAATGCTTCTGGAGTCTCCTGAGAGTTTATAAGGAATGGAAGACTGGTCTGGGATTTAATTTTAAATGTCACAAGTTGTTAATTCCGTTGGTAATAAAACTATCCATGAATATACATGGGGGTGGTGGTCAAGATGGTAGAGCAAGAAGAGACCATAAGTTCACCTCCTCCCAAAGTCACACTGAAATTACAACTATTTACAGATTAACTATGGGAACAACTTGAATACTAGCATAAATGATTACCCACAACTCAAGATATAAAGAAATCAATGAGAGAGGTAGCAGAGTTGGACATGTCCTACAGTCAAGAATGATATTCCCCCAATTAGGTAACCCACAAAGGGAAGGATAATCACAATCTCCAAGGATCTCCCCAGAGAGGCAGGGGTGTGAGCTTCATGTCAACTCTCCGGCTTGGGGATCTTGCTCTGGGAAAATGTGCCCTGAGAACATCTTATTTTGAAAACCAACAAGGCTTGCATACATCAAAGCCAGAGGGCTGTAGGGAACAGAGACACCACTCTAAAAGGGTGCACACAAAATTTTGCATGCTCTGAGTCTCAGCACAGAGGCAGTAACTTGAAAGGTCCCTAGGTTAGACATTTCGCTGACCTTGAAGAGCTTCCTAGAGAGGCACAAGGTAATTGGGAATCCCCCTAAAGATACTGATGCTGGCAATTGCCACTTTAGGAAGCTCAATCTACCATAAGGACACTGGTGTGGCAAAACATCTTTCTGTAGTCCCCTCTCTAGTCAATAAATGCCAGTGGCTTACCCATCTCACTAGTGAGCTGGCACCAGTCCCAGGATGTCCTGATTCCCACAGGCAACCGCTCTAGGACTCAACCCTAAACACCAGTGGACTGGCACCAGTCTTGGGATGCCCTGGTGTGTGTAGCAGCCAACACGCATGGCAGGATCTACAGCCAAACAGACCAGAGACCAGCACCATGTACCAGCACATCAATAGTAGTTGGCCCCACCACAATTGAAGGGTCCACACAGTCAACATCAGAGACACCCCCAGGGCATGTATCTTTAATGATCAGACAGGAGTGTGCTGGTGGACCTTAAAGGACATCTCCTACATAAGGACTTGTTCTGCTCAAGCAGCCTAGCCAATATATAGAAACAATATAAGCAACCTAGCCAATATATAGAAACAAACACAGAGAACTAATCAAAATGAGAAGACAGAGGAATATGTTACAAATGAAGGAACAAGACAACATCTCAGAAAAAGAACTAAATCAAAGAGGAGATATGCAATTTACCTGACAATGAGCTCAATGGTAATGGTCATAAAGATGCTCAATGAACTCAGGAGAAGAGTGAATGAATACAGTGAGAAGTTAAACAGAATTAGTAAATATAAAGAAGAACCAAGCAGAGCTGAAGAAAACAATAACTCGTATTAAAAATACACTGGAAAGAATCACCAGTGAACTAAGTGATAGAGAGGAATAGATCAACAAGCTGAAAGACAGACTAGTGGAAATCACACAAGATGAACAGAAAAAATCTTTAAACAAAGATAGATTAAGACATCTCTGTGTCAACATCAAGTGTACCAATATTTGTCTTATTAGGGCTCCAAGAGGAGAAGAGAGTGAGAAGGGATAGAGAATTATTTAAAGAAATTAATAGCTAAAAAATTCCCTAACCTGGGAAAGAGAACAGATACACAGGTCCTGGAAGCACATAGACTGTCAAAGTAGATGAAGCCAAAGAGGTCCACTCTAAGACAAACTATACTTAAAATGGCAAAAATTAAAGAGAAGGAAAGAATCTTAAAAGCAGCAAGATATAAGCAACTAATTATGTACAAGAGAACTCCCATAAGAACACCAGTTGACTTTTCAGAAATTTTGCAGGCCAGAAGGGAGTTGCATGATATATTGTAAGAGATAAAAGGAAAAAACCTGCAGTCAAGAACTCCACCCATCAAGGCTATCATTCAGATCTAAAGGAGAAGAAGAGTTTTACACACAAACAAAAGCTAAAAGAGTTCAACACAAACAAACTGACTTTACAAGAAACGTTAAAAGGACTTCTATAAGGTAAAAAAGAAAAGACCACAACCCAAAATATAAAAATTATGAAAGAAAAGTCTAATTGGTAAGAAAAACATGCAATAAAGGGATAGATCAAACATGGAAAATTCATAGAAGGTTAAAAAACAAAAATAGTCAATCATCTATATCCACAGTAAGTAGTTAAAGGATACACAAAATAAGAAGATGTAAAATATCACATCAAGAATATTAAATGTGATGGGAGAGGTAAAGTGAAAATGTGGGGTTGTTAGAATGCATTCAAACTTAAGAGACTAACAACTAAAAATAATTTGTGTACATGTATATACACCCAGGAAGAGAGGATGGGGAGAGAGTTATATATGAATCTCAATGATAAGCAAAAACCTATAATAGATACACACACACACGCACACACACACACACACACAGAGAAAGGAATCCAAACATAACACTAAATATAGTCATCAGATCACAGAAGGGAAGACAGCAAAAGAAGAAGGAACAAAAGAGACCTACAAAAATAACCCCAAAACAATGAGCAAAATGTCAATAAGTACATATCTAGCAATAATCACTTTAAGTGTAAATGGACTAAATGCTCCAATCAAAAGGTACAGACTGACTAAATGGATACAAAAACAAAGACCCGTATACATGATGCTTACAAGAGACTCACTTCATATCTAAAGACATATACTAACTGAAAATGAAGGCATGGAAAAAGTATTATATGCAAATGGAAACAAAAATAATATAATAAATAAGGAGATAAATTTTATTTCCATACTCAGGCCTAAAATTTTTGATTTTTCATTTAGCTTTACTACCAGATGTGTGACTCTTAGAATTTTAACCAGTATATTTATATATCATGAATTATAATGATTATCTCATAATCTAAATATTTTGAAAAATGAATTACTGGAACATATTATTCAATTATGTGGAAAACGAAAAGGAGTTGGAAGAAAATAAAATATTAGAAAATAATAAAGTATATATTCTATCCAACTTTAATTAACAATGTAAGTTTAGAATTTTTTAGGTTATATTGTTAATCTCAATTTTGTATTGAATTTGCATTCTTTGAATTTTTCACTTCTTTCCCTCCTTCTTTCTCTCTGCATCTTCCTATTTTCCTTCTTTTTCTCCTTCCTACTCTTCTTTCTCTTCCTGACACATATTTTACATCACTTCATTTACCTTACCTTCTTTCCCCATTCTCTTACATGCAATCTGGGACCACCTATACAGACAACGGGGCTGCTTGAAACCTTTTCATTAAATAAACCTATACTCAGAGGTACTATATTTCTGTTTCAACCCTTTAACTATTAGCCACAAACGATATTAGAGTACTTAAGGCAGAGCAGCTACATAAATGGTGGTAGTGGAATAGAAAGATGTTGTTTCATTCACCTGTCATCTCAGGAGAAAACACTACATCACGGTGTAAAAAGTACCATGACTGTAGACTCAGACTTGAATGGTGTCCCTGACTTTACCAAAAGAAAAAAGCTCCTCTAGGGCAGGGACAAAGAATTCCATATTCTCACCACCTAAGCTATGACACCTATTCCAGTTCTAGCACAATTACAAAGTTTAGTCTAAAATAAAACAATGGCCAAGAAAACAACTAACATTCAACATTATTTAATAAAATATTTGTTTTCTTTATATAAATCAAGGTAGATATGAAATACATTGTTACACTTAAGGTTGTTTTGTAAGTGCCATGCAATCATTAAATTCTTCCTCTACTTTTCAAATTCTTTAGCATCTTTATTCCCATGGAATGGAATGAACTTCATTTGATGAGAATGCATTATTTATCTGCTAAGACTATCTCTGTTCTTGTTAACCAGAAAAAAGCTGAACAAGTACTGTACTTATTCATGATGCCAAATCAATATATTAATGTACTAGAAAACTCAAGAAACTAAATTTTTATTCATTAAAAATGTCATTTAGCTGCAAAGTTATTTTGAAAAAAGATAAATTATACATTTATAGCAGATAAAACAATGTTTAAAACAATGTACATATGATTATTGTTCTCACCTAACAGAAGCAGAAGATATTAAGAAGAGGTGGCAAGAATACACAGAAGAACTGTACAAAAAAGATCTTCACGACCCAGATAATCAAAATAGTGTGATCACTCACCTAGAGCCAGACATCCTGGAATGTGAAGTCAAGTGGACCTTAGGAAGCATTACTACAAACAAAGCTAGTGGAGGTGATAGAATTCCAGAGAAGCTATTTCAAATCCTGAAAGATGATGCTGTGAAAGTGCTGCACTCAATATGTCAGCACATTTGGAAAACTCAGCAGTGGCCACAGGACTGGAAAAGGTCAGTTTCCATTCCAATCCCAAAGAAAGGTAATGCCAAAGAATGCTCAAACTACCCCCCAATTGCACTCATCTCCCACGCTAGTAAAGTAATGCTCAAAATTCTCCAAGCCAGGCTTAAGCAATATGTGAACCGAGAACTTCCTGATGTTCAAGCTGGTTTTAGAAAAGGCAAAGGAACCAGAGATCAAATTGCCAACATTCACCGGATCATCAGAAAAACAAGAGAGTTCCAGAAAAATATCTATTTCTGCTTTATTGACTATGCCAAAGACTTTGACTGTGTAGATCACAATAAACTGAGAAAAATTCTGAAAGAGATGGGAATACCAGACCACCTGACCTGCTTCTTGGGAAATCTGTATGCAGGTCAAGAAGCAACAGTTAGAACTAGACATGGAACAACAGACTTTTCCAAATAGGAAAAGGAGTTCGTCAAGGCTGTATATTGTCACCCTGCTTATTTAACTTACATGCAGTGTACATCATGAGAAACACTGGGCTGGAGGAAGCACAAGCTGGAATCAAGATTGCCAGGAGAAATATCAATAACCTCAGACATGCAGATGACACCACCCTTATGGCAGAAAGTGAAGAACTAAAGAGCCTCTTGATGAAAGTAAAAGAGGAGAGTGAAAAAGTTGGCTTAAAATTCAACATTCAGAAAACTAAGATCATGGCATCTGGTCCTATCACTTCATGGCAAATAGATGAGGAAACAGTGGAAACAGTGTCAGATTTTATCTTTCTGGGCTCCAAAATCACTGCAGATGGTGACTGCAGCCACAAAATTAAGACACTTACTCCTTGAAAGGAAAGTTATGACCAACCTAGACAGCATATTCAAAAGCAGAGACATTACTTTGCCAACAAAGGTCCATCTAGTCAAGGCTATGCTTTTTCCAATAGTCTTATATGGATGTGAGAGTTGGACTATAAAGAAGGCTGAGTGCCAAAGAATTGATGCTTTTGAACTGTGGTGTTAGCGAAGACTCTTGAGAGTCCCTTGGACTGCAAGGAGATCCAACCAGTCCATCCTAAAGGAGATTAGCCCTGGGTGTTCACTGGAGGGACCTATGTTGAAGTTGAAACTCTAGTACTCTGGCCACCTGATGCGAAGAGCTGACTCATTTGAAAAGACCCTGATGCTGGGAAAGATTGAGGGCAGGAGGAGAAGGGGATGACAGAGGATGAGATGGTTGGATGGCATGACCGACTCGATGGACATGAGTTTGGGTGGACTCCAGGAGTTGGTGATGGACAGGGAGGCCTGGTGTGCTGTGGTTCATGGGGTCACAAAGAGTCAGACATGACTGAGCAACTGAACTGAACTGACTGAAATAGTAAGAGATATTATCTTGGTGGCAGCCCAACTGATTTTATTAGCAGAATAATGTTAAATAGTTATCACTTTAGATGATCATCTAACATCTATGAAATCATAAACATGCATGCAAATCCAGGAAGTGAATCATAATCCAGAATGCAATTACATTCACTTATAGATTATTATTAAGATAAACCATAATGGAAAAAATATTTAAAAGATGTGTGTGTATAACTGCGATACTGTGTAGTACAAAAGTAATTAACACAACACTGTAAGCCAAATAGATTCAATGAAAAATAAATTTTAAAAGATAAAAAAGCACTAAAAAAATTTAAAAAATAAAATACAAAATTTTAAATTTCTATAGAATACTTATGAACCATGAAATTGTGTCTTTAGACCAGCTTGAGAAACAGTGCACTCCACCACACTGAGATTTAAAGGAGTGAGGGGCAAAAATAACTCTGATGTGAGAATGAACTAGGTTAGGCAGGTTATAGCTGAGATGTCAATGAACCAGACATCTGTTAGAAGTCTCATTTTGCTGAGAATTTCTCCTCTCAGCTATTTGATGAAGCAATAAGGGACTATTTCTCTGGACTTAATTTTGACCAAACAGAAAGAACTACTTCATGAAATTCAACTGACAGTAACCTTGGGAGAAAGTCAAGTTGTCATCTTCGTACTTGAAAGGGCCAAGAAAGAAAACACTGAGCACAGTCTGACAACTTCCCTGGACTTTAAGAAAGCATATTTCAAAAATTTTAGAGAGGAGTTCTGAATGAATCCATGACCGCATTCTTTTAAAAGCATCGGAGCCCTTGAAAGACAAATTCTGATAAGAAAATTATAAATGGCTACAACATAGTAGACACAAAAAGGAAAGCTCTCTAAAGGAAACTAGCATAGCTATAGTTTCTTGCATATACTGTAAGAGAAGGAAAGGGAAAAGGTTATATTTTGAACAACTTTCCTGTGGAAACAAGATGCTAAGTTGTTCTACAGAGGTGTATCTGTTAACTATTTTATTGAACAGGAAACTGAGGCTGGAGGAGATGAAGGCAGGTCTAGAAATAAAAACTTTAGTAAAGAGTTATTAATATACCTAAGGATAATAAAAAAAAGACACCATCTATGCTGCAGGGTATTTTTTAAAGAGACCATTAATTTCAGTATTTGATGCTGATCATTTCATTTTAATCCAAAATAGTAAAACATGGGTGCTCACAATCTCTATGATGAAAATGCATCTTTATACTAGTAAGGGTAAACCAAATGCAAATAGAAGACACTAGATGGCTATTCGTAAAATAAGAGGTAAGTTTAAACATCCATAAATAGGTTAATTATATTCTATACAAGCAAAACATCTGTTGATATGTTTGCCCTGCCTTTATCCCCTTCTTAGCAGTGGGCATTTAACAAATTCAACCAACAAAGAAAATAAACTCCAGCCAACCCACTGACGAGTAGTAAGTAAGCAGATCCTCTCTATCTAAGA
Source organism: Bos taurus (assembly GCF_002263795.3). NCBI lineage: Eukaryota > Metazoa > Chordata > Mammalia > Artiodactyla > Bovidae > Bos > Bos taurus. The sequence continues at coordinate 37,022,733 of NC_037348.1, read as the reverse complement.
AAGTAAGCTAAGAGATTCAGAAATAGAAATACTCAGATAAGTACTGGAATTGAGGAGTCACTGTAAGTCAGGCTAGGGTCAGCATTTGGGGCCATCCAAGCCACTTGCACTCTGCTCCTCTGTGACATAAAAGGCCATGGGTAGCCAAAACATGCAAATATTCTGAGAGTGCCAAAACCATAGGACTTGCACACAGAGAAATGTGTAGATGAAAGACCATATAACTCAGGAGTGACAGGGAGTAGCCTCAGTTACTATGTTTCCAAAAATTCCAGGCTTCATCTGTTCAGTCTGTCCTCAGTTTCTCATCTTTGGATACCCAAATAACCCACCATGTTTAATGGATACTACTAAATTGTTTATATATCCCCTCTAGCTCTGGAAACTCTAATTTCAACTATCCACATGATTAACAGGTAGTCATGTTCATGCAATATAACTCCACATCCTGGGGAAAAAAAAAACTGATTAATTCAGACAAGGAAACCTTAACCAAAAAAATAACCCTTTCTGCACAGAATATGAGGTAAGAGATTTCAGCTTAAAATAGAATACTTTCTGAAATGGAGAGAATATAAGCTTGAAAGTTATTAGTAGTAGCTGTTATTCAGTTGTGAACAAGAAACATAGAAACAATCTCTGCCCTAAAAAAAGAGGAATAAGAAAAGAGAAAATGAAAGGAAAGGGAAAAGGTCACGTGAAGAAAAAACAGATAACATGAACAGATGGAAGAACCTACTTGGTTTTCTTCAAACGGACTAATATGTGGTTCACAAGTACAAGCGCATCCCTGGTCTTGGGTATTTTAGGAAAACCCGTATTCTGCATATAATTACATCACCAGTGGAACTAGTATCTGTATGAACATGATGCCTGGGAACGATGGTAGGAAATTATATAAAGGACAATGTTTTTATGATTTCTATGTAAAGTTTCTTAGAGAAGGAAGTGGCAACCCACTCCAGTGTTCTTGCCTGGAGAATCCCAGGGACAGGGGAGCCTGGTGGGCTGCCATCTCTGGGGTCACACAGAGTTGGACACGACTGAAGTGACTTAGCAGCAGCAGCAGCAGCATGTAAAGTTTCTATGTAATGTACACATTGAAATTATACATCATGACACATTTCATCAGTTCTCAGCAAAATTCCAAGACATATAATTAGACAGATGGCTCATGAACACCTAGAAAAGAAGTGGCAATCACCAAGAGCCACTTTAAGTTCACTAAGAATAAATTATACCAAACTAATTAAATTATACAGACATAGTGAATCTGCATGACAATGAGACATTTAATGGAGTGTTTTGCTGATGTCTTTTTGGACAAGATAGATGTGGAGAGGATGTTTGTAAATTATGTGACTATGTTGGCTGAACAATTATTCTCAAAATTTAAGCTGTTGTGAGCCTTATTCACAACTTAAAGTTAAAAAAATAGATGTATATACATAAAAGACATGCATCAATTTGGTGAAATATTAATATATAATTATGTATTAATATAATTTATTGGTCAGATGCATCTGAGAAATACTATATAGTCTGTCCTGTTCTTGACTATCCATTCAGCTATTTATTCATTCAACCTGTATTTTGTAGTTCCTACTTTGTACCACAAACTATGTTACACTCTAGAATACAGAAATGAAGGTGAACATGGTACCTGCCTTCAAGGAGCTTTTTCCTATGGGGGATTCATGAATTAAACAAACAATTATTTAAATTATAACTAGGATAATTCTGCAAATGAGTAGTATAAAGTTCCAGGAATATGTAAAACAGGAGGCCTGAGGATTCCTCATGTTACTGCCACATTAAAGAATTTAAGTCCTAATACAATGAAACCCCTCAAAATTATTTAAATACAAATTTCCAAGGGTGGTTAGACTTTTTTAAAGCATGGAAGTTGCTCTATTTCCACTACAAAGATATCAATTACTTGTAAACAGCAAATTTTGGAATGCAGTTTAAAAAACTCTTTGAAAGGGACCGAATAAAAATTTAAGAAGCAGTTGAGTCTTCATTGCTAAAATGCAGTTTTCTTTTCTGCAAAGAAAGAACAAGACCAAAGGTATGAAGGGTGGACATACAAGGCAATTTGGAACACAGAAGTAGAAGAGCCTGATTAGATAAGCAGCAGGCCCAGCTAAAGCAATTCCAATCAGCTGGGCACTGAAAGAAAACTATAAGTTACTTGGATTTGACCACCCAAATTGCCTCCATTTCCTACTTCACACACTAAAAATGATGATATTCATTTTTCTCTTTTCCTCTCATTCTAGGGACACAGCAAGGCTGTCATAGCCGTGTTTAATGAATGAAAGACTGAATGAACTCTGATCTCTTTGGTATGTGTAATGAATAAAATATTATTGGTATTAATAATGAAATACAGTTATTTAACATTTAACTGGCACAGATTGAGATTTCATTTCTGATGTCTGGAACTGTGCTTTGAGTCATCAAAGGACTTTAAACCAGTTGAATGTTCAGGCTGAATATATTTATATTATATTTTTTTCTTTTTTTGGTATATGAGTCAGGAATACTGGAGCTAGAAATATACCCTGGGAGGGTGTGTGGTTCAGTGTGCCCTCTCAAATTCTTTTATTCTCCCTATTACTCTTGTCCTCCCAAATATACTCTATTAAATTCTTGGCCAAAATTTTTATAAGACGATTTACTTGGGAGAAATTCTGGAACCTGAGCATTTGTGGATTCACTAAATAATCTAGAATATAATAATTAGATAATATACAATGGTTAAAATAATATTGCATTTAATGATTATAATAAGATGTTAAACTGTTACACATAAAATAATTTACAAAAAGTAAATTCAGTGTAAGTTTCCATTTTTGTTTAAAAATGCATATGTGCAGATATATAGTGTTACTTTCCTATGGTAAAAGTTTTCATTTTTTAATCATCTATATTTTCAAATTTTTCTATTTATTGTTTTAATAAAATTTTTGAAAACTAATTACAAATTTCAAATTATTTTACTAGGGTGATGCAAATATAATTGTGGTTGGTGAAATTTGTTGTTTGATATTGGAAAACATTCTTAATAAATGTGGTTATGTTATACATCATTTTAATGTACACTTCTTGCTTTACATTTTTTTGCTAATGATTTATTATTTGCCATTTATTTTATATTTATTTTAGACTATGGAAATGATGTTAGACAGAAAGCAAATTCAAGTGATTTTCTTATGTGAGTTGAAAATGGGTCATAATGCAACAGAAACAACTCACTACATCAAAAATGCATTTGTACATTGCTAATGTACACTGAAGTGCTGTTTCAAGTTTTGCATAGGAGAGCCTTGAAGATGAAGAGAGCAATGGCCAGCTATCATAAGGTGACAATGAACGACCAATTGAGAAGTTCATCAAAGGTAATCCTCTTACAACTACACAAGAAGTTGTGAAGAACTCAACATCGACCATTCTATTGTCATTCAGCATTTGAAGCAAACTGAAAAGTTGAAAAAGGTCAATTAAGTGAGCACCTCATGAGCTGACTGAAAATCAAAACAACTGGTGCGCTGATCTGTCACCTTCTCTTATTCTAACCAACAACAATGAACTATTTCTCAGTTGGATTGTGATGTACGACAGAAAGTGGACTGCACACAAAAACCAGCGACCACCAGCTCAGTGGTTGGACCAAGAAGCAGCTCCAGGGCACTTCCCGAAGCCAAACTTGCACCAAACCGAAAAAGGCCATTGTCACTTTTTGGTGGTCTGCTGCCCATCTGACCCACTACAGCTTTCTGAATATCAGAAAAACCATTACACTTAGAAGTATGCTCAGCAAATTGATGAGATGCACCAAAACTTCAACACCTGCAGCCAGCATTGATCAACAGAATGGGCCCAATTCTTCAGCACAACAACACCTAACTGCACGTCACACAACCAACACTTCAAAAGTTGAAGGAATTGGAGTATGAAGTTTTGCCTCATCTGCCATATTCACCTGACCTCTCACCAACCCACTCTCATGTCTTCAAGCATTTTGACAACTTTTTCCAGGGAAAATGCTTCACCATCCAGCAGTAGGCAGAAAATGCTTTCCGAGAGTTTGTCAAATCCCAGAACATGTACTTTTATGTTACAGGAATAAACAAACTTATTTCTCATTGAAAAAATGTGTTGATTGTAATGGTTATTTTGAATAATGATATTGTGTTTGAGCCTAATGATAATGATTTAAAAGTCACAGTCCAAAACCACAATTACTTTTCCACCAACCTAATAGATAATCGGGCTTCCTAGGTGGCTCTAGGGGTAAAGAACTCGCCTGCCAATGCAGGAGACTTAAGAGACGCCAGTTTGATCCCTGGGTTGCGAAGATCCCCTGGAGGAGGGCCTGGCAACCCACTCCAGTATTCTTGCCTGGAGAATCCCATGGACAGAGGAGCTTGGCAGACTATAGTTCATGGGGTCACAAAGAACTGGACATGACTGAAATGATAAATAAATGACAGGTGATAGATAAACATATCTTGAGATGATACATATATTTTTTATCAATAATAGTTGTGCTGAATTTACAAAGATGTTTGAGTTTCATTCACTTTCAGCTTTATGTTTACAAAACTTTTCCTGACATTTGTAAATATTCTGTTCAACAATCTTTCCACGGCCTTTCCAAACAATCTACTCCCACCACTTTTACTATTCACTAGCAAAAAACAAACAACATTGGCCACTATTTGCTAAGTTTTAGTGATTCAAGTAGTTAAGTTCATTAAGAATTATCAGCTGCAGGCTGCATATTCTGAAAAAAAATTCTTGATGAAGGATCTGGGTGATGAGTCTTGAGCAGTGGGAGCCAGTTTATATGTGCATATCAAGCACTTACCAGCTCTTGAAAAGGGAGCTGATGAATAGAGCCTTTTTTAATGACTAGCTCTGCTTTTTTTCCATGCTATACTTGTTCTATATAAGATCATTTCTGTCTGAAAAAAGTGAAACATTAAAGTGCCAACAGACTTTCATGAATCTATGAGGTTTCATAACTCCATAGCTGTTGTTGTTCAGTCGCTTAGTCGTGTCTGACTCTTTGAGACCCCATGGACTGCAGCACACTAGCCTTCCCTGTCCTTCACCATCTCCTGGAGTTTGCTCAAACTCATGTCCATTGAGTCAATGATGCCATCCAACTATGTCGTCCTCTGTTGCCCCTTCTCCTGCTTTCTATCTTTCCCAGCATTAGGACCTTTCCAATGAGTCCATAGTATGATTATGGAATTTTTTAATGAACACTATGCACTAACAAAAAAGAGCAAAAGAATTTGTGTGTTAGGTATGTGGTAAGGGAGGAAGTGAAGGATACAACTGGGAATAAAATTAGAAGTGTTTACAAAATAAAAATAGATACAGACAACCAATCATAATGCAGGGTGGAATAAACCTATCTAACCCTTTGAAAATTAATGGCTTTTCAGTGACAGGAAAAAAGTAGGGGAAAAATATTCCAAGTTCATCAAGACCAAAAGTATAAGGGCACAAAAGTACACAATACAGTTAGAAAAACGGCTAAAAGTTAAGCTTAACGGAAGAATGTTTTGGGAGGCAGTCTGAACAAGCACACTGAAATCAGTTATAGCACCCTTTGAATGCCATTTTAGGAAATCTGACTGTATTCTACAGGAAACAGACAATTATCTAAGTTTTTATTTCAAAAGTTATATGCACTCTGACCTACATTTTAAGAAGCTAACTCTGGAGTGAGCAAAAAAGATAGAATACTATGTCATAAGGCCAAAGACAGATATACCAATTGGAAAGCTACTGGAATATTCTAGGTGTGAAATGCTATCACTGCCTGCAGTATATGAGGAACAATAAAGTTAAATGACAAACTGGTGAAGCACCATTCTGCAGGAAGAACTAATATAACTTAGTAATTTATCAGTGGGAAAAGTGAGGACCTTGGACTGAAAGGAGATCCAATCAGTCCATCCTAAAGGAAATCAGTCCTGAATATTCATTGGAAGGATTGATCCTGAAGCTGAAACTCCAGTACTTTGGCCACCTGATGTGAAGAACCAACTCATGGGGAAAGACCCTGATGCTGGGAAAGATTGAAGGAGGGAGGAGAAGGGGACAACAGAGGATGAGATGGTTGGAGGGCATCACCAGTGTAATGGACATGAGTTTGAGTAAGCTTCAGGAGTTGGTGATGGACAGGCAAGCCTGGCATGCTGCAGTCCATGGGGTCACAAAGAGTCAAACACGACTGAGTGACTGAACTGAAAGGTGAGGACAATGAAAGACACAAAGATAACAGAAGTTCCTTTCGTGAGTGACTGGGAAGATGAAATACCAGCCCTACCGACTGAGTTTACTTTGGCTTTGAGACACAGGGAAATTCTTGGGAATTAAGATTAGAATTTCAGGAAAAGAAGTGAAAAGTTAATAGTTATTGTCCGGAAGCCAAGACAGGATATTTTTTCCAGGGGAAAAAAACACGTTAAACAATAAAAAGACTGAGACTAGAAACACAGGGACAGATTACATATTTGAAGGTTAAGCATAGGAAGCAGAAAGTGACATATACATATACAGTATGGAAAGAAAGATAATAAGCTGAAAAGACTTAACTTTAAAATCAAGAATAAGAAATTAGAATGATGTCACCAAGATGGCAACATAGGTTGTTCCTCACTTTGTTCCCGTTCACAATAACAACCAAGTATTTAAGAATAAGATACCACTGAGAGAATCCTAGGGCATAGGAAGGAATGAGGATGAGGCATCCTACATTCACCACACAGAGACTGAGACAGATTGCATTAGAAGGTGAGAGAAGCAGACACATCTTTACTACACTGCCCCTCCCCCAGGTCAGTGCAGGACCATGAAGAGAGGTGTCCCCTAAGCCTTCAGTTCCTCCAATGGGAAAGAAGATCCCACAAGGGACAACCAGATCCCCAAAGTGTTGTGGATCACTTTGCAGAAGCCACTACTCTGATCCCACACCACAAGGATTGCAGGGGAATCTGCAAGGCACAACCACTGGGAATCTGACTATGACAGAGATGTAGAGAGCGGCTTGCAACAACCAGAACATGAATCTTGGCAGACTGAGTTTTTACCTGTAGTGCGTAGTAGTAATCCCAACCAGAGGTTTTGCTTATTCTGCAGAACTAAGTCAGAGGACACGCCCTGACTCATCAATTCAGTGGTGTGCCCATGTCAGATTCTCAAACAATGGGTTTTGCTGAACCTAGAGCCTGGTTTGCCCATTCCCAGGCAAAAAGCTGAATCACAGCCCCACCCACTATGGAGAGTATCTTCAGTACCTTTTGACCAGAAGGGCTAGTGACAATGCCAAGCAGCAGTGCAGCCCAGTGACGCTCCAGCTGAGAGGTGGGTGAACAGAGGTGACTGTCCCCAGAACAAAGCCAGTGCCAGTGTGGAGGCTCTCCCTGATATACAAAGGCAGGAGAATTCATACCAAGGCTGAGAGTACCTCCCAGCCACTCCCAATTAGAAAGCCTATTCAGAAAATGCAAAATAGCCCAGAGTGGCCCCTTTCCCTGCCACTCAGGCAAGGGAGCTAAGTTATAGCCTCACCCACTGTGGACATTGTCTTCTCGCCCAACAGGGTAGAAGGGCTATAGACAGCTCCTGAAAGCTGCATGGCCCAGTAACATTAGAACTGAAAGACAGGCAGAGCCACGGTAAGCAGAGTAAAGTCAGGGAACCTGGGGCATAGGTTGGCTTAAGACAACAAAGAGCATTACTGGCTTTAGAATGGGTTCTCACCGTGCCTGGGCAGGGAATTTAACTCACAGCCCTTCTCATTGTTGAATACATTTTTCAGCCTGTCCATCTAGGGAACCTAACCAGAGAATACATCAAGCTGCATAATCCAATGGATAGCTTTATGTAAAGTGGCACCTGAACAGAGAGCACAGTCTGTGGACTCTTCTGTCTGCACAGCAAAACAAATGGTCTCACCTGACCAAAGAATTCAGTTCACACTGTGGACTGATTTGAGTCCCCCAACAATGAGTTTATAGGCTATGGGTCCTGTCCTACTGCCCTGCCAGGGCGGGAAATCTAAATCATAGTCCTATATACTGCATATAGTACCTGCTGCTGCTGCTGCTTAGTCACTTCAGTCGTGTCCGACTCTGTGCGACCCCATAGACAGCAGCCCACCAGGCTCCGCCGTCCCTGGGATTCTCCAGGCAAGAACACTGGAGTGGGTTGCCATTTCCTTCTCCAATGCATGAAAGTGAAAAGTGAAAGTAAAGTTGCTCCGTCATGTCCGACTCCTAGCGACTCCATGGACTGCAGCGCACCAGGCTCCTCTGTCCATGGGATTTTCCAGGCAAGAGTACTGGAGTGGGGTGCCATTGCCTTCTCCCACATATAGTACTTAGTCCCATGTATGTCACTGGCTGAGAACCATAGGATTGTTGGCCTGGATCTCTCCCCAAGAGAGGCTGTAGTATGGGTTCTACAGATGCCTGTGTTCTCTGATCAAGCTTACCATATGGATGAGGCATATAGTACCTAGTCCCATCCATATGCTAAGCTTGATCAGAGAACACAGGCACCTGTAGAACCCATACTACAGCCTCTCTTGGGGAGAGAACCAGGCCAACAATCCTATTGGTTCTCAGCCAGTGACATACATCCCTCATCTCCATTCACAAAGCCTGAACAGTTGCCTCACCCAAAACAATAGATCACAGAGCAAGCCCCAGTTACTCAAGGACCTTTCCAGGAGACACAGCCAGAAACCCAACGTGAGCTGACCAGTGAAAAACTATCTCTGCCAAAGCAAACCTGTGAAGCCAGGAAGAGAAGCCCCATTTCTCAAATGTGCAGATGCCAAAAAGAATCAAGAATCACAAAAAAAATCTGGTAAATATGACACCACCAAGAAAACTAAAGAAGCTCCAATAACCAATGCTGAAAAAAATGAAGATCTTTGAACTCTCAGACAAAGAGTACAGAATAATCCTCTTAAGAAAGTTTAATGAATTACAAGAAAACACAAACAAACAACTAAACTAAATTAGGAAACAATGTATGAACAAAATAAAAAGTCTAACAAGGAAATAGCAATCATTAAAAAAAAAAACCACAGAAATCCCTGAGTGGAAAAATTCAATATTTGAACTAAAGAATTCAAAGAGACACTTTCAAAAGTAGAGAAGACTAAATCATAGAGAAGAACAAATCAGCAATCTGGAGGATAAGAGACTAGAAAATACCCAATGAGGAGAGCACAAATCAATGAAAAAGCTTAAAGAAAACCTGCAGAAATTACATGACACAGTGAAAGTAAACAATATTCCTATTATGGGAAAAAGAGAAAGAGAGAGCGACAGAATGTATAGTTAAAGAAATAATGTCTGAGAACTTTCCCAACCTGGGGAAAGAAATAGATATCCAGATTCATGAGGCTACCCAAAACCCAAACAAGTTGAACCTGAATAAAATTGTCAAAAGACAATGACAAAAAGTTTTAAGAGCAGCAAAAGCAGGAAGTTAGATACAAGAAAACTCCTATAAGACCACTGGCAGATTTCTCATCAGAAATTTTCCATTCCAGGAGAGAATGGAATGATTAACATTCAAATGGGATCAAAGCATTCAAAGAAAACTGTAGAGCCCATCCTACAGCCTCACTTGGGGAAGGAACCAAACCAACAGTCCTATCCATTTGTTCTCAGTCAGTGGCGCACACCCCTCACGTCATCCTCCAAGCCTGAAGAGTTGCCTCACCCAAAATAGAGATCATATTTCCAGGGTTTTTTTTTTCCATTCTAGGAGAGAAAGGGGTGATAACATTCAAATGGGATCAAAATATTCAAATAAAATAAGAGTCAAACAAGAACTTTATACCCAGTGACCTGTCTTTCAGAAACTAAGATAGGATGAAGATATTCCTGATAGAACAAAATTTAAGAGAGTTCATTACCACCCAACCTGCTTTACAAGAATTGCTAAAGGGAGTTCTTTGAGTGGAAACAAAAGAATGCTATAGATAGAATCATAAAAACACAGAAGTGTAGTGTTGATCCCTTTGGTACTAGTAAATATATAGTCATAGTTGAATTCTGCAATATGGTAATAGTAGTGAATAATTCCAGTAATCTTGCCTGGAAAATCTCATGGATGGAGGAGCCTGGTAGGCTGCAGTCCATGAGGCCACTAAGAGTCGGACACGACTGAGCGACTTCACTTTCACTTTTCACTTTAATGCACTGGAGAAGGAAATGGCAACCCACTCCAGTGTTCTTGCCTGGAGAATCCCAGGGACAGGGCAGCCTGGTGGGCTGCCATCTATGGGGTCACACAGAGTGAGATGACTTAGCAGCAGCAGTGAATAATTCACTCAAAACTCTATTAGCTAGATTTTACAAAAAATATGTAAATTGTAACAACATCACCTAATATGTGTTGAGGGAGGTTCAGAAATAAAGTTTATGAATTCCATGGAAGTTAAATTGTTATCAGTTTAAAATAGGGTGTTAAAAGTTGAAGATGTCTTATAGAAGCCTCATGACAACCACAAAGGAAAAAACCAGTTATCAGATAAAAGAACACAATAACTAGGTTTCATCAATGAATTTGGTAAAGTTGCAGAATACAAAATTAATACACAGAGACCTCTTGTATTTCTACACACTAACAATGAAAGATCAGACAGAGAAATTAAGAAAACAATCTCATTTAGCATCACATAAAAATGAATAAAATAACTAGGAATAAACCTAAGGAGGAAAAAGACATGTACTCAGAAAACTATAAGATACTGATGAAAGCAATCAAAGATAATGTAAACATATGCAAATACATGCCATGTTCTTGGGTTGGAAGAATTAATATTGTGAAAATGAGCATATTACCCAAAGTAATCTACAGATTCAATGCAATCCCTATGAAATTACCAGTAGTATTTTTCACATAATTTAAAAAAAAAAACTTTTTTAATTTGTATGGTTACACAAAAAGTTGGTGATGGCCAGGGAGGCCTGGCGTGCTGTGATTCATCGGGTCACAAAGAGTCGGACACGACTGAGCGACTGAACTGAACTGAACACAAAAGACCCCAAATAACCAAAGCAATCTTGAGAAGAAAAACAAAGCTAGAGGAATCAGGCTTCTTGACTCCAGAGTATACCACAAAGCTACTGTCATCAAAACCACATGGTTCCTACACAGAAACAGAAATCTATACCAATGAAATAAGATAGAAAGTCAAGAGGTAAACCCACACACCTATGGTCACCTAATCTATGACATAAGAGGCAAGAATACACAGTGAAGAAAAGACAGTCTCTTCAATAAGAGGTGCTGGGAAATGTGAACAGATACATGTAAAAGAATTAAACTGGAATATTCTCTGACACCATACACAAAAGCAAACTTAAAATGGATTGAAGATCTAAATGTAAGACTTGATACTATAAAACTCTTAAAGGGAAACATAGGCAGAACACGGTCTGACATAAATCATAGTAACATCTTTTATGATCCAGCTCAGAGAGTCATAAAAATTAAATAAAGAATAAATGAACAAATGGAAACTAATTAAACTTAAGAGTTTTTGAACAGCAAAGGCAACAATAAACAAAACAAAAAGATACCCCAAAGAATGGGAGGAAATATTTCCCAACAAAGCAACCAACAAGGGATTAATCCTCAAAATACACAAATACCTCATGCAGCTCAATATAAAAAAACAAATAATCAAAAAATGGGAGGAAGATCTAAATAGACATTTCTCCTAAGAAGACATGCAGATGGCCATAAAGCACATGAAAAGATACTCAGCATCACTAATTATTAGAGAAATGCAAATCAAAACTACAATCAGGTATCACCTTAAACCAGTTAGGATCATCAAAAAATCTATGAAGAATAAATCCTGGAGAGGAGAGACAGAAAAGGGAACCCTCCTACACTGTTGGTGGGAATGTAAAGTGGTACAGAGACCATGGAAAACAGTATGGTAATTAAAAAAAAAAAAAAACTAAAAATAGAACTATCATATGATCCTGAAATTCCACTCTTCTTGGGCATATATCTAAAGAAAGCCATAATTCAAAAGGATATATGCACTCCCATTATTTACTGTAGTACTATTTACAATAGCCAGGACAGGGAAGCAAGCTAAATGTCCATCAACAGAGAAATGGGTAAAGAAAATGTAATACATATATACAATGGAATATTAGTCAACCATAAAAAATAATAAAATTATGCCACTTGCAGTGACATGGATAAACCTAAAGATTGTAATACTGAGTGAAATGAGACAAAGACAAATGTCATATGATACCACTTATATGCGGAATCTATTATTTTTAAAAATGGTACAAAACAGAAATAGAGTCACAAATGTAGAAAACTTAAGGTTGCCAAGGAAAGAATTGAGGGATGGATAAATTGGAAAATTGGGACTGATGTATACCTACTACTACATACAAAATAGATAACTAATAAGAACCTACTACATAGCACAGGGAACTCCATTTAATATTCTGTAATGACCTATATGGAAACAGAATCTAAAAGGAGGGGATACAGGTATACACATAACTGACTCACTTTGCTGTACAGCAGAAATGAACGCAACACTATAAATCAATTATACTCCAATATAAACAAATAAAAATAAGTCAATGTTTTACCCTTGAGGGAAAAAAGAACACAATAAAAAAGTCAAAGCATACTGATACCATAAGACACCAAAACATATACAGACAACAAGATAAGAAAAAAGGAACAATGGATCAAAAAACAGTCAGAAAACAATTAACAAAATGAAAACAGTAAGTCCTTTTCTATCAATAATTACTTTAAATGTAAAGAGATGAAATTATCCAAGTTATTATCATCCAATGGTTAAAAAAAGACAAAGAAAGTCATTATTCAATGACAAAAGGGTCAATATATCAAGAAAGTATACCAATTGTAAATATTTATGTGTCCAACACTGGATCACCTAAATACAGAAATCAAAAACTGACAGGGCTAAAAGGAGAAATAAGCAGTAATACAATAATTGTTGGGGACTTTAACAACTTACTCTCCATAATAAATAGATCATCCAGACTGAGAATTAATAAGGAAACAGTAATTTTGAATAAAGCTATAGACCAAATGGACCATACAGACACATGCAGAACATCCTATCCAAAAACTATTCTGTACACAAGCACACATGCAACATTTTCTATGACAGACCAGATGTCAAGCAATAAAATAAGTCTTAGAAAATTCAGTAAGAGAAATCATACCACATATCATACCACATATCTCCTCTGACAATACTTTCATGAAATTAGAAATCAATACAAGAGGAAAAGCAGAAAATTCACATATGTGGACGTCAAACAACACTTCAAAAGAATTAATGGGTCAAAGAAAAATTAAAGAGGAAATAAAAGTTTCTTGAAACAATAAAAATGGAATTACAAAATACCAAAACTTGTGAGATGTAGCAAAAGCTGTTCTAAGAGACAAGTTCGTAACAATAAACACACACATTGAGAAGCAAGAAAGACCCCAAATATAGTTAAGTCCCTTTCATAAAAACCTTCAGGTTTCAAACTTTCAAAGCTACAAACATGCATTCCATCAACATCAGGCATGAGTAAATTGCTTGCCTTCTGTCTCCTATTGCTGATCCTTCAGCTTTTTCATCTCCCACCTCCACTCCCTCCTCCAGTCAGTAACTCTTCTTGTCTGTTCACTCACTGCCTAGTGCCTCTATGCCAGCTGTTGCACTCTACTACTGTACTTCTCAAGGTACTGTCTTATAAAATTTTAAATGTTTATATTTTATATATTATCTGTGTGAAAGTATTATAAACATCAGTATTTTATACTGATTGTGTTAGTTGGGTATCTGGCAAACTTTGTTGGACTTTACTATGCCTAACCAGAAAAAAGGGGAAACTGATCCAAAAGTTGACAGAAAAAGAAAAAGAAATAATAAATATTAGAACAAATACAAAATAGAGAACAGAAAAGCAACAGAAAGATAAACCAAACTAAGAGCTGATTTTTTGAAAAGAAAAATTGACCAACCTTAAGCTAGAATTGGCCAAGAAAAAAAGAGAGAGGAAAAATTAACAAAATTATAAATTTTAATATGACATTAGAATGGAAACCACAGAAATTCAGAGAATCATAAGAAGCTACTATGAACAACTATATGCCAAAAACCAGACAACCTAGAAGAAATGGAAAAATTCTTAGAAGCACATAATTTACCAAGACTAAATCAGGAAAAAATAGAAAATCTGACTAGACCAATTAATAGTAAAGATATAAAATCAGTAATCAAAAATTAACTGAGAAGAAAATCCTAGGACTACACGACTACACTGGTGAACCTTACCAACCATTTAAAGAATTAACACCAATCCTTCTTAAAACTTGGGCTTCCCTGGTGGCTCAGAGGGTAAAGCATCTGCCTGCAATGCAGGAGACCAGGGTTCCATCCCTGGGTCGGGAAGATCCCCTGGAGAAGGAAATGGCAACCCACTCCGGTATTCTTGCCTGGAGAATCCCACGGACACAGGAGCCTGGTGGGCTACAGTCCAAGGGTCACAAAGAGTCGGACAAGACTGAGCGACTTCACTTTCACTTCTTAAAATGTTTCCAAAAAAACAAAGAGGAAGAAATACTCCCATACTCATTCAACAAGGCCAGCCTTATCCTGAAATAAAAACCAGAAAAGGACAATATTAGAAAAGAAAACTATAGGCCAGTATCTCTAATGAGTACAAACGCAAAACTTCTTAATAAAATACTGGTACACCAAATTCAACAGCAAATTAAAAGGATCATTAACCATCATCAAGTGGGAATTATCCCTGAGAGGCAAGGATGATTCAACATAGGCAAAACAATGTGATACATCACATTAATAAAATGGGAAAAAAAAGAATCATGTTCATCCCAGCAGATGCAGAAAAAGCATTTAACAAAATTTAGCATTCATTAATGATAAAAACTTAACAAATCAGGCATAGATGGACATATTTCAATACAATAAAGGCCACATATGACACACTCACAGTTAACATCATACTCGAGTGAAATTTTGAAATCTTTTCCTATAAGATCAGGAATCTTATAGGAAATCTCACTATTTCTAGTCAACTTAGTACCAGAAGCCTAGCTAGAGAAATTGGGTAAGAAAAAGAACTAAAATACATCGGAATTGAAAGGAAAGTAGTAAAACTCTTTCTATTTGAAGATACATGATTTTATATATAGAAATTCCTAAACTTTCAACCAAAAATTTTTAATCAGTGAATTGTAAAATTGTAGAATATGAAATTAACATTAAAAAATCTGTACCATCTCTATATACTAAAGAATTCTGAAAAAGAAATAAAATGATTTCATTTACAACATTCTCTAAAACAATAAAACAGAAATAAATTTAACTAAGCATTTGAAAGACCTCTACTCTGAAAACTACAAGATACTCATGAAAGAAACTGAAGAAGACACAAATAAATGGAAAGATAGCCTGTGTTTTTAAACTGGAAAATCAAATACTGTTAAAATGTCAATACTACCAAAAGCCAGCTATAAATTCAGTGGAATCTCTATCAATATTTCAATAGCACTTTTTTACAGAAGTAGGAAAGAACACTTAAAATTTATCTGAAACCACAAAAAAACCCAAATAACCAAGAAATCTTCCAAATGAACAAGGCATCACATTTTCTGATTTCAAACTAAACAAAGACATGGGTTTGATCCCTGGGTTGGGAAGATCCCCTGGTGAAGGAAATGACAACCCACTTCAATATTCTTGCCTGAAAAATGCCTTGGAGAGAGGAACCTGGCGGGCAACAGTTCATAGAATTGCAAAGAATAAGACACAACTGAGCAGCTGAACAAAGACAGACACATGGTCTTCATAACAATATGGTATTGTCATCAAAAGACAAATACACCAATGGAACAGAATCAAAAGCCCAAAATAGAGCCACACAAATACGGTCAACTAATATTTGATAAGGGAGCCAAAAATAATCAATGAAAAAAAGAGTATCTCTTCTATAAATATTTGGAGGAAAAAATGGATAACCACAGGCAGAAAAATGAAACTACATTCTTACTCCACACACTGAAATTAACTCAAAATGGATTAAAGACTTAAATGTAAGACCCAAAACTATGAAACTCCTAGTTTAAAAAAAGGAATTAAGCTCCTTTAAGCTCCTTGACATGCGTCTTGGTAATGACATTTTGCATCTAAACCACAAGAAATAAATAAATAAACCAGTCAGATTCAGTTCAGTTCAGTCGCTGTTGTGTCTGACTCCCCACAACCCCATGAACCCCAGCACTCTAGGCCTCTCTGTCCATCACCAACTCCCGGAGTCCACCCAAACCCATGTCCATCGAGTTGGTGATGCCATCCAGCTATCTCATCCTGTGTCGTCCCCTTCTCCTCCTGCCCTCAATCTTTCCCAGCATCAGGGTCTTTTCAAATGAGACAGGTCTCCACATCAGATGGCCAAAGTATTGGCATTTCAGCTTCAACATCAGTCCCTCCAATGAACACCCAGGACTGATCTCTTTTAGGATGGAATGATTGGATCTCCTTACAGTCCAAGGGACTCTCAAGAGTCCTCTCCAACACCTCAGTTCATTGTTCTGTTAGACATAATGCTATTACACAACTAGCAGATTACAATATAGTTTAAACACAACTTTCATATGTACTGGGAAACCAAAATAATTCATGACACTTGCTTTCTTGTGATACTCACTTTATTGAACTGGTCTGGAATCAGACCACTGCAATATCTCTAAGGTGTGCCTATATACATGTTTCCTGAGCTCTTTGAACACATGAAAACACTAAGTTTGCAGAGCTTAAAACCTCAAAGTTATAGTTTAGAAGGAAACAGTTGAATAAATTAAATATCTGACTACAAATTGTGATAATTTTATTGAAAGAAAATAGCAAGGGGCAAGCAATACAATGATCCTAATAACTATTCCAACATGGTGGAAGGTCTCTCTGAAGAACCAACAGATAAGTGGAGCTATAAAACTTCCAAAATTTTGAGATAACAAATGTTATTTAATTTTCCAAAAACTATCATCCAAAATGTACTTATTCCAGTCATTTCAAACATTAGTATTTTAAGTGCTTACACATAATATACTTTTCAGAATTATAATTCAGAATCAGAATTATGATAAAAAACAGAAAAATCTTTGCTTGGAGTCTAAGATTGTTTCTATGGAAAAACAAGTTAATCAAACAAACAGCAGGTAAATTCTGGGACTATCCTCATGGTTCAGTGACTGACTCCAAGCTTCCAGTGCAAGCAGCCCAGGTTGGATCCCTAGTAAGTTTATTAGATCCCACAGGACACAACTCAGAGCTCATATGCCACAACTAAAGAACAAAAATTGATGCAATAAAGACTGACAACCCTGTGTACCAGAACTAAGACCTGCCATAGCCAAATAAAATTTTTAAGTAGAATATTTCATTTAAAAGGTCAACAAAATTGAAAAATGGGCAGAAGACCTAAGTACACATTTCTCCAAAGACATACAAACAGCCAGTCAGTTCAGTTCAGTTCAGTTGCTCAGTCGTGTCCAACTCTTTGCGACCCCATGAACTGCAGCACACCAGGCCTCCCAGTCCATCACCAACTCCCGGAGCCCACCCAAACTCATGTCCATTGAGTCAGTGATGCTATCCAGCCATCTCATCCTCTGTCGTCCCCTTCTCCTCCTGCCCTCAATCTTTCCCAGCATCAGGGTCTTTTCTAATAAGTCAGTTCTTTGCATGAGGTGGCCAAAGTATTGGAGTTTCAGCTTCAACATCAGTCCTTCCAATGAACACACAGGACTGAGCTCCTTTGGGATGGAATGGTTGGATCTCCTTGCAGCCCGAGGGAATCTCAAGAGTCTTCTCCAACACCACAGTTCAAAAGCATCAATTCTTTGGCACTCAGCTTTCTTTATAGTTCAACTCTCACATCCACATATGACAACTGGAAAAACCATAGCCTTGACTAGATGGACCTTTGCTGACAAAGTAATGTCTCTGCTTTTTAGGTTGGTCATAACTTTCCTCCCAAGGAGTAAGTGTCTTTTAATTTCATGGCTGCAATCACCATCTGCAGTGATTTTGGAGCCCAAAAAATATAAACTCAGCCACTGTTTCCCCATCTATTTGCCATGAAGTGATGGGACTGGATGCCATGATCTTAGTTTTCTGAATATTGAGTTTTAAGCCAACTTTTTCATTCTCCTCTTTCACTTTCATCAATAAGCTCTTTAGTTCTTCTTCACTTTCTGCCATAAGGGTGGTGTCATCTGCCTATCTGAAGTAATTGATATTTCTCCTAGCAATCTTGATTCCAGCTTATGCTTCCTCCAGCCCAGCGTTTCTCATGATGTACTCTGCATATAAGTTAAATAAGCAGGATGACAAAATACATATATACAGCCTTGACATACTCCTTTCCCAATTTGGAACCAGTCTGTTGTTCCATGTCCAGTTCTAACTGTTGCCCTCTGACCTGCATACAGATTTCTCAGGAGGCAGGTCAGGTGGTCTGGTATTCCCGTGTCTTTCAGAATTTTCCACAGTTTATTGTGATCCACATGGTCAAAGGCTTTGGCATAGTCAATAAAACAGAAATAGATGTTTTTCTGGAGTTCTCTTGCTTTTTCCATGATCCAGCGGATGTTGGCAATTTGATCTCTGGTTCCTCTGCCTTAAACCAGATTGAACATCTGGAAATTCACAATTCACATATTGCTGAAGCCTGGCTTGGAGAATTTTGAGCATTACTTTACTAGAGTGTGAGATGAGTGCAATTGTGTGGTAGTTTGAGCATTCTTTGGCATTGCCTTTCTTTGGGATTGGAATGAAAACTGACTTTTTCTGTGGCCACTACTGAGTTTTCCAAATTTGCTGACATATTGAGTGTAGCACTTTCACAGCATCATCTTTTAGGATTTGAAATAGCTCAACTGGAATTCCATCACCTCCACTAGCTTTGTTCATAGTGATGCTTCCTAAGGGCCCACTTGACTTCACATTCCAGGATGTCTGGCTCTAGGTGAGTGATCACACCATCGTGATTATCTGGGTCATGAAGATCTTTTTTGTACGGTTCTTCTGTGTATTCTTGCGACCTCTCCTTAATATCTTCTGCTTCTGTTAGGTCCATACCATTTCTGTCCTTTATTGAGCCCATCTTTGAATGAAATGTTCCTTTGGTATCTCTAATTTTCTTGAAGAGATCTCTAGTCTTTCCCATTCTATTGTTTTCCTCTATTTCTTTGCATTGATCGCTGAGGAAGGCTTTCTTATCTCTCCTTGCTATTCTTTGGAACTCTGCATTCAAATGGGTATATCTTTCCTTTTAGCCTTTGCTTTTCACTTCTCTTCTTTTCACAGCTATTTGTAAGGCCTCTTCAGACAGCCATTTTCCTTTTTTGCATTTCTTTTTCTTGGGGATGGTCTTGATTCCTATCTCCTGTACAACATCACGAACCTCCATCCATAGTTCATCAGGCACCCTGCCTATCAGATCTAGTCCCTGAAATCTATTTCTCATTTCCACTGTATAATCATAAGGGATTTGATTTAGGGCATACCTAAATGGTTTACTGGTTTTCCCCACTTTCTTTAAGTCTGAATTTGGCAATAAGGAGTTTATGATCTGAGCCACAGTCCACTCCCGGTCTTGTTTTTGCTGACTGTATAGAGATTCTCCATCTTTGGCTGCAAAGAATATAATCAATCTGATTTCAGTGTTGACCATCTGGTGATGTCCATATGTAGTCTTCTCTTGTGTTGTTGGAAGAGGGTGTTTGCTATGACCAGTGCATTCTCTTGGCAAAACTCTATTAGCTTTTGCCTGCTTCATTCTGTACTCCAAGGCCAAATTTTCCTGTTACTCCAGGTGTTTCTTGACTTCCTACTTTTGCATTCTAGTTCCCTATAATGAAAAGGACATCTTTTTTTGGTGTTAGTTCTAAAAGGTCTTGTAGGTCTTCACAGAACCATTCAACTTCTTCAGGGTTACTGCCAATAGTCACATGAAAAGATGTTCATCGTTGCTAACAAGCAATTGCTAATTAGAGAAATGCAAATCAAAACTACAGTCACACATCACCTCACGCTGGTCAGAATGGTCATCATTAAAAAGTCTACAAATAAAAAGTGTTGAAGAGAGTGTGGAAAAAAAAGAGAACCATATTACACGGTTGGTGAAAATGTAAATTGGTTGCACCCACTGTGGAAAACAATATGGAAGTTCTTTAAAAAAGTAAAATAGCAACCCCCATCCTGGGCATAGATCCAGAAAGAACTACAATTCAAAAAGATACACACATCCCTGATTATAGCAGCACTATTTACAGTAGCCAAGACATGGAAACCACCTACATGTCCATTAACAGATGAATGGATAAAAAAGATGTAGTACACCCACCCACCCACACCCACACACAGGAATATTACTCAGCCATGAAAAGGAATGAGACAATATCATTTGTAGCAATGCAAATGGACCTAGAAATTATACCAAGTGAAGTCAGACAGAGCAGGACAAATATCATACTACATCACTCATATGTGGAATCTAAACTATGACACAAATGAACACATATCTATGCAACAGAAACAAACTCACAAGCATAGAGAACAGATTTGTGGTTGCCAAGGGGGAGGAGAGTGGAAGAGGGAAGGATTGGAGCTTGGGATTAGCAGAAGCAAACTGGTAAATATAGGGTAGATAAACAATAAGGTCCTACTGTAGAGCCCAGGGAACTATATTCAATATCCTGTGGCAAATCAGAATAAAAAGAATATGAAAAAGAATACATATATATATACACATATATATGTATAATTGAATCATTTTGCTATTTACAGAAATCAATACAATATTGTAAAGCAACTATGCTTCAATAATTTTTTAAAAGTCAACAAAAATGAAAACAGACCTTTAAATGAGTATTACATGTTTTAACTAAATTTACTGAACTAGTCCATGAAGAAAATGCAACCTAAAGCTAAATTAACCAAATCCTTAACCTTAAGGAAAAAAGATTTTATATGAGAATCAAAAGAACTAATTATAATTAATTATAATTATTGTATAACATCTTTCATGTAAATAATGTTGTCTCAAGTGTGAGGAAAAGGTTCTTAGCATTCCTGCTGATACAATATAGGAGGTTAATTATAATTAGTCTATAAGACTGATAAAACATTATTGTCAAAACATTCAAAGAGAGAATTTAGAAAACTATTGTGAGATTGCCTGGAGAATCCCAGGGACGGGGGAGCCTCGTGGGCTGCCGTCTATGGGGTCGCACAGAGTCGGACACGACTGAAGCAACTTAGCAGCAGCAGCAACATTGTGAGATTATACAGGTTTTTTTTTTTCATCTTTTGTTTTTGAGAGCAAAAGGTGAAATAGAAACCAGTAAAAGAAAACAAGTTTGGACAAAACTAGTGGTCAAAATCAATAAAATAAAAAAAGAAATGTGAGTCTGGCAGTTAAGAGGACTGATTTCCTTTTATCTAATCAGATTGCTAAATTGCAGGAGTTGGAAGAAATAAAGCAATAAGACATGGTTCAGACACACAACTTAGAGTAAGAAAAGAAGAGAAACTTCAGGACCTAATTCTAAGTGGTGGATGTCTCTACCGTCAAGTCGGAGATGAAAATGGCAACCCGCTCCAGTATTCTTTTCTGGAAAATCCTATGGACAGAGAAGCAGCCTGGCAGGCTACAATCCATAGGGTCGCAAAGAGTCAGACACGACTAAATGACTTCACTTTCACTTGCCACTGCCAAGTGACCTGAAATGTACAAGTAAATGCCAAAGTCATTGGCCTCATCTTATCTGACACTCATGACATCTCATTTGACATTCATGATGAATCGTATATCAAGTATACAAGATCTCATTAGAGTGAACCTGCTTTTATAAACCTTTTATTTTTGTTTTCTAGCAGCTAACATCATTTTATAGAAAAAAGTGAAACAGTAAAATTTTGGTGGGTATGTTACAGCTGACAGTTGAACTGAGGCCACTATCCACAGCAAAGAAAAATATAATCAGGTAATTAATGACTCAGGCTTTCCTTGTAGCTTAGTGGTAAAGAGTCTTTCTGCCAATGCAGGAGACACAGGTTTGATTCCCAGGTCAGGAAGATGAGCATGAATGGAGAATGAAACAGCAACCCACTTTAATATTCTAGCCTGGGAAATTCCATGGACAGAGGAACCTGGCGGGCTATATAGTCCATGGTGTTGCAAAGAGTTGGTCACAGTTTATCCCCTGTGCTGTGCTGTGCTTAGGTGCTCAGTCGTGTCCGACTCGTAGAGACCCCATGGACTGTAGCTGACAAGACTCCTCTCTCTAAAGAACACTCCAGGCAAGAATACTGGAGTCGGTTGACATGCCGTCCTCAATGAAGCCACTAGTTAACAACAATAATTAATAACTCAGGTTACTTACAGTTATATCACTTATGTGTTATTCCCTACACATCTTTAAGCAAGACACATATTAGCTGCAAAAAGAGCAAATAGAAATATGTAAGATACTTCTTTCTCTAGTATTAAAAAATATGTAATTTAAGTATACTTGGGGAAACAAATATAAAGACAAGAACCAGTTGCTGTAAGGGAGGCAGATAATAGTTAGCTTCAAAGTAAAATGATTAGCTAAACAACAAATGTGTGAGGTAGATGTACTGAAAACCTACTCCTTCTCATATGCTTATAACATTAGCTTGAATTATATATTCATAGATTATATGTACTTTTCTACATTATAACAATTATCTGTTTCAAAAAACTATTTTAGGATTTTTTTTTTCACCTACACTTCTCATTCTTCTTTGCAGGTACTGATTTTAAAATAATTTATTTGGAAAATAGTGCATAGTTTTAAATAATTTCTATGTAGCCCATTATTATTAAATTGGTTAAAGCTTACTTTGGATGCTATTATTTTAAATAATTTAAGCAATATTTTTTGTGTTTACTAAATGGTAGGAGAAACAAAAATCGTAAAATATTTAACATATCTAAGTTTTTTTTCTTTTGGGCCTTATAAAAACCATATTGTTAGTAGAAGATATGATTCTCAGGGAAAAAACACTAAGTTTAAGATTATACATTTTATAATATTTCTGTGTAGAAATTTAGCCCACAGTTATATTATATACATACTGACTTCTCATTGAGATGAATATCAATAAATTGATTGACCTAAGAGATGAATATTGATTTTTAGCAAGCCCAAGGTCTAAACTCATATCAGACAATTCTTCTTGATATTTCCTAGGATGCAAAGTCAATAAATGAATTGTGATATTTATATTCTGAATAATTTCCCAAGTCTGCAAGAAAGTTGGTTTTTTACACTGTTATGGAGAAGTGCTGACCAGTTTACGTCTATATTCTGAGAGTACTTCCTAAAAATACCCAAATGAAATATCTCTCATCTTGTTGCTCTAACAATTCACTCATTTTAATAACATTGAATATTATACCAATTCAGTACTATTTCTCATATTCAACATATATTTTCATTTACTAGATTTCTTTTTATATGTCACCACTATATTTAGGCTTTTTTGACAAGAGTCTAGCCTCTGAAGTTAGACCAGAAATAAAATAAAATTAGTTACTGGGTGAAATGTTATTTGTTGATAGTTTGGCAGTAATTAAAATAAGCATAGAGATGTTTGCACAAATTGTTTTTAACTTAAGTGAATAAAGGTTCTGGAATTCTATACGTAAGGTTCCTTTCTGCAACAGAGATACTGCATTCTCCTCCCTATCACCTAAGTTTAATGGCTTGGGTCTAATCAAGAGCTGACAGCAGCATTAGGCATATGCTTAAGTTTTAAACAGGCATCAAGGCACCTGCTTAAAAGTGAATTCACAGCCCTGATGATGATAGCTTGAATTTCTAAACCAGGAATTTGTTACTATCAACAGCCAGTTGGTATATACAGTTAACCTAATAAGTGTTCTGAACAGTGCCCCAAAATATTGTTATCCTGTTGTTTCCACCCTGAGTCTTGATTCCAAGGAAGGGAATAATGTATAGAGCTCTTCCTATCTCAATCTCCTCAAAGAATGTGATGGTATAACTGAAGATACATGAAGTTACTACAAGTACAGCATATCTTTAATATTTTTCTTCAGTGTAATTAGAGGGACTTCCCTGGTGGCTCAGACGGTAAAGCATCTGACTACAATGCAGGAGATCTGGGTTTGATCCCTGGGTTGGGAAAGATCCCCTGGAGAAGGAAATGGCAACTCACTTCAGTACCCTTGCTTGGAAAATCCCATGGACAGAGGAGCCTGGTAGGCTACAGTCCATGGGGTTATAAAGAGTTGGACAAAACTGAGCAACTTCACTTCACTTTCAGTGTAATTTTACCAAATGTTAGATATATCTTATATTTATATATACTTGCTGGAGAAGGCAATGGCACCCCATTCCAGTACTCTTGCCTGGAAAATCCCATGGAAGGAGGAGCCTGGTGGGCTGCAGTCCATGGGGTCGCTGTCGGACACAACTGAGCGACTTCACTTTCACTTTTCACTTTCATGCCTTGGAGAAGGAAATGGCAACCCACTCCAGTGTTCTTGCCCAGAGAATCCCAAGGATGGGGGAGCCTGGTGGGCTGCCGTCTATGGGGTCGCACAGAGTTGGACACGACTGAAACGACTTAGCAGCAGCAGCATATATACTCACTAGAGTTGCCATAACAAATACCGCACAGTGGGTGATATAACAGAAACTTATTTCCTCATATTTCTGGATCTTTCCTGGTGGTTCAGATGGTAAAGAAGACAATTGCCAATTCAGGAGATGCAAGTTAGATCCCTGAGTCAGGAAGATCTCCTGGAGAAGGAAATGGCAACCCACTCCAGTATTCTAGCCTGGGAAATTCCATGGAAAGAAGAGACTGGCAGGCTACAGTCCATGGGGTTGCAAGAGAGTCAGATACAACTTAGTGACTAAACAACAACAACAACAACTCATGCAAACTAACATAGAAAGCTCTTAGAAAAAAATGACTGACGTGTCAATGAATGAATGGTTATTAGCAGTACTGGTATCTATATAGTCACCAGGTTAAGCAATTTACATGTGCTATTTAATTTTATTTTCTAAATACCCAATGAGATAAATGCTACTATTATTTGTATTTTACAAGTGAGGATAGTGGGACTGACATAGGTAAACTAAACTAGTAAATGGAATAAACATATTCAAAACAAGGTCTTTCCAGCTATAGAATTCACACACTTAACAACCATGCTACCATTTCTCTTCCATATTTCTCAATGGTGGTAACAGTCTCAGTAAACATTTCCCCATCTGGTCTCAAACCATAACTGCTTTCCGTCATGCTTCTTCCCTCCCACTTCACTTAGTAGGTGACCATCTTTATTCCAAAATATATTAATAGTAACAGTACAAACAAAACATATTGCACCTATTTCTCCTTTACTTTCTATTCTCCTTTGGTTTAAATTTATTAAGAACTGTATGTTTCTGCAAGATTGTGATTATATTTACAAACTAAACCAACAAATAGGATTGCCTCATCATATGAAAATGATATAATCCCAATTAGAGGGAAAGAGAAGGATCAAACAGTGAAAAAGATTACTATGACAGAGCTGCACCTCTGGAAGAAAGAATACAGATGATTGATGACTTATCCTGTTTTCCTAGCTCCAAATTCAATATGCTTTCCACAAGAGCAAGTTGCTTAGTGAACTGGAATAACTAATTGTACAGATCAAATGTGTTTTTGATGGGTCTCGAATTTCTAAAAAGTTGTTTGCAACAATGCTTAATTACTGTTTGTGAAACCAATATGCTGTCCTGAGTTCTTAACTCTACCAGTTTTCAATTTTTGTCCCTCTTTTTTTTTTTTCCAGTTTGCTTTTACTGCCTGCTTTAGTTCAGTAGAATGAGTATTCCTGAATCTCAAATTTAAAGAGTATATAACAGATTCCCTGAACCTTTCTTGGAAAGACATTAATGAAAAATAAGATGTCAGTTTAATATAATTTGTCACTATTCACCGCAAATCCTTCCTGGTGGACTCCCATGAGGAATCTTTCATGCACATTTACTCATTTTTTGGTCTTATCTGCTCACCTAACCTTTAGAGAACTTAATTAAGTACTTCTAAAAGTAATATCATATACTTCATACAAACAGAATTTTCCATTAAAAGTTACGAAAACAAATGGGTAAGAACTTGCATAGTTGAAAAGAAAGACAAAGTGAAGATGTCAGCTAAACGAAGATAAAAGATGAAAAGAAAATTACTGTGTCATCAAAAAGATAATGAAGTTGAAAGAAATAAAGAAGATGAGACATTTTCTAGGAGGTATAAAACAGTTAGACTAGAGCCAATAAAAAAGAAAGAAACTTTGGTAAAGGAAATGTCACTGATTCGATATTGTGAAAGCTGAAATGAACATTTTATTTTATGCTTTTATAGGCTAACAAATAAAAAAGGGTACTTAAACAAGCAATATCTGATTTTTCCACAGATCAGGGTACAGATTGTATGACATTATCTCTATAGGAATACAACCTAATCATGTGGCACTATGACACCATGAGGCGATGTGAAAATGCATTTTGAAAAAGACCTTGAGCTTGTGTGCCACATACAGAAGGAAGCAAATGCATTTTTTAATCCCTAGAAAGGATGAAAAGGAAATTGCTAGGATATACACCTTTGAAAGAAATCTACAAGGAAACAAAAATCCATTCTAACCCAAACACTCTAACCTAAGATTAGTCTCATTATCAGTGAATTTAAAAATAATAACTGTCTGAAGTATGAAGTTTTGAAAATGTTAGTCACTCAGTTGTGTCTGTGACCCCATGGACTGCAGCCTGCCAGGTTCTTCTGTCCATGGAATTCTCCACTTTATATTTTCAAAATATAATCTCATACTTCAAACAAGTGTTGTAACAAGTAATGGTGAGATACCATTGTCATAATCTGACAAAGGTGAAAACACTGCCAATATCTAGAGTAGCTAAAGGTGTGAAGAACAGATTCTTTAAGTCAGAGAAGGTGACAGTCCAAAATATGAACATATTCATGAAGAACAGCACAACATAAATGAATGTTAAATGTAGATATACTTGACTCAATGACCTTATTCTGAAGAGTTCATTCTAAGCAGAAACTATAATATGGATAAAGATATAATTCAGAGCAGTGTTGAGTCACATCTCCTTTCTCTCTCTGTCCTAGTTTCCAAGATGTTCTCTCAGGCAGAGTTTCTCATCCTTGATGCTATTCACATTTTGAGCCAGATAATTCCGTGTTGTGGGCACTTTTGTGCACTGTAGGATGTCTAGAGGCATCCCTGGCCTCTACCCATCAGATAAGTGTTACTCCTCCTGTTATGACAACCAAAAATGTCTCCAAACATTGCCAAATGTCTTGTAGAGAACAAAATCTCCCCAGTTGAGAACGACTGGCCTCCTACTTCTAAGTATTTTAATCCAATAAAGTTATGTGTTTAATATGCCAAAATAATATAGAGTGAAGCAGTAAAGAATACAGTGTCTGAAGTCAAAGTACCCGGATGAAATCTCTGTCACTTAGAATTTACTTTTGACAACTGATTTAACTCATTTGTAAAGCAAGAATGGTACTACCTCAAAGTACAATTCATGAAAGAATGTGTGTATATGAAGTACCAAGAACAGCATCTTGCTCATTGCATGCAATTTTATAAATGTTTATAAATAATCAAATGCTATTTGATTATTATAGCCGTAATCTTTCAGGGACATTGAGCTGGTTTTTTGTTGACACACAGAGGACTCTTTTACTTTGTCTCCCCAGCTTAACTACATATCAAGTTGGAGTATACACATATAGTATGAATAGCTATCCTTTGGAGGAAATAGTGGCTGATTGTAAGCACCATGAGAATTGGAATTAGTTGTATGCATACATACATCTCTGTATCTTTAAGACTCCAGCTTAAGGCCTGGTATACAGCAGGCACTCAAGAAAGTTGTAAATGTTCAGATCAATTGCTGGAGGAATGATGCAGACATTGGTAATTTCAGGTGTATTGTCTGAGATTCCAAAAAAAGCCTAAAATGGGTAAGACTGATTTATTATTAATATATATCCAATACTATCCTTTATGATGCAGAATTTATATATCAAAAATCATAGTCATGCTTGAGAGTTTTACAGAAAGCACTAATCTGCTATCAGAAGTAATTATGAAAACAAACAAGTGTTCAGCCATATTTCTTGCATCACTGAGGAATAAATAAAAAGAATAAAAATAATTTAAAATTTAATTTATCTGCATCTACAGTCTGCATCCAAGTCTACACTGTTGACATTTGATGTTTAAACTTCAGTGGAGATATTCAAATATTCCCTCTCTTGTGTGTGTGTATGTGTTGTGTTGTGTATCCTTGCCAAACAGCTCTACAAATGAAAACTGAGAAGAAACTTTTGAAATATAATTCTCCCAGCAATAAGGATTTTTATTGTCAATCTAAAAACAGCTGACACTCCCTGAAAGTAGGAACATAAAAATAAAATATAGCACACATCCTCCATTTGCCTACACTTGAAGGAAATGAGAAGTTCTCACAATTGTTATGGCAGTTAATGTTACCACATTTGGTAGTTTTCAACAAAAGAAAAAGGGGGGAAAAGATCTCCTGAGCCTTAGGATACCTCCCCGCTTTTCAAATTGAAGCAGATTAAGAAGCTATACACTGAAAATAAATCTTCATGAGGGAAATGTAGTTCATCTTCTTCATCGTTCTTTTCGACAATCATTTTCTGCTAATTATAGGACCAAAAAAAGCAACCCTTGCACTAAAATTGCTGGAGTCCTTTCTTTTTCTACTTTCAAAACTAAAATTTTTCAGAGCCAGAACTTTTGATTCCTTCTCCTACTGGTCTCCACAAATATTCCAGACCTTCACTACTCTTTTCGAGACTTCTACTCCTTCTGCTCTAGAGAAACCTTTCTTCCTACTTCCCTGAAAAACATAGTCAACCAGGCATTAAGTGTCTCAGTGACCTGCTTAAAATGTATCTGTTTTAAAGATCTTCCCATATTAGCTGCATCTATCTCAACCCCTTCCCAGGGATGGCGATTCATCAAGTCTTCTTTTTCCTACCCAAATCTGCATTCTCTCCTTTCTCAATGGACTCTTTTCTTTTTAGAATTTTAGATTTAAATTTGGAATTTTAGATTTAAATCTAAATCTAAAATTTAGATTTTAGAATGCAAATTTGTTCAAATTTTTCTAATCATAAAAAACTTGTACTTGACAGTACCTCTAGCTTCCCTGTAGCTGGGAGACCTGGGCTTGACCCCTGGGTTGGGAAGATACCCTGGAGAAGGGAAAGGCTACCCACTCAAGTATTCTGGCCCGGAGAATCTGACCCCACTATACAGTCCATGGGGTCACAAAGAGTTGGACATGACTGAAGGAAATGGCAACCCACTCCAGTATTCTTGCCTGGAGAATCCCAGGGACGGGGGAGCCTGGTGGGCTGCCATCTATGGGGTCGCACAGAGTTGGACACGACTGAAGCGACTTAGCAGCTGCAGCAGAGTGACTTTCACTCACTCACTAGCTTCCCTGTAGCTCTTGCTCTATTTGAGCATCCCTCTGCAATTATCATATTAAAGGAGTAACTAGTGCTCTTTTTCACTCATTTCAGTTCCAATATGGCTCTACCCATTCCAACGTAGCCTCTGATGACATTCACTAAAGTCCTTCTTGGGAAGATCAGCAACAAATCCCACATTTCCACAATCTAAACTCCTCCTGAAAAATGCAAAACAATTAATTTATAATTATTTTCAGGCCTTTCTTCCTCCCCAACCAAAGCTCTCCGGTTCTGTCCTTTCTTCTATATTACTTTTCTTCTAAAGAGGGATCTCCCTTGCCAAGCGGGTTTCTTTGGGATTTTATGATGGAGGGTCAGGAAGAAAAAGCAAAGAGCTAAATATGCTGAAGGAAATTAGGGAGAACCTTTTTATTTTTTTTATTATTTTTTTAATTCTATTGTATTTTTAAACTTTACAATATTGTATTAGTTTTGCCAAATATCGAAATGAATCCGCCACAGGTATACATGTGTTCCCCATCCTGAACCCTCCTCCCTCCTCCCTCCCCATACCATCCCTCTGGGTCATCCCAGTGCACCAGCCCCAAGCATCCAGTATTGTGCATTGAACATGGACTGGTAATTCATTTCATACATGATATTATACATGTTTCAATGCCATTCTCCCAAATCATCCCACCCTCTCCCTCTCCCACAGAGACCATAAGAGTGTTCTATACATCAGTGTCTCTTTTGCTATCTCGTACACCTTTTTAAAAATGGTGTTCAAAGTGTAGTTATACTGAGGGAAGTAAATGAGATAAAAGTGAGAAAGTTAAGAAATTTGAATGTGGTTATAAGTTTTCTCCATAATATTAGACATAAAAAGGGGAAATTATGTTGCTTAGAAATTATTTTTATACTGCCTAAAAATATGCTTTTTATTATGACATTTCTCAGAGAATGGACAATTGTTACACTTAGTTTCCCTGACTTCTCATCATTTTACGTGGCTAATTACACTCACCTTCTTGAAGGTCTCTAGTTTCTTCTCTCCTATAGCTTTCCTGGACCTCATTTTAGTATCTCCATCATCCTTATTAATATTACCCATGAACTTCTCTTCTTTCCTATTCAAGAAAGTCCTAGATTGGAGACTAACCTCAATTCCTTCCTCTCTCTAGCAAAACCATCCCCTCTTGCACTGCGAAGGTACTTATTATGGGCTGAATTGTGTGCTCACAATTCATATGTTAGGTCATATGTTAGGGCCCTCGTCTCCAGTACCTCAGAAAGTGACTGTGTGTGGAGATAAGATCATTAAAGAGAGGATTAGGTTAAAAAGAGGTTTTTTCAGGATAGGGCTTAATCCACTGTTAATGATGTCATAAGAAGAAATCCAGACTCAGAGACACTAGGACCATGTGGCCAGAGGAGGGACCATGTGAGGACACAGCAAGCCAAACAGGAAGGAAAACCTCAGAATAAAGCCAAACTGCCTGACAGCCTGATCTTGGACCAGCTAACCTCCAAACTGTGAGAAAACAAAATCCATTGTTTAAGCCAACCAGTTTGCGCTGTTTCATTATAGCAGTCCTAGCAATAACAATACTTACTTGTTTTGGTATTAGACCAAATAAAGATTAAGTCCTGCTGAAGTCTGGTTCTAATTCTATATTCTGAAACAGAATCATTGGATATTAAAGCTGGAAATGTCTTAGATACTACTTAGCTGAGGTTTTCATTTTTGTGAGGGTCACTAGAGTCCTTTGTAAAATTCATGAAAACCAGAGTCCTATCCTCAGCACAGTGAACATGAGAACATATACATAATTTTGCACATATTTTATCTCACCAGGAACTGATTTTCTTCATATAGGTGGAATACAAATTTAAAAAAATATATTTATCAATAAATAATTCTCACCTATTTTTCAGAAAAAAATTAAAAGTCACGTTCTAAAACCAAATAGAAATGAACGGCAACTATGGTAAAAACTAATCTGACTCAACAGTAAATTCCAATGAGAAATCTGATTTAAAAGCTTTAACTTACTTTAACATAGCAGTATCTTTGGTATTCAATAATTTGTGACTGTTATCATTTGGGGATATGATGTAGTGAAAAAATCTGGCTCACTATACAAGATGGCAAGCCATACTACATAGAATTAGAATAACCATTACTCTCTCCGCCAGTCAAGGATAGGATTGTGAGAAGAGACAAACATTCTCCTAAACCCTTTGGAGAAATTCTAGTCACATCATTTCCTCCAGTCAATAAGGTCACTTTTGGCAAGCACTGCATCACTGATCCTGTCTATTTCAGCAAGAAAATAAAATAAATCCATATTTTGATGTTAAGGTCATCGTCACAAAGGTAACTTTCAAAAAGTTTTTCACTACTTTGATATATCCAGAGATTTCTGCCAATGGATAAACTGACAAGACTGTCGTTCTCAACTCTGGGCTTTAGAAGCTCTTTGCCTGGAATTGGAAACGATGTATATTTGTCAGCTCCCATCCTCCTCTCACAGAATGAAAACTTGGCCAAAAGAGCCCCTTCTTTTCAACAGCATTCACAGGCAATAGAAGGGCCTTAAATCAGAAGATTTGCCTTGTTCACTGAAGCAAAATATCTGCCAACTGAGCCAATCCATAACTGCATTTCTCCCTGTCAAGCTTTTCTGTGACTGGGCTTTCCTAGACTCTCCAAAGAAGTGAAACTTCGGCTTTAAAGTTAAGTCAACAATTAAAAAGGCAGCCAACTTCTTGGTTCTCAAAAACTTGGTTATGCATGAATTTGTGACAAAACTTCTGGAAAAGAAAACAATTTTAAAACCTGGCTCTGAGGAAGCCGGTATCTTTCAAAGCAGTAAGCAAGCTCCTTTTCAAGACTGCTGGCTAGGTCTTTGACACCAATACATGCTCCTGACAAAAGCAATGAGAAGTAATAAAAATGTGACTTATCTAAAGTGGGAAATCCAGATGGATAACCATGACTGTATATCCTTCGCTGGGACACAGTAAACTTTTTTTTTCCTCCTAGCCAAAGGCTTCCTCAGTGAAAAATTCTCACCATTTTGAAAGCATCTATGGTCACTGTCATTTCTAAAAGTGACTCAGGTATTAAAACCTTTCTTTAGCTCTGTGTGTGTGTGCTCAGTTGTGTCCTACACTTTTGACCCCATAGTCTGTAGTCTACCAGGTTCCTCTGACCATGGAATTTTCCAGGCAAGAATACTGAAGCCGGTTGCCATTTCTTACTGGAGGGAATGGATCTTCCCGATCCAGGGATGGAACTCGTGTCTCTATGTCTCCTGCATTGGCTGGCAAATTCTTTACCACTGCACATAAATCAAGAAAACCAAGGTCTGACAATATGGAAAAATAATAGTAGTGTCATCTAGGTGTATGCTAAGTCACTTCAGTCGTGTCCAACTCTGTGCGACCCCATAGACGGCAGCCCACCAGGCTCCCCCGTCCCTGGGATTCTCCAGGCAAGAACACCGGAGTGGGTTGCCATTTCCTTCTCCAATGCATGAAAGTGAAAAGTGAAAGTGAAGTTGCTCAGTCATGTCCGACTCTTAGCGACCCCATGGATGGCAGCCTACCAGGCTCCTCCATCCATGGGATTTTCCAAGTAAGAGTACTGGAGTGGGGTGCCATTGCCTTCTCCAATCTAGGTGTATATTGGAAGGAAAATGACACAGTTGTGAATCCCTCCTACTTTCAGAGTCTTAGAAAAAATGTCAGCAAGTCTGATGTGTGTGAAACTATTTCTTAAAGACATTGTTTCTATTTTCTACTGTGCCTTTGATCACAAAGTAGCTTAATAACACCCAAAGAGTAAGAGGGTACAAAGTGTGTTCAACTTTCTGTGACTTCCTGTGCTTAGCAATATAGCAAGTGAAATTTTACCTATAGAAGAAAAAATATATAAAGCTACAAAGCTCATTCCCACATCAAAGAATCACCAGGAAAGTACCAACAGGAAAGAGACAGCATGTACTCATTAATAGTCTCTTCTCAGTCACCATGCAGTACTGGCCACTTTCCCCTCTCTGCCTCAGGCTCCTGCAGTGATGAGTGGTACTGGTGTGTAGTGTTGCTCTTGCTTATCCAAGTCACTATGCCATAGCTGACACTGTGTGTGATGGCTGCCAGTACGTGTTAACGTGTCTGCTTCCGATCTCAAGGGAAATGATACCCGCACCAACTAGGCTTTTCGACTGCTGCTGCCACCAGATAGTCTGGAGCTTCTCGCTGCTGAAGCTACTGGTACAGCCAACAAGCACCCAAAGCAATCCAGGGCAGGGCTGTGTCTTCTGCCAAGATGAAAAAATCTAGATAGTACGTTAAAAAGCAGAGACATCACTTTGCTGACAGAGGTCCATATAATCAAAGCTATGGTTTTTCCAGTAGTCGTGTATAGATGTAAAAAAAGGCTGAGCACTGAAGAACTGATGCCCTTGAACTGTGGTACTAGAGAAACTCTTGAGAGTCCTTGGACTGCAAGGAGATCAAACCAGTCAATCCTAAAGGAAATCAACCCTGAATATTCATTGGAAGGACTGATGCTGAAGCTGAAACTCCAATATTTTGGCCACCTGATACAAAGAGCCAACTCACTGGAAAAGACCCGGATGATTGATGGCAGGAGGAGAAGGGGTGACAGAGGGTGAGATGGTTGGCTGATATCACCAACTCAATGGACATGAATTTGAGCAAATTCCGGGAGGTGCTGAAGGACAGGGAAGCCTGGTGTGCTGCAGTTCATGGGGTTGCAAGAATTGGACACAACTGAGTGACTGAACAACAAAAGTATGGATGTGAGAGTTGGGCCATAAAGAAGGCTGAGCAGTGAAGAATTGATGTTTTCAAACTGTGGTGCTGGAGAAGACTCTTGAGAGTCCCTTGAATAGTAAGGAGATCAAACTAGTCAGTCCTAAAGGAAATCAACCCTGACTATTCAAAGGACTGATGCTGAAACTGAAGCTCCAATACTTTGGCCACCTGATGTGAAGAGCCGACTCACTGGAAAAGACTCTGATGCTAAGAAAAACTGAGGGCAAGAGGAGAACTGGGCGACAGAGGATGAGATAGTTGGATGGCATCATTGACTCCATGGACTTGAGTTAGAGCAAACTCAGGGAGTTTGAAGAGAGTTTGAAGGACAGGGAAGCCTGGTGTGCTGCAGTTTATGGGGTCACAAAGAGTCGGACACAACTTAGCAACTGAATGACGACTATCAGTAAAGTATTCTACAGGGAGGTAGACTTTACTGAGCTTTAGACAGATGCCTCAGCTATCTCCATTAACTGACATTAAATAACAGAAAATTAGTTCATTGTGTCTGTTATTCACATATATATACACACATACACACACAGAGTATCAGAGAGGTATCTGTTCTCACAATACCTATAACAGAACTATTCCTTATTTTTAATCACCTTAACCACAGTCATCACAGAGACCTGTTCTACCTCCTAAGGCTCTCTTTCAAGGAATGACACCACCATCTAATCCGTCAGGAAATTGAAATCCTAGAGCCCGTTGAACAGTATTAGTGGCAGTTCATATGACTTTTTTAAGTGTAGTAGATTTCAGTGTACAAAGAGATTCACAAGTCAACTTGGGAAGCCTTAAGACTCCTGAGAAAAGAAGAGAGGTGAAAGGCAAAGGACAAAAGGAAAGATATACCAATTTGAATGGAGAGTTCCAAAGAATAGCGAGGAGAGATAAGAAAGCCTTCTTCAGTGATCAATGCAAAGAAAAAAAGGAAAACAACAGAATGGGAAAGACTGGGGATCTCTTCAAGAAAATTAGGACAGAAATGGTATGGACCTAACAGAAGCAGAAGATATTATGAAGAGGTCTCAAGAATACACAGAACTATACTTAAAAGACCTTTATGACACACCCAGATAATGATGACGTAATCACTCACCTAGAGCCAGACATCCTGGAATAAGAAGTCAAGTGGGCCTTAAGAAGCATCATTACAAACAAAGCTTGTGGTGATGGAATTCCAGTTGAGCTATTTCAAATCCTAAAAGATGATGCTGTTAAAGTGCTGCATTCAATATGCCAGCAAATTTGGAAAACTCAGCAGTGGCCACAGGACTGAAATAGGTCTGTTTTCATTCCAGTTCCAAAGAAGGGCAATGCCAAAGAATGTTCAAACTACCACACAATTGCACTCATCTCACACACTAGTCAGAGAAGGCACTGGCACCCCACTCCAGTACTCTTGCCTGGAGAATCCCATGGATGGAGGAGCCTGGTGGGCTGCAGTCCATGGGGTCTCGAAGAGTCAGACATGACAGTGACTTAGCAGCAGCAGCAGCAGACACTAGTAAAGTAATGCTCAGAATTCTCGAATCCAGGCTTCAACAGTATGTGAACAGTGAACTTCCAGATATTCAAGCTGGATTTAGAAAAGGCAGATGAACCTGAGATTAAATTGCCAACATCCGTTGGATCATAGAAGAAAACAAGAGAATTCCAGAAAAAAATCTACTTCTGCTTTATTAACTGTGTGAAAGGCTTTGACTGTGTTTATCACAACTAACTGTAGAAAATTCTTTAAGAGATGGGAATACCAGACCACCTGCCTCCTGAAAGATCTGTATCCAGGTCAAGAAGCAACAGTTAGAACTGGACATGAAACAACAGACTTGTTCCAAATTGGGGAAGGAGTATGTCAGGGCTGTATATTGTCACCGTGCTTATTTAACTTCCATGCAGAGTACATTGTGCAAAATGCCAGGTTGGATGAAGCACAAGCTGGAATCAAGATTGCTGGGAGAAATATCAATAACCTTGGACACAGATGACAGCACCCTTATGGCAGAAAATGAAGAGGAACTGAAGACCCTCTTGATGAAAGTGAAAGAAGAGAGTGAAAAAGCTGGCTTAAAACTCAACATTCAAAAGACAAAGATTATGTCATCCAGTCCCATCACTTAGTGACAAACAGATGGAGAAACAATGGAAACAGTGATAGATTTTATTTTGGGGGGCTCCAAAATCACTGCAAATGGTGACTGCAGCCATGAAATTAAAAGATGCTTCCTCCTTGGAAGAAAAGTTATAACAAACCTACACAGCATATTAAAAAGCAGAGGCATTACTTTGCTGACAAAGGTCCATATAGTCAAAGCTATGGTTTTTCCAGTAGTCATGTATGGATGTGAGAGCTGGACCCTAAAGAAGGCTGAGTGCTGAAGAATTGATGCTTTTGAACTGTGATGTTGGAGAAGACTCTTGAGAGTCCCTTGGACTACAAGCAGATCCCACCAGTCAATCCTTAAAGGAAATCAGTCCTGAATGTTCACTGGAAGCAGTTGGTGAATCTGAAACTCCAATACTCTGGCCACCTGATGAGAAGAACTGACTCATTGGAAAAGACCCTAATGTTGGGAAAGATTGAAGGCAGGAGGAAAAGTGGACCATAGAGGATGAGATGGTTGGATGGCATCACCAACTCAATAAACATGAGTTTGAGCAAGCTCTGGGAGTTGGTGATGGACAGGGAAGTCTGCTGTACTGCAGTCTACGGGGCCACAAAGAGTTGGACATGACTGAGCGACTGAACTGAGTGACTGAAGACTCCTGAACACACAGCTTCTATCTATGAGGTGCCAGCAAAGGCAGATCATTCCTCAATGATTCTAATCAAATAACAGTGTTCTCTCACATTGTACAGTGCCCCTGCCCAAACCCATGTACACCACCACAGCCATCACCTTTGCCTCTACATTGTGATGTGGCACAAGGAGACATATAGGAAAAAGCTGCACAGAAAAGGCACCACAAGGCTCCACGTATCCCATAGGTAACTTCAGGAGAATATTCTGAATAAGCCCCAATAACCTAAAGTGGCCCTTGGAGCAGCAGCAAATAGTTTTCGAGAGCTTGCACTTCCTGCCAGTGACTTGAGTCAAGTTTTGGAACACCTCCCAAGGGCTTAGAAACTTCCAAGAAAAACCTCCTTTGGCATTCATAAGGTTCGCTTACAATGCATCAATAGGCAGCTGTGTATCGATCCACTGTGAATTTGGAGGATACATGTTCATTTTCCATCTTGTTGGACATTAAATGTGCCTTCATTTTGATTACAAGTTTATGACTCCCAAGTTCTAGCCCTGAATAAATTATTGGTTTTATTATCCTATTTTTAAAAATTTTTGGCTATACCACATGGGATGTGGGATATTAGTTCCCCAATTAGGGACTGAACCTACACCACCTGCTGTGGAAACACAGAGCCTTAACCACAGCCCCACTATGGAAGTCCCTTTATTAACCTATTATTAAGAGCAAATATTTGTATCTGTATGTATTAGTCAGGGTCCTCACACCTGTACAACACTGATATATTCTGAAGACCTAAGGTTTAAAATTCATACTGATTAAGAATAAATCCACACAGTGCATTGTGCTATTTTACAACATGATAGCATGAGACAACAAGAAAACTTTATGGTTGACATAATTTATTTCATTGCTTTGCATCCAATCTAGTATTATTAAAAAAAAGTATAGTCACATTTTTTCAAAAGAAGTCAATT
The DNA here is from genome assembly GCF_002263795.3 of Bos taurus. NCBI lineage: Eukaryota > Metazoa > Chordata > Mammalia > Artiodactyla > Bovidae > Bos > Bos taurus. Next base: position 36,984,465 of record NC_037348.1, on the reverse strand, counting down.
TCTGTTTTTTTGAAACTTAAAAAGTTAAATTTATAGAAAAGTTGCAAGAACTGACATATATCCTTCACCCAGAAGGCCCATTCAGTTTTATCAACTGTTTCAATAATCTCCTCTGTGAAATTGGCCAGTACAAAATAGCTCCAACTGTCATGTCTCTTCAGTCTCCTTCAGTCCAGCATGGTGGGTATGGACCACCTTCCTAGTCAGTCACTGTCCTCATGAGGGTCCCTGTTGTGTCATGCCCTTGAACCACCTTCTTTCTCTGAATGAAGACCTCACATGGGGCCACCGCTTTGCTCAAGCCCTGATTCCTCCTGGTTCCACAATTAACTTCCTTATTCCAAACAGCCTCATGAATTTGGATTGAATTGTTTGCATTATAATCTCTCCCTTTAAAGGGTACTGAGTTCTGATTTAGCTGCTAGTGAAACTGTCAAGGCTTCTTGATCCTTTAGGGCTTGTTTCGTGCTTTATTCAGTCAGTTTAGTCACTCAGTCATGTCCGACTCTTTGCGGCCCTGTGAATCGCAGCACACCAGGCCTCCCTGTCCATCACCAACTCCTGGAGCCCACCCAAAGTCATGTGCATCGAGTCTGTGATGCCATCCAGCCATCTCATCCTCTGTCATCCCCTTCTCCTCCTGCCCCCAATCTCTCCCAGCATCAGGGTCTTTTCCAATGAGTCAACTCTTCGCATGAGGTGGCCAAAGCATGGGAGTTTCAGCCTCAGCATCAGTCCTTCCAATGAACACCCAAGACTGATCTCCTTCAGAATGGACTGGTTGGATCTCCTTGCAGTCCAAGGGACTCTCAAGAGTCTTCAACACCACAGTTCAAAAGCATCAATTCTTCGGTGCTCAGCTTTCTTCATAGTCCAACTCTCACATCCATACATGGTCACTGGAAAAACCATAGCCTTGACTAGATGGACCTTTGTTGGCAAAGTAATGTCTCTGCTTTTTAATATGCTACCTAGTTTGGTCATAACTTTCCTTCCACGGAGTAAGAGTCTTTTAATTTCATGGCTGCAATCACCATCTGCAGTGATACTGGAGCCAAAAAAAATGAAGTCTGACACTGTTTCCATTGTTTCCCCATCTATTTCCCATGAAGTGATGGGACTAGATGCCATGATTCAATTTTATGAATGTTGAGCTTTAAGCCAACTTTTTCACTCTCCTCTTTCACTTTCATCAAGCGACTTTTTGCCATAAGGGTGGTGTCATCTGCATAACTGAGGTTATTGATATTTCCCCTGACAATCTTGAATCCAGCTTGTGCTTCTTCCAGCCCAACATTTCTCATGATGTACTCTGCATAGAAGTTAAATAAGCAGGGTGACAATATACAGCCTTGATATACTCCTTTTCCTATTTGGAACCAGTCTGTTGTTCCATGTCCAGTTCTAACTGTTGCTTCCTGACCTGCATACAGGTTTCTCAAGAGGCAGGTCAGGTGGTCTGGTATTCCCATCTCTTTCAGAATTTCCCACAGTTTATTGTGATCCACACAGTCAAAGGCTTTGGCAGTGTCAATAAAGCAGAAATAGATGTTTTTTCTGAAACTCTCTTGCTTTTTCAATGATCGGATCTATTTTAGTTTTGTCCTTGGTCCTAGTATATAGCCCTTATTTAATTTTCTAGCACTTATTCCTGAAACATGGCCTCCCTGGAGTGCCAGCCAAGTGGCTGAGTTATTTATCAAGGCCTCCCTGCCCTAGTGGCTCTGCATACAACCATTCCCAGTACTGCATGACCTCTAGTATCTCTCTCTAGCTATCAGCCCTGCTCTCTGCTAGGCCTCATAATCTTGCCCTGCACAGAGGCAGCAGTGGCCCCACAGAGACCCCCATGCAGATCGCTGGAGCTTCCCTCCATAAAACTCCTAATAAATTCCAGCCACTTGAGCCATCCCGACCCTGATCTCTACTTATGCAGCTTAGAGGTACTGTGGCTCTGCTAGGGAAATCTGTCCTTGCTCTGGAATACTGATGAGGCAGAAAGACATAGTGAAACCACGATGCACTTTGCAGGTTTCCCTTCTTTCGAATGTCTGGATAGTCTCTGGTCCAACCCCAGAAAATAGGTGCATAATAGATTTTGTTTAGTTTTTTAATTGTTTACAGCAGAAGAGTAATTTCGCCACCGGTTAGTCTATCGTGGCTGGAAGAGGAATCAAGTCTGTTTTTAAAAGTAAAGTTAATTTAATGCATGAAAATACAGTCAGATACACTGAATATAAATTAAACTGACGTGCACACGTTTGGAGTTCTTTAAGGGTCTTAGAAAGCAAAATGGATGAGAACAGGCTTTTTAGAGAACTGAGTGGGAATGACCACAGCAATACTGGATTTAGCACAGCAACGTGGTTATGGCTCTTCACAACACTGATCAGCCAGTATGGCAGAATTTACTCTTATTCCAATAAATGTTTGGCCCCTTTCCTGAACTTTCCTCCATTTTCACAGCAGTTTCTAATCTCTTTATTTTGTTTACCCCCAAAATTCTTTTAGTGCTATTATATACTATTATCTGAAGAAACTCTAATTATTTTACAAAGAATTAGTAATCATGGTTTGCAGTATGGGTTATGTTAAAAGGCCAGTTTTACTGTGTGACTAGCAAGTGAATTCTCAGATTGAGGGAAATCATATAAAAACCCTAGCAAAATCTAGGTCAACCCTAGCAAAACTGTTCTAACTTGTTCTAACAATTCTAAAGCATATAGAAATATAAAGCTATCAACCAATAAACATCTTATTGTACATCAATTAATTTAAATAAATAATGTTGGGGATGCAATCCCAAAGGGACTGGGCCAAGTTGACTGTGATAGCACTGATTCATCTAACACTGCCATTTCCTGGGATGCATTCACAGTGCTAAGCTTAGTACAACTGAATTATTATTAATGTATATGTAACTCTAAAAAAAATCATCTTTAAAGTCTGTTCAATTTTTGCTTGAAGATTGCCTAAGAAAGATAGTACACAATATTAGACACTGATTATAATATTAAATTGTTATATACCTTAGAATACATGCATAATTATCTGACTTATAAACACGAATTTAATCATATGCCATAGCTGAAATCCGGAGAAGACAATGGCAACACACTCCAGTACTCTTGCTTGGAAAATCCCATGGAAGGAGGAGCCTGGTAGGCTGCAGTCCATGGGGTCACTAAGAGTCGGACATGACTGAGCAACTTCACTTTCACTTTTTACTTTCATGCATTGGAGAAGGAAATGGCAACCCACTCCCATGTTCGTGCCTTAAGAATTCCAGGGATGGGGGAGCCTGGTGGGCTGCCATCTAGCGGGTCGCACAGAGTCGGACATGACTGAAGCAACTTAGCAGCAGCAGCAGCATAGCAGAAATAAATATTCTTGAGGCCTACCATTAGAAGAGAGTGCTAAGAACTGGAAAACAGATGCTAGGTGATCACTGTAATTTAGCAAGGGGTGAGACATGTATATCCTCTTACATACATATCCCCTGAGATTGTTCACAGTCAGTTCAGTTCAGTTGTTCATCGTGTCTGACTCTTTATGACCCCATGGACTACAGCATGCCAAGCTTCCCTGTCTATCACCAACTCCCAGAGCTTGCTCAAACTCATGTCCATCGAGGTGGTGATGCCATACAACCATCTCATCCTCTGACATCCCCTTCACATCCTGCCCTCAATCTTTCCCAGCATCAGGGTCTTTTCTAATGAGTCAGTTTTCACAATACAAGAAGCAATTCCCAATCTACAGCTCTGACTATTTACATACTAGAGAAAACAGAAGCACTATGAGAAGAATGCTTTCTCTCATGTAGTCTCTCTTATCACTTCTCTCCTGCAATCACTTAGGACTCAACTAATTCCATGTTTTCAGTAAGATGAAAGCGATCAAAACCACTGTTTTTTCAAGAGATACAGCTATTACTACAGATATTTCACTGAGATCTAGATTGGCAAAGAAATCTTTGTTACTCAGCAGTGTAGAATGTAAATAGGCTTCCCTCGTGGCTCAGATGGTAAAGATTCTGCCTGCAATGCATGAGACCTAGGTCTGATCCCTGCCTTGGGACGATCCCCTGGAGAAGTGAACTGCTAGCCACTCCAGTATTCTTGCCTGGAGAATTCCATAGACAGAGGAGACTTGTGGGCTACAGTAGAATGCAAGCAACATGCAAAGAAGTCTCTTCAGAGTCTGTGGAAGACATCTCAGTTGGAAATTACATTCAGCAGTATTTAATTAAAATCTGAAAACAAAATACAGAATGATTTTTCTCTCTCATGTAATTGAAATGGCAACCCACTCCATTCTTGCCTGGAAAATCCCATAAACAGAGGAGCCTGGCTGGCTAGAGTCCATGGGGTAATAAAACAGTTAGACATGACTTAGCAACTAAACAACGACAAAAAGGAAATACAGGGCTGATTCAGCTGCTTGAGAAAGTGTTCATGATTTAAAATAGCAATCCTTGTAAGAGTATTACTGTGTACTATACTATAAAGAGGGGCTTCCAAGGTGACTCAGTGGGTAAAGAATCTGACTGCATTGCAAGAGACACAAGATACGTGAGGAGTTTGATCCCTGCGTCAGTAAGATCCCCTGGAAAAGGAAATGGCAACCCACTCCAGTATTCTTTGGAGAATCCCATGGACAGAGGAGCCTGTATGGGGTCGCAGAGTCAGACACGACTGAGTAACTATACACACACAACACACACACACATAAGATAAAGAGAAGAGCTTATTCATGTGAAGGTATATGTTTTCCATTCTGTAATTCATTTAGAAAAGTTCTGAAAAACATGTATTAATGACAGTTATATTGAGTGCCATGTGCAAGATCCTTTGACAGCTGTGTTATTTCAGGGAATAGGTATAATAGCTCTTCTATGATGTATTTATTTTTTTTATGATGTATTTAGAGTAGTATTTTAGAACATGTAAATTAAAATAAAAATGAAATAAAGATGTTTCTAAAATAAACACCTAATAAAGATGTTTATAAGAGTTGTATGTGCAATATATTTGAGAAGTGCATTATTTCAGGGAGTGAATGTGATAGCTCTTCTGTAAAACATTTAGAAAAGTGTTTAAAAACATATGTAATAAAACTGTTTAAAAGAGTAGTACCTGTTGTCTAAGAAGAAAAGTGATTTTTTGAGTTAAGGGATATTTTGCCATTCTGTAATGCTTTTAGAAAAGTGTTTAAAAACACTTTAAAATTTCTAAATAGAAAATATTCTTGGTCCTGGGGTCTCATCTCATATGAAAAGATGCTACTCTACCTCCTAGTATATGTATTTTCTAAGCAGGAAGAAAGTGGAAGAACAAAAGACAACAAGGTCCAAAACAGCAAGCAGACCTGTCCCCTTTAAAATGCTTTCTCAGAAACCTCTTTTCCCAAACACAGAAACTTCTGAATATACCTCATTAGCCAGAATTCTGTCACATCAACACCCCTAATGGTAAGGGAGGCTGAAAGATAAGTATTCAAGTATACTGGATTCTGTTATTAAGCAATGGGAGAATAGTTATTGGATAGAAAACAAACAATGTCTGTCCAAAGGTCTTTTAAATAGTTTTGCATTTCTTTGGCTGTGTCTGGTTTAATCTTATTTATCTCTGCAAGATCAATTGAAATCTTGAATTTTATTGACTCCCTATCTACTCCAAGTGAAATCTTGAATTTTATTGACTCCCTATCTACCTCAAGCTCCAAACTGGATATTACTTTGCCTCCTTACTTGGCTGTTAGAAAATAAAGATAAATTAAAAGTTATATATGACACAAAACTTTACATTTAAATAGATCGGACAATTATTAATGATAATAATATCTGTATTAATACTATTAGGAGAGCACAAATTATCAAGATTATTAAAAGAATACTGTTGGTTTTTAAAACTATAGACTTGGTACCTTAGCTATAAAATCATCTAAGCAAGATAAACCTTAAAAGAGTGGTTCAAAATGTATAGATAACCATATTGAAGAAAGTAAAACCATAGTATTCATTCCACTGATATAATACTGTGTATGTGAGCACTATCACATGAATTAATAACTCCATGGCATACAACATTAGTGAGATTGTTCTGAAGAGAGCATGCACAAGGCTTTACCTAGACAAGAAACAATTAACTATGGCTGGATCCTCTGAGGAAGCTTCTCTGTACTACATCAAATTATTTTTGGAAAGGATTATGGCCAGTGAAACAGATGAGACATGCTGGTTCCTGAGTTATGGCAACCTATAACTCTCAAGTAATGTTAACCAACAGCTGTAGATCCTACACTACACATCATAGACACAGGATTATTTGCTTACTCCTTTCTCTTACTCCAGTGATTTTAAAAGTACTTGTCTCACAACTTTTTCTGGTGAAATTAAGGTAAGTACTAGGCAGTAAACTTTAAGCAGTTTAAATTAAAAAATAAAATAACAGTTTGTGACATGATGGCATATGATGATAAAAGTTTATTCTCAAAGAGTATAATTTAGCACCACAATTCTATTGATGCATTTCAGCTTAAGAGTTTACTCAAGATAAGAACTGGTAAAGATTAAGGAAAATATCTGGAAATTATATTAAAAATTATTACTGTTTTTTAGTTGCTCTGTCATGTCCAACTCCTTTGCAAACCCATGGACTATAGCCTGCCAGTCTCCTCTGTCCATGGGATTATCCAGGCAAGAATACTGGTATGTATTGCCATTTCCTTCTCCAGGGGATCTTCCAAGCCCAGGGATCAAACCTGTGTGTCTTGCATTGGCAGGTGGATTATTCACCACTGAGCCACCAGGGAAGCCCGTATAAAAATTACTCTTTCATCCAATTAAAGTACTGTTAAAAATACTGTTAAATCTGGACACTAATTACTATTTGTCTAAGTTCTAAAATGAATACAAACATCCTCAGAGGAATTTAAATGGGACAGGTGGCTAAAATATAATGGTCTATTCCTTATTTTTACTTTGCAAAGGAGTCTGTGGTGAGAAATATAAAACTCTTAATTTATTAACCACATACAAAAAGTTATGATACATTTATAGAAGCAGGAGAAAGATTAAAACTGTCTGTGAAAGGATGATACCAATGAGAATCAACTTGATGCTTATTTTGATAGAAAAACCTCATTTTAATAGAATATTCGGGAAGAGCTCATGATTTTGAAGCACCAAATATTTCTGAAAGTCAGAGTGAAGGGTGAGTTTGCAGCCAAGAGGTGTGATGGATAATTTGCTTCAAAAATTGAAACTAGATCCTCTCCTTTCTGAAACTGCTTCTCCCTCACCTGGGAGGAATAGATAAGGTTACCCTATAAAGAGTGTGAACAGCAGAGCTGTGTACCTAGAGACATAGCGAAAAACAGCAGGCCAATGTGTGGCCATACTCAAAGCAAATGAACTCATGAAATCCTGCATTCTGACCAGGAGACCCCACTGCGGGGTCCCAATCTACTGACAGCAAGACAAATGCCCAGAAAAACAGAATGGAAACTTTATCTCTAACAAAGAATCAACCCAAGAGAAAAGACATATATGTACTAACATTGATTCCCCAATCTGTCTACTTCTCACCCAATAGCCCTATATTACTGCTATAAAATGACAAGCCTTAGCCATACACACAAATTTCAAAGATCTTTTCAGTGCCTCACTCATAAAATTAAAATTATCAGTTTACTATCATTAGATATTCAAAGAAAGCTTCTAATATGAAAAAAAAAAAGTCTAAAATAAACAAAAGGCAAAAAGACCTTTAAAGAAAAAACAAACTTTAAAAATATAAATGCTGATGTATGGCAAAACCAATACAATATTGTAAAGTAAAAATAATAATAATAAAGAAATGATAAATGGCTAAAAATATATATATATACACATGACCAATAACATCAGAGAGATCCTAAAAACAATGAATCAAGAAAATAGTATCAGAAGGATATGAGAAAAGAAAATAAGAATATGAGAGATCAATGAAATAAGAGCTAGAAATTACCACTATCAAAAAAAAGAAATTTTTAAAATTTAATAGAAGAGCTGGAAGATAAAGCCAAGCTAATCTCCAGGAAAATAGATGAAAAGAGATTTTTGTTTTTAAACTAAAAGATAAAGAAACGGAAAATAAGACAGAAATAATAAGAAAATCATAATATCAGTTCAAGAGATCTAACCTCCCTCTCATGAGAGTTTCACAAAGAGAAGAGATAAAACAAAGGAAAGAATTTTCAAAGAAACATACAAGAAAATGATGTTGAACTGAAAAAAAGTTTGAGTTAAAAAATAATGAGATAAGGAAAAAGCAATGAAAAAAGTTGCATAACGCATAGTGTTGCGAAATTTCAAACTAAAAGGAGATAGAAAAGATATAAAAGCTTGTAGAGATAACAAAGTTATATGTAAGACTCAGCCTTCAGAATAAAATCAGTCTCAGCAGCAGCAATATTGAAGATTAAAAACACTGGAGCAATGCCTTCAAAATTCTAAGGCAAAATTACTCCTAAACTATAATTAGTTACCTAGCCAAACTATCACATCAAAACAGAAGTCAAAATTATCACATTTAGCCATGCAAGATATAAAAAATAGCTATGTTTAAGTACCTACCCGTTCTCTTTTTTTTTTTTTTTTTCTTTTTGCAGCTCAATGTGTTTCGCTGCACAAAATTTTGTCTGTATTTCCAGTAGCTTAGAAGCATAAGTTCTCCAATGCTCAGCAGGCTTTAAGGAATATAAGGAGTGGGGGTAGGAGTTGGCATAGAGAAAGAGAGCTGGTGTCAAAATTCCTAGCAGGATAATTTTCCCAAACAGTAAGACACAGTAGATTCCTGAGGCACAATAGGAAAATAGAAAATGGCATAGGGTCCAGGAAAAAAATGGTACAAACCAGAAATCAGGCAAAGAAAATCCAACGTAAGAAGGTAAAGGAAAAAACCAAGGATAACTGGTTATGCTGCAGGTCCAGAAAACACCAGTCCAAACTAGAGAAAAGTCACAAGGTTCCAGGAAGTATTTCTCAAAAAAAGGAAAGAGTAGGACTGATGTACTTAACAGGGTAAAAGAAGTGTTCTTCATTCTATTGGTTAGTATGGGTTGAATGTGTACCTGAAAAAGAATAAAACAAGGAGATTATTACGTGGCAGACTTTAAGGTGGCCCCCATGATCCTGGCCTCCCAGTATTTATACCTTTGTGTAATTCCCTCTCCTTGAGTATTGGTGGGACCTGTAAACTGCTTCTCACCGAAAGAGTATGGCAAAGATATCGGGATGTCACTCCTGTTGTTACATTTTAAGATTCTGTCTTGCTAGCTGGCTTGCTCTCTCTCTCCCACTAGCCTTATAGAAGCAATAGAAAACAAACAAACAAAAAAATACCTCTGGGGAAAAAAGTTGCACAAGACAATAATGTATAGTACACTATGTGACTTAGCCATGAATACTATTTACAGTCATAATAATATACATTCTGAATGTTGACTCTATGAAAATTCTGAACTGAAAATGAGGGGGAAAGCATGTATTGGTAGAAAGGAGATTTATTAAAAACTTAATACCTCATCTTCATAGTATAGTAATAACAAAATCAATTTTTGGATTTCCATACACTGTGCCAAGCACAGGATACATTATTGCATACACTGATCAGCAGTTTTCACCCTTCTTAGCTTTCTGAGCTCACTTGCTGTGGCTCACTTCCTACCTTCCCATCCACCATTCCTGACACTCTCTTACTCCAATTCTTTTTAACTACTCAGCTCCTGTAACTCCCCTAAACACACCTCAATCTTCCTTTACTAAAAAGGCTGTATATGGACATGCTGAATGAAGCCCTCTGGAGAGAACTAATCTCCCCAGTGAGAAGCAAATGATTTAGACCACATGTAATGCCAAACCTCCTGGCTTATCTGAAAGAGGAATCAAAACTGCTGCTATTTAGACCTATTGTATAAAACAGAGGGCTTTCCCTGAGAAGGAGATGTATAAAGTTTTACACAGGGTAGTTCAACACAGTTGAAGCTGCTGAAAATCCCTCCCAAATTTCAGCCATATCAAATTTCAGCCATATCAAAATTAGCTCTGAACACATTATTGGAAGGGGAAGGGAGGAGAAAGCTGAAATCAAAGAAAGTCATAGGGACACAGTGATCAAAGATACATTTCATAAAATGTATAAGGGTATTTACTTATCAAGTGTTTTACTTTCATTGGTTAATCTTATTTTATAAAATCTGAACACTTTTACCAGTTTTATTTTTTTCAAAAACATGCTCAGGATTTGTAGACTAAAATATTAAGCAAAGTAAATATTGAAATGGAATGTGATCAATACACAATAGGAAGCCAAGAGATACTATCTAAAATTTTATAATAAAGACATAGTCACAAAAACAAATTATTTCACACGGAGGCAAATACCAGAAGGATTTGGAAATTACCTGTTTATTCTGCAAACTACTGAGGTCATAGTTCTATATGATATGGACATATATCATTCAATATGCATTTTGAAATTTTAATAATTTAGAAAGCTCTGATGTTGACCTAGAAGTCAATAAACTGACTGATGTGCCACTGAAGAAATTCAAATACTTTTAGAAACGAAGTTTGTGATAAGACTTTTCAAAGAAGCTAGGAAAGATGATCAAATAATTGGCATAACTGGGTAGATAATGCAGATAATCACAAGCCTCATACAGAAAACTAAGGCAGGATGCCTCAATGTAGAAATGGTAGAGTACTGTCTTGGTGATTTTCAAATTTACCCTTGCATTTTTTGTGAAGAAAGCCTGCTCACAGCACTAACATAAAACTTACATATTCTTCACAAAGTATAATCCGTCCTTCCTTGAAAAGAGTAAACCTCTTTAAACCTCTTCTACAAGTTAGATTCTGAGTCAGAGGGCTGACTTGAAGTTCCATTTCTGCACACCAACTTTGTAACTTTGGGTAAACAACATTACTTTTGCTTCGCTGTTGAAAAAAAAAAAAAGGAAGAATAACTGCTGCTAAAAACAGGCTGTCTCATTTAATTTCATGGCAATCCTATGTAGACATGCTTTAAAAACAATAAAGCACTTACAGAAGTAATTGTTACTAGAGTGATTATTGCTTAATAGGACAAATTCATCTAGAACTCTTAAGAGAAAAAGAATATTTCCAGGACTTGTTAATAGATATATATTTTTTCCTAAGGGTTAATGTTTCTAATTAGAGAATATTGCACTTTTTTATAGTTCTATTTTAGAAATATCACATTCCAAGAATGAATTACTATATTCTACTGCTAAGAAGTACCTGAACTCAACTATAAAAAATAGAAGTAAGCAAAAAATCTAAACAGACACTTTACCAGATAAAATATACTGATGGTAAGTAAGCATATGACAAAATGTTCAACATCATATGTCCTTAGGGAATTGCAAATTAAAATGAGATACTACTACACACATTATTAGAAAGGGAACAATGCAAAACACAACACCAAATGTTGGTAAGATGTGAAATAACAGGAATTTTCACTCAGTGTTGGTGAGAATCTAAAATGGTATTGTCACTTTGGAAGACAAATTAGTAGTTTCTTACAAGACTAACATATCCTTACCACATGAGCCAACTATTGTCCCTTAATAGTATTTATGGAAGAGAGTTGAAAATGTGTGCCCACACAAAAACCTGCATGTGAATGTTTATAGTGGTTTTATTCTTAATTGTCAAAACTTAGACACAATCAAGATGCTTTTCAGTAAGTGCATAGATACACTGTGGTACATCCATACTATGAAATATTATTCAGCACTAAAAAGAAATGAGCTATCCAGCTCTGAAAAGACATAGAAAAAACTTAAATGTATATTTCTAAGTGAAAGAAGTCAACTGAAAAGGCTACATACTGTATGCTCCAACTATTATATATGACATTCTGGAAAGGAAAAATTATGGAAATAGTACAAGGATCAATAGTGGCTAAGGATTAGGAAGGAGAGAAGGATGAATAGTTGGAGCACAGATGATTTTTAGGACAATAAAGCTACTCTGGGAGACCAGTCAAGATGGTAGAGGAGAAAGACCCTGACTTCACCTCCTCTCACAAGGACCCCAAATCACAACTATCTGCAGAAGAAAATCCATGAAAAAAGCTCTTCTACAAATAAAGATATGAACAAAGAACCACAGTAAGATGGATAGAAGGGGTAGACTAGAAATATAAAAATGCCATACCCCCCAGGTAGGCAACCCAAAAACTGGAAAATAATTCTATTGCAAAGGTCTCCCACAGGATTAAGAGTCCTGAGTCCTACTTCAAGCCCCCAAACCCAGAGTTCCTGCTGTAAGAAGATGAACCCCTTAAGCATTTGACTTTGAAGGCCAGCAGGGCTTAATTTTGGGAGCCCCACAGGACTGGGGGATACAGAGATTTCACTCTTAAATGGTGCATATAAAATCTCACATGCACTCTGGTCCAGAGAAAAAGCAATAATTTGATAGGAGCTTCAGCAAGACCTACTTGATGGTCTTGGAGGGTTTCCTAGAGAGGAGGTGGGGTTGAGGGTGTCTGTGGCTCACCCTCCAGACACAGACACTGGTGGCAGACATTGGGAAACATTCTACCTTGTGAACACTGCTGTTGGCAGCTGCTATCTTAGTTTATTAGCACCAAGCCTCCCCCCACCCAACAGCCTGTAGGCACCAGTGTTGGGACATCTCACATCAAACAAAATATTGGGGACACACCCCCATTCACCAGCAGACAGGCTGCCCAACACTTCCTGAGCCCATAACAGCCTCTAGACTGCCTCTAGACACAGCTCACCCATCAGAGATTCAAAACCCAGTTCCACCCATCAGTAGGCAGGCACTGGCCCTTCCCTCTAGGAAGTCCACACAAGACTCTAGACGAGCCTCACCAACCAGGGGGAAGACACCTGAAATCTACAATCCAGCAGCATGTGGATCCAGCCCACCCATAGCAGGACAAACCCTACTCTGAAGCCAGCTGGGTCCTGGCTCTATCTGCCAACAGGCCAACACAAGCTTCAGGACACTCTGGATCCTATATCCAATTGTGTCAGGAGCTCCCCCACCACCACCACAAATGATTTAAAATGAGCTCAGGGATTTCTGAGTCCCACAGCCAGATTCCATGAAACAGTTGTGCCTGTCAGTAGCCTGGCACAGACTCCAGGGCCTGACTTTACCTGCCAATAGGTAGGCAACAGTCCCAGAGTCACAGAGACCCTGAATCCACCCATCAGTGAGCTAGCAGTAGCCTGTGGGACCCCTAGAGTTCTGCAATCAGCTGCCTCATGACCAGGCCCTGCCAAATAGCAGCCAGCAGCAACTGTACAAGGCAGGACCTGGCAACTAACTAGGCCAGAGACAACCAATAGGCTGGAGACTGCCCACATAATCAGCCCTCCACAATAGGACATATGCAGCCCTCTTAGGGGAACCCCTGGAGCATATAGCTTGAGAGATGAGAGTGAAGTGCACTTCTGGGAAACATAAGAAGTCTCCTACAGAAGGCCACTTCTCCAAGGATGAGAAATGTAACTAACTAACCACATACATAAAAATACAAATAGCAACTTAGATAAAATGAAGTGGCAGAGGAACATGTTCCAGACAAACAAACAAGATAAAACCCAAGAAAAAGTTGAGGGGATGGAAAAAGGTATTCCACACAATGGAAAACAAAAGAAAAGTAGAGCTGCAGTACTTATATAAGACAAAATAGACTTTAAAATAAAGACTGTTACAAGAGACAAGAAGGACACTACATAATGATCAAGGAATCAATCCAAGAAAAAGATATAACAATTGTAAATATATATGCACCCCAAAAATAATCACCTCAATATATAAGAAAATTATTAACAGACACAAGAGAAATTGACAGTAACACAATAACAGCGGGGAACTTTAACACCTCACATTTACATGAATGGATGGGTTATGTAGACAGAAAATCAAAAAGGAAACAGACTTTAAATAACACTTTAGATTACATGGCTTTAATTGATATGAATAGAGCATTCCATCAGAAAGCAGCAGAACACACATTCTTTTCAAGTGCACATGGAACATTCTCCAGAATAGATGACATCCTAGGCCACAAAACAAATCTTGGTACATTTAAGAAAGTTGAAAATGTATCAAGTATCTTTTCCAACCACAATGCTGTGAAACTAGAAATCAACTACAAGAAAAGAATTACAAAAAACACAAAACAGGAGAAACCTAAACAGTATGCTATTAAACAACCAATGAATCACTGAAGTAATTCTTAAAAATAAAAAATTATAAATCAATATCAGTGATGAATATAAACACAAAAATCTTCAACAAAATTCAACATGAATTTATGATAAAAGGTCTCTAAAAGTGGGCATTGAGGGAACATGTGAAGTCGCTCAGTCGTGTCCGACTCTTTGCAACTCCATGGACTGTCGCCTACTAGGCTCCTCAGGCGACAGTCCATGGAGTTTTTCAGGCAAGAGTACTGGAGTGGGTTGCCATTTCTTTCTAAAGGGGATCTTCCTGACCCAGGGATGGAACCTGGGTCTCCCGCATTGCAGGCAGACGCTTTACCATCCGAGCCACAGGGAAGCCCATGTGGCTTATAGAGGGAACATACCTCAACACAGTTAAAGCAATATATGACAAAACCATAGCAAACATCATACTCAATGGTGAAAACATTTCCTCCAGAATGAGGAACAAGACAAGGATGTCTACTCTCACCATTTTTATTCAACATAGATTTGATAGTCCTAGCCATGACAATCAGAGAACAAAAAGAATACAAATTGGAAAGAAAGAATTAAAATTGTTTTGCAGATGACATATACTACACATAGAATATCCTAAAGATGTCACCAGAAAACTATGAGAGCTCATCAATGAATTTGGTAAGGGTGCAAGATACAAATTAGTACACAGAAATTTTGCATTTCTATACACTAGCAATGAAAGATCAAAAAGAGAAAGTAAGAAAACAATTCCACCTACCATCACATCAAAAATAATCAAATACATAGGAATAAACCTATGCACAAGAGGCAAAAGGTATATACTCCCGAATCCATTAGACATTGATGAAATAAATTATAGGTGACACCAACATATGGAAATATATCCTGTGTTTTCGAATTGGAAGAATCAATATTGTCAGAATGACCATACTACCCACATGCAATCTACAGATTCAGTGAAATCCCTCTCAAATTATCAATGGCATTTTTTTACAGAACTAGAACAAATAACCTTAAAATTTTTATGGAAACACAGAAGACTCCAAATAGCCAAAAAAATCTTGAAAAAAAAGAGAGTTGGAGGAATCACACTTTGATTTCAAACTATAGTAAAGTTACAGTCATCTAAACAGTATGGTCCTGGCACAAAACCAGACACATAGATCAACAGAAAAAAGTAGGGAGCCTTGAATTAAACCCACACACTTACAGTCAATTAATCTATGACAAAGGAGGCAAGAATATACACTGGAGAAAAAAGTTTCTTCGATCAACAGCTCTGGTAAAATTGGACAGCTAAATGTAAAGGAATGAAATCAGAATATTCTCTAACACTATGTACAAAAATGAACTCAAAAAAGATTAAAGACTCAAATGAAAGACTGGATACCATTAAACTCCTAGAGGAAAATATAAGCAGGACACTCTTAGTCATATATTGCTGAAATACTTCTTTGGATCTGTCTTTTAAAGGAAAGGAAATAAAATAAAAAATAAACGGGATATAATTAAACTTAAAAGCTTGTGTACAGCAAAGGAAACCACTAATAAAAAGACAACTTACTGAATAGGAGAAAGTATTTGCAAATGATATGATCAATGAAGGATTAATATTCAATATATATAAATAGCTCATTCAATTCAAGATCAAAAAAAACAATAACCCAATTATAAAATGGGCAGAAGAACTGAATGGGCATTTTTCCAAAGAGAAAATGTAAATGGCCAATAGGCCCTTAAAAAGATGCTCAACACTGCTAATCATTAGGGAAATTCTTAATCAAAACCACAATGAGATGTAACCTCACACCAGTCAGAATGGCTATCATCAAAGCAAAGTAAAATATATTCTTTACATTTTAAGAAGTACTTTTTTCCATATGTATATATATATATATATATATATATATATATATGATTTAATTTGCCAGAAACATAGATACAGTTTTAAATCATAAAAATTAAAACTGAACTGCCACATAGGATGGAGAAGGCAATGGCACCCCACTCCAGTACTCTTGCCTGGAAAATCCCATGGAAGGAGGAGCCTGGTAGGCTGCAGTCCACGGGGTCGCTAAGAGTTGGACATGACTGAGCGACTTCACTTTCACTTTTTACTCTCATGCATTGGAGAAGGAAGTGGTAACCCACTCCAGTGTTCTTGCCTGGAGAATCCTGGGGACGGGGGAGCCTGGTGGTCTGCCGTCTCTGGGGCCGCACAGAGTCGGACACAACTGAAGCAACTTAGCAGCAGCAGCAGCCACATAGGACAGACCAGGATTTTTTTTTTTTTGGGGGGGGGTAGTTTTTTAACAGCACTATATTTAGAATTCTAAACATCTGATTTCTAATTTACTCTTTGCAAAGTTCAATATTAAATCCTTGAATGAATTTTAGAGACCACAGAAGCCATCTGAATGGAGATAATTGGTTTAATGTATTTAGATTCCTTCATTTTCAAAAATTTGACAATAAAAACTTTAAAGGAGTTAAATTTGGGATACTATCAACACCATTATCTGTTTATGAAAAGCACAGATCTTAAAGTTAAGCCAGTCAGTTCACTTAAGAGTTTTTAAACACTAGAAAACTAGTAAAACATAGGCACACTTCATACGAGGGAAATATCTGTTTGAAAAGTATATTAGTTGAGACACTTCAAATTTCAAATGATGGAATTCCAAGTCAAACTTATTTAAGGAAAACAAAAGAAGTTTGGTGATTTATACTGTTTGCTGGGATGAACAGGGATAAGTTCCAGATACTAGATTAGGTCTTCCTCTTTCTCCTTACTTTGCCCTCAGCCTTAATGCCTTCTTTTTCGCGCTCTCTCTCTCCCACACTTTCTTTTGCTCACCCTAACTTTGTTCATCTCTGGATTCTTTTCCTCACTTTTTCCTATTGAGGATTTGATTCTTCCAAGTCATGGGAAATAGTAATGGCCTTAAATTTACTCTAGGCTCACAAATTCTGAGTTAGCCACACCAGACAAAGAACATTTATTTCCCAGAGCCTCTCCATAAAATCCCAATGAAGTAATCTGATTGACCAGTTTGCATCAAGTGCCCATTCCTAGTCAAATTCTGTGAAAGCATCATCATAATCTCATTTGGCATAGAAAAGAAAGCGTCCCCCAAATAAAGTTTGCAAGAAAGAAAAAAGAAGTGAAGAGGGAAACTGGGAAAAGAACAGTTCTATTGATATATTTAATTTGGTTAATTTTAATTAATATATTTAATAAAAAATGCTATTTTAAAACAAGTCTCAGAAGTAAAATTATATTTTAATTGGCAAATCCAGAAAGAGGTTATTTCTGAGGATAATCTGGAATCTGATAATAAAGATGTAGAGTAGCTTAGTAAATCAGATGATTAAGTATTCCAGGAATTAATTTCTGGAAAGCCAAATGTGATTGACATTGTCTTTTAACATTAACTGGATGAGATGGCTGGATGGCATCACCAACTCGATGGACGTGAGTTTGAATGAACTCCGGGAATTGGTGATGGACAGGGAGGCCTGCTGCTGCTGCTAAGTCGCTTCAATTGTGTCTGACTCTGTGCGACCCCATAGACGACAGCCCACCAGGCTCCCCCGTCCCTGGGATTCTCCAGGCAAGAACACTGGAGTGGGTTGTCATTTCCTTCTCCAATGAATGAAAGTGAAAAGTGACTGCGGAGTCGCTCAGTCGTGTCCAACTCCTAGCGACCCCATGGACTGCAGCCCAACAGGCTCCTCCGTCCATGGGATTTATCAGGCAAGAGTACTGGAGTGGGGTGCCATTGCCTTCTCCACAGATAGTGTCTACTCTGTTCAATAAGACCCCAGTGAACATAACAAGAGGAGTTATGAAGTAAAATTAATGTTCTATTCCGTTGTTTCCAAAGATTTTAAGAACAGTTCTCACAAATGTTTCACAATCCTCATTCATAACTCAGGAAAACAAACTTGCAGGCCCTGTTCACAGTCCCATTTTCATATTATACTTCAGTAAAAATGTAAACTCACTTGCTCAGTGGCATCTCAGTTCCAACTACACCATCTCTAGCCCACCTCACAAATATCCACCAATACCTCTCCCTCTTAATTTCCCTGCAGTGTGTTAAGTATTCACATATTTTTACTGTAATCAGTTCTGGTAAACAGCTTGATGGTGTGAGGAGATGCGAGCTTTTAAAAAGCTAATGTTCTTCATTGTGTAAAGGCTTTTCCAGTGCTTTCAGTCACAATGGAATGGGAGACTCAACCACAATCAACCAGGAAGCATACACCAAGAGACGGACTCGACATCGTAGTCAGCGATAAACTGAATTCAACAGCTTTGGGGTTTGGAATTATAACCGTCATCAGGAGAAGGACTTTTCCAATATGGAAGAATATGTTTCTGAAAGCCCTGGCCTTGTCCTTGTTCTCCTAAGTCCCCAGAAGTTTGATTCATTTCTATACAACTGATTGCCACTGCTAAGTGCATCAGGTTCTCATCTGCCCCCTGTTCAATTTCTTTGGTTACCTGGATGCAACTGCTAGATTCTGGCCTCTCCCTGTATATTGGCTTCTTCTCATTTTTAATCTGATTTAAACCTAAAGATTTTCCTGTATCTATGTTTATCTAATTTCATTCAGTGCATTTGGACTTCTGGCTTTTACTCCCAGACATATCCCTGTTCTGGTGGTCTGTTGACCAAAAAGTACCTAGTATTAAAACGTGTTTGTCTTTTTTGAGTACACAACTGATGGCAATAGGAAGAATACAGGGAGGAAGGTATCCTTCAATTAAACATTCTCTGTACAGAGTCTAGAATGATACAAATAGAGCTAGACAATCAAAAGTTGGTTATAAAGACAAACTGATTAACTATCCTTAAATATTCCATTCTTGATTACTTAAGCTATTTCCATTTCTTTGCTTTTTACAGCCTCTACCCTTTTAACATTTCACTAAATCAAAATTTTAATGTTTCTCGACCATCTAAAATGAGACAGAATTTGTGAATTTCAGTGATTTGGACACCATTGTCAAATCCAAAATCAATATACTCTGAAGAAAAAAATTAAACCTAGATAGTTCCAAATTATTTAAATATCTTGTCGTTATAAAACAGAGGCATCTAGGGATTGAGGGAGGAAAATATGTATTGTCAACTTTTTCTGAAGAGTACGGGGGGGGGGTCAATATATTGATGTTAGTAGCTAAAACATTTCTTTAAACTAGTGTGATTTTCTTTTGGATATTTTGTACAATACATTATCCACTCATCCAAATTGACTCATTATAGTACATATATTATTGTTTCTGGGTGTTATTACATGAAATATCTGCTTCAGTGGCTATTTAAAATTCAGGGGAATAACAATAAAAACAATTTCAGCCTTCAACATTTTAGCATTTCACTGCACTGACAAGGATATACAGCACTGCAAAAAATGAGAATATCATTTATACTTATGTTTTAATCTTACATCTTAAATCTATTCTTGTATCTTAAAATCAATTCTTTATTATAGTTTAAGCTATTTGAGTATGGCTGCTTTGTTAGGCAGGATTTTTTTCCAAGCTTCCTCTTTCAGTTGCTTTCCAAAGGTGCAAAAATAATCCTGTCACAACAGAGAAGAAGAGCTTATAAAGATGCTTTAAAAACCTTATCACTAGGAAACAGTGCACAGTGTATTGTATAATATAGTGTCTTAAAATACTTCTGCTTACCTCCTCATTGATGCTGCTACAATATTTACATAACACTGCTAACTAATTCTTCATTATGTAGGTTATTTATCCTTTCTCTCAGACAGTGTCTTCCCAGAACATTTAATATCATCAAATTGAGGCATTGTTTTTATTTCTACCCACTGCTTAGCTGCAGTGTATCTCCTCAGTTCTGGGGCTGCACTAGTGGGTCAGGATTTATGTTTACTGCTCCTTGGGGTAAGAAATGAAAGAGTTGGAGGACATCTGTGGCAGGGCAGAGTCTTAGCTAGCCATCAAGGCAAGTTGTTTATGTCTTCAGGATGGGTTCTTTCAGAACCAGAAAAAAAATGGAAAAAATAAAAAAGAAAGGTGCTGTTTGGGTTCAAAGGAATGGTTGTCCTGGGAGCAAAAAGTAAAAGCGGAAACTAATATTTTAGAGAATGCTTCAGCAAAAAGACATTTTTAGTGCAAGGTATCTCAAAGGCTAGGGAAAATTATTTGAAGTATTAAATATTATCAAGACTTTCTGCATTGAATACATTGCTAAACCCTAGGCTAGACATTTTTGTTAACATTTCATGTTGAAGAGTTCAAATCAGAAAAAAATCATATTTCTGTGTGACCGAGGAGCACTCTAAGACAGATACATGTAGTGCATTCGACTCTACCTACTTTCAACCTGAAGGTCAATCCACATGGACAAGGTCTTTGAGTTCCCTCTTTAACACTGCACTCTGTTAAGCCTAGTTTCTCATTAATCTTCTTGCACATGTCTACCATTATAGCACAGTGCCTCGGGCTGAGATCACCTAGATTCCAATACAGCTGCCCGTCCCACTCCACAAATAAGTCACCTCATCAAGTAGCCACCAACACGTCTTGGCTCATTCCCACATCCTAATCTCCTGGAGCTTAAATACACTGCTTCCTAAACGCATTCCTCTTTCAGCTAGAGAAATGAAACCTGGAGGGAACTTCAAGCTAGATTTTTCCATATGATTTCAACCAATTCCCAAGCAACCCCAAAAGTTTACAGTTACAGAGTTGCTGAACTGCCTTAGATTTGCTAAAAAATAAAAATAATTCCAACTTAACATTTTTTTCCTCAGCTGAAACAATAAACATCTAAAATTTTAGAGGTTCTATAAACCTGTAGATATTTTTCTTTATGTACTAAACTTGGCTGTGTATATATAAAGTGACCATATACATTTTTTTCTAAGTAAAGCTATAAAATCAGGATTGTTATCTCAAATGTGGTAGTTTGTCCAAAACTAAAAATTCATATTGTCATTTAATGAGCATATTAAACCTCTTAATGTTAAACTTCTAAATATTGGGCAGCTAAATACTGAAGTTATGCATTAATTAAGGCTTTAAATATATCTTATTAGATATAACTGCCCCTGATTCTTATAAAATAAAACATAAATATTTATTGACTAACTAGAAGAAACCTGACACTGACTTCTGTAAAGTTGCCTATCAATGATGCTATGAGTTGGATTTTATCATCCCCTAGACTAAAGAGAAAAACAGCCTCAGAGAGGACAATTGACTTCCCAAGGTTACTCAACCCATAAATGAGCTCTGATTCAGTTCTTCTAACTCCAGCCCCAGTGTTATTTCCACTACTTGATGCTGCGACTCTTCACTTGAAAATTTAATCACAAAGAATACTACATCATTAATCTACAAACATGTTTTCGTTCTACCCTGTAAAACTTGCTGAGTACAAAAGGCTGTTCTCTGTTAAACTGCATAACCTTGGGCACAGCTACGGTAAGTTTTGATTTACTGAAATAGATCTGATTAAAAACCTAAATCAAAACACAGGACTAAGAAATTGAAAACCAAAAGTACATTTTCAAACTCATGATAAGTTCTGTTTTCAGCAAGAATGTTCTTAGATGATTAATAATGGAAAATTTTCAAATTACTTATTACAATAAAAATACTTGATTGTATTTAGTGACTGTACATAGGCATAGTTTAAACCATTTTGAAAGGATGAACATGATTTAAGACTCTTTATACTAATTTCTGCCTGATGTAGAAGACTTACACCAGATGCATTAAGGAGATTAAATGAACTTCACAAGGATAAAACTTACAACCGAGCACTTTTGTAAAAGCTGAATTTTAACTCTCATACACTAGCTTAAGAGTATATTAATGAGCTTTCAAGAAATCTAAGTAGATTTAAAGCATTTGGGGTTTTATTTTTTTGTCTATCCATAGTGCAGAAGAGTATGCTGTTTCATATGAAATTTTGTTGAACTATAGATAAGATTTCATTTTTATGAACCTGTAAATAGCAGTACATATTATACTAAGTGTGTTTAGTAAGTGTTAAATAATAATTTTGATTTGGTTCCACAATTTACATGTAATACACTAATTTAAATTCCAGACCAAAGAATAGTATGATGAAAGTGCTCTTTGACAATGGGACATAAAAGAAGGAGTACTATTCTGTTAAAACTGAAATTAATGACAGCTAATACTTCAGAGGTGCAGCCATTCCACGTGCAGTGTACTCACGTCTGGAACATTAGATTCTTATGTGATTTAAGTCATAATATAAATAAAATACATTTTATCCTTTCTGAATGATCCCCAGAGGGGATTTGTTGGCATTTTCTATCAGCTACGAAACTTATCATTGTTTACAAAGGAAAATCATGGTAGAACAAAGAGGTGGGGGGGGGGGGTAGAAAACACCTACTTTAAAAAAAAAAAAATTGGGTTAATCGTTTTCCATGTCTATAAATTACTCTAATCAGCAGGTAAGTTATTTAATCCTCCCCCTCTTTATTTTTTTCTTTCTTATAACTTGCTTTGTTGCTATCTGAGCCAATACTAGTTTCAGTCTTCCTGAACACATTGGTTTTCCATTATTTTAAGTTTAAAAATCCTCTTCAGTGTTTCTGTATGCTAGCAACTTGGTTCAGGCAGAAATTATAATCCCTGGATAATCCAAGAGAAATAGTTTATGTGCATTTAGGGTGACTTACAAATCACAATAGTCTTATCAATACATTTGATACTCCCAAGTCCACAAAAATATTTGGAAAGTTTATGTTACTTACATAAGTACCACTCACTTTACTGCAGTCCTGATTTTAGAACTCTTAATCTTCCAATGGGTAGAACCTTAGTAGAAACACATATAGTGATGTCTAGAAAAAAATTAATAAGTAGACTAAATACTTGGGACCATGGGAAGACAAAAAGGAGCAAACGTGAAATGACCTAGAATTAAATGTTCCCAAGGCTGGCTGCTGACTTTCAGGAAAAAAAGTCCTGAAGAGTTTAAAGACCACCCTACTCTCATGAACAAATCAGTGTCTACATTTTCTGCTCCTTGACGTCTTACTCATATAATGGAAATAGCAGATGTATGTCTAAATCCTCTTTGATGTGTCTCCATGTTTCTGCAACCAGACCTTCCTAAGCAACATGTTTTTTGATTTCATTAATATCATATAAATATTGTCTCTATGCTATCTGTACTTTAATAATTTCATTTCACTGGATAACAAACCATACCCAATTAAATTTTCAGTTCAGTTCAGTCACTCAGTCCTGTCCAACTCTTTGCAACCCCATGGACTGCAGCATGCCAGGCTTCCTTTCCCATCACCAACTCCCGGAGCTTGCTCAAACTCATGTCCATCGAGTTGGTGATGCCATCCAACCATATCACTCTGTCATCCCCTTCTCCTTCTGCCTTCAATCTTTCCCAGCATCAGAGTCATTTCTAATGAATCAGTTCTTCACATCAAGTGGCCAAAGTATTGGAGTTTCAGCCTCAGCATCAGTATTTCCAATGAATATTCAAGACTGATTTTCTTTAGGATTGACTGGTTGGAACTCCTTGCAGTCCAAGGGACTCCCAAGAGTCTTCTCCAACACCACAGTTCAAAAGCATCAATTCTTTGGCACTCAGTTTTCTTTATAGTCCAACTCTCACATCCATACACGACTACTAGGAAAAACCATAGCTTTGACTAGATGGACATTTGTCAACAAATCTTAGAACTATAATAAACATCTGCATTATTGAAAAAAAGCACTTAAAAACTTCCTGATAATTTTTATGAAAAAAGCTAGTGGAAGTGATGGAATTCCAGTTAGGCTATTTCAAATCCTAAAAGATGATGTTGTGAAAGTGCTGCACTCAATATGCCAGCAAATTTGGAAAACTCAGCAGTGGCCACAGGACTGGAAAAAGTCAGCTTTCATTCCAATCACAAAGAAAGGCAATGCCAAAGAATGCTCAAACTACCACACAATTGCACTCATCTCACACTCTAGTAAAGTAATGCTCAAAATTCTCCAAGCCAGGCTTCAACAGTATGTGAACTCTGAACTTCCAGATGTTCAAGGTGGATTAAGAAAAGGCAGAGGAACCAGAGGTCAAATTGCCAGCATCTGTTGGATCATTGAAAAAGCAAGAGTTCCAGAAAAACATCAACTTCTGAATTATTGACTATGCCAAAGCCTTTGACTGTGTGGATTACAACAAATTGTGGAAAATTCTTAAAGACACGGGAATGCCAGACCATCTGACCTGTCTCCTGAGAAATCTGTATGCAAGTCAGGAACCAACAGTTAGAACTGGACATGGAACAACAGACTGGTTCCAAATTGGGAAAGGAGTATGTCAAGGCTGTATGTTGTCACCCTGCTTATTTAACTTATATGCAGAATACATCATGAGAAATGCTGGGCTGGAGGAAGCACAAGCTGGGATCAAGATTGCTGGGAGAAATATCAATAACCTCAGATATGCAGATGAAACCACCCTTATGGCAGAAAGTGAGGAAGAACTAAAGAGCCTCTTGATGAAAGTGAAAGAGGAGAGTGAAAAAAGTTGGCTTAAAGCTCAACATTCAGAAAGTGAAGATTATGGCATCTGGTCCCAACACTTCATGGCAAATAGATAAGGAAACAATGGAAACAGTGACAGACTTTATTTTGGGGGGCTCCAAAATCACTACAGATGGTAATTGCAGCCATGAAATTAAAAGATGCTTACTCTTTGGAAGCAAAGTTATGACCAACCTAGACAGCATATTAAAAAGCAGAGACATTATTCTGCCAACAAAAGTCCGTCTAGTCAAAGCTTTGGTTTTTCCAGTAGTCATGTATGGATTGAGATTTGGAGTATAAAGAAAGCTGAGCACTGAAGAATTGATGCTTTTGAACTGCGGTGTTGGAGAAGACTGTTGAGAGTCCCTTGGACTGCAAGGAGATTCAACCAGTCCATCCTAAAGGAAATCAGTCCTGAATATTCATTGGAAGGACTGATGGTGAAGCTCAAACTCCAATACTTTGGCCACCTGATGTGAAGAACTGACTCATTTGAAAAGACGCTGATGCTGGGATTGAAGGCGGGAGGAGAAGGGGACAACAGAGAATGAGATGGTTGGATGGTGTCGCCGACTCTATGAACATGAGTTTGAGTAAGCTCCAGGAGTTGGTGATAGACAGGGAGGCCTGGCGTGCTGCAATCCATGGGGTCGCAAAGAGTCAGACATGACTGTGTGACTGAACTAAACTGATCATTCTTAACATGGCAAAATAACTCTGAGGTTACTTCCACAGAGACTATAATTTTTAATGAAAGAAAATTAGGATGAAGATAGACATTCAGAAATAAATTGAAATTACATATTTTGATGACAAACATATCTATCCCATCCCCCGACTGTCTCTCTCATTTTTCTGTAAGAATCCAGACACATACAATTGATGATCATATTTTGTAATTCAAGGCCACAATAATCACTGGACTGTGAAAAAGACAAAAAGCATCTATAAAAGAGAAAATGCACAAGAGAGAGAAGAATGTAGTATAACAACTAACAAATATTTAAGACTAGCTAAAAAGTATAAAACCTTCCCTAGTAGATCAGACGGTAAAACACCCGCCTGCAACGCCAGAGACCTGGGTTCAATCCCTCAGTCGGGAAGATCCCCTGAAGAAGGAAATGGCAATGCACCCCAATATTCTTGCCTGGAGAATCCCCATGGACAGAGGATCCTGGCGGGCTATAGTCCATGGGGTTGCAAAGAGTCAGACATGACTAAGCAACTAACACACACACAGACAAGAAGTATAAGAATGATTTTAAAAGGCCAATAATCAGAATGCAACGAGGTTTGCCAAAAAAAAAATGCTAAAGATACAAAAAGTAGGGTTTTGAAGTTATGTTCAAAGAAAATGAACATGTTGCTTCAAAATAACATTTTTATAACACATGACAAAGAAAAAGCCATACCACTCAACTTTTATTTTCTCTGTCAAGGATAGCAAACATAAGTTGGTAAGGGGAAACTGAAGCTGAAAAACTGTGAGTTTGTAAGAAAGCAATTCTTTCCCTAAACAACTTTACATCTTTGTCTCAAATAAATTATATTCAAAGTTATATAAAGAACTTTCAAATAAATTTCTATACCATTGAACTATTTCTTGAGGCACTGTGAATAATCAGAAAGATAAACCAAAATACTAAACAAGAGAAAAAAGTTATAATTTATTTTCAAATTAAAAATCAAAGGATTCTAAAGAGTTTGAAATTAATTCCATAGAAAGGGTTGGAAATTATTATTAAAATATGGTTCATGAACAATTGGAAACAAATGATCAGTAGGAATTAACATGGGTTCACTAAACATAAAGAATGCATATCTTAGTTCATTTCTTCATTGACAAATTTAGTCCATTTTGTGAAGAAAGCTGAGTGCCAAAGAACTGATGCTTTTGAACTGTCGTGTTGGAGAAGTCCTTTGGACTGCAAGGATATCCAACCAGTCCATTCTAAAGGAGATCAGTCCTGGGTGTTCTTTGGGGGAAATGCTGCTAAAGCTGAAACTCCAGTACTTTGGCCACCTCATGGGAAGAGTTGACTCATTGGAAAAGATTCTGATGCTGGGAGGGATTGGAGGCAGGAGGAGAAGGGGACGACAGAGGATGATGGCTGGATGGCATCACTGACTCGATGGACGTGAGTGTGAGTGAACTCTGGGAGCTGGTGATGGACAGGGAGGCCTGGCGTGCTGCGATTCATGAGGTCGCAAAGAGTTGGACATGACTGAGCAACTGAACTGAAGTACCAGGTGATTTCTATACACTTATTCTAATTTAGACAAATTATCTACTGAATACAATCTTGGACGATATATTCATGGACAAGAAAAAGATATGATTCAATTCCACTATAATTTGCTAATGGTTTGAATGGTTGTACTAAAAATATGTTGTTTATAATAACCTGGAAGGACATTTTTTGTGGAATAGGATTTTGCCTTAGTCAATATTTTCATCAAATGTATTTAAGAAAAATATTGCATAAGACTTGATTGAACAGAAAAAAGAAGTGGTAGCTGCAGGTCATAAGAATGTACCTCAAAGATCAACTACGGGGAACATAATTGACCAAAGATTCTAGGTTCTGTGCTGAAATTCATCTTTGTTTGCACTGAATCTTTCTCCCAAGGGCTGCTCCCAATCAGCCACTGAGCCTGGCAGGAATACTAAAGCAAGCCTGTGCCTGGAAGATGTGGGATTCCTTTGACAAGTGACGTTAGCTCCAGGGATCCCTGGTGGCTTTGTTGAACCTTCCTTCTAATCCAGGATTAGATACATAAAGAAGGGAAGATCCCACTAAGAAAGGCAAATAAATGCATAGTAAGAAGTGAGGATCAGCCATTTAAATAAACTGAAACAAATATTAAAAGTAAAACATTGTAAAAGCAACAATAACTAAAATAAACAATTAAGGTATAAACATGAGGATGTACAATATGACATTGAAAACACAAAATGTGGGAGAAGGAAACTAAAATAGATATCTTAGAATGTGTTTGAACTTAAATGACTACCAAAAACAAGTAGACACAGTTATGTCAGCATGTATGAGCCCCATAGTTATGCCAAAGCAAAAACTGACAATAAGTATACAAAAACTAAAAATAAAGGAACACAAGCGTACTGCTAAAGAAAATCATCGAACCACAAGAGAAGAAACTAAAAGAAGAAATGAACAGAGAAGAACTACAAAAACTGGAAAACAAGTAATAAAAGGCATTAAGTATATGCCTATCAATAACTATTTTGAAATGCTTCAATAAAAAGACATAGGGTGGCAGATTGGGCTGAAAAAAAAAAAGACCTTTCTATGTGTTGCCTATAAGAGACTCACTTCAGAGCTAAAGACACACAGAGACTGAAAGTAAGAGGATGGAAAAAGATATTTCATAGAAAAGAAATTACAAGAATGTGGAGACAGCAACACTCATATCAAGGTAGACTTTTAAACAAAGACTATAACAAAAGGCAAATACGGGCATTAGATAATGAAAAAGGCATCAACACAAGAAGACTATGTTGTGGTGGGTGTGGTTCAGTTGCTAAGGCATGTATTTGTGACCCCATGGACTGCAGCACACCAGGCTCCCCTGTTGTTCACTTTCTCCCAGAGTATATTACACTCATTAAAATATATGCATCCAATACAGAAATATCTAAATATATAAAGCAAATACTAACAGAGTTAAAGGGAGACAAAGACAATAATACAATAATATTAGGAGATTTTTAACACTACTTACATCAATAGACAGATCATTTAGACAGAAAATCAGTAAGGTAATAGTGGTCTTAAATGATACAATATACCACTGGACTTAATAGATATCTATAGGACATGACATCCAAAAACAGCAAAATTATTTTAAGTGCCCAGGGAATATTCTCCAGGATAGATCACATCTAAGCCAAAAAACAAGTCTTAAGACATTTAAGAGGATAGAAATTATATCAAACATTTTTTTTCCAACAACAATGGTATGAAACTAGAAATCAATGACAGAAAGAAAAATGGGAAAAGAACAAACACATGCAGACTAAAAAATGTTGCTAAAACCTCAGTGGGTCAATGAATAAAAGGAAATCAGAAAATACCTCAAGACTAATGAAAATGGAAACATAATTTTGCAAAATGTATAGGATGCAGCAAAAGTTTAAGCTCCTAAAAGGGAAGTTTACAGCAATACAAGCTTTTCTTTAAAAAAAAAAGAAAAAGAAAACTAAAACAACCAACCTAACCTACCTCCTAAAGAAAAAGAAGAACAAAAAAAGCCCCCAAAGTCAGTGAAAGAAAATAAATAATAAAGATCAAAGAGAAAATAAATAATATAGGGAGGAAAACACAGTAGAATAGATGATTGAAAAGAAAAGCTGGTTTTTTTGAAAAGATAAAATCAATTAACCTTTAGCCAGATCTACCTTTTTTTCACTAAGAAGAAAAGAGACAGGATCTTAATAAACAAAATAAGAAATAAAAGAGAAGAAACAACCCATACCACAGAGATACAAAGAAATCATGAGAATACTGTGAACAGTTATCTGCCAACAAACTGGATAAACTAGAAGAAATGGATAAATTTCTAGAAATACAAACTTGCCAAATTGAATCAAAAAGAAACAATTTGCACAGACCAAGCACTAGTAACAAAATTGAATTTGTGATTAAAAAAAAAAATTCCCAGCAATCAAAAGTCCAAAATCAAATGGTTTCACAGAAGAATTCTATAAAACATTTAGAGAACAGCTAATATTATCTTCCTCAAACTATTCCAAAAAGCTGGAGTATGGAACACTTACAAATTCATTCTCCTGCTAAGTCACTTCAGTCATGTCCAACTCTGGGCAACCCCATAGACGGCAGCCCACCAGGCTCCCCCGTCCCTGGGATTCTCCAGGCAAGAACACTGGAGTGGGTTGCCATTTCCTTCTCCAATGCATGAAAGTGAAAAGTGAAAGTGAAGTCGCTCAGTCATGTCAGACCCTCAGCTACCCCATGGACTGCAGCCTTCCAGGCTCCTCCGTCCATGGGATTTTCCAGGCAAGAGTACTGGAGTGGGGTGCCACTGCCTTCTCCACAAATTCATTCTATAAGGTCACAATTATCCTAATACCAAAAACAGATAAAGATAGCAACAACAACAAAAACTACAAGCCAATATCTTTGATGAATACAGATGCAAAATTCCTCAACAACACATTAGCAAATCTAATCTATCAATATATAAAAAGGATCACATACTGTGATCAAGTTGGAGTTATTCCAAGTACTCAAAGATGGTTCAGTATTCACAAATCAATCAATGTGATCCACCACATTAACAAAAGGAAGATAAAAATCACATGATCATTTCAGTAGATGCAGAAAATACATTTGACAAAATTAACATCTATTCATGATTAAAACTCTTATCAAGGTAGGTAAAGAGGAAAACATCTCAACATAATAAAGAACATCTGTGACAAACCCACAGCTAACATCCTACTCAACAGTGAAAAGCTGCAACCCTTTTCTTTAAATTCAAGAGGAAGACAAGGATGCGCACTCTAGCCACTTCCATTCAACACAGTATTGAAAGTCTTAGCAATAGCACTCAGACAAGAAAAAGAAACAAAAGGAGTCCAAATTGGCAGGGAAGAAGTAAAACCGTCACCATTTGCAGATGATACATTACATCAGATCAGATCAGATCAGTCGCTCAGTCATGTCCAACTGTTTGCGACCCCATGAATCGCAGCACGCCAGGCCTCCCTGTCCATCACCAACTCCCAGAGTTCACTCAGACTCACGTCCATTGAGTCAGTGATGCCATCCAGCCATCTCATCCTCTGTCGTCCCCTTCTCCTCCTGCCCCCAATCCCTCCCAGCATCAGAGTCTTTTCCAATGAGGCAACTCTTCGCATGAGGTGGCCAAAGTATTGGAGTTTCAGCTTTAGCATCATTCCTTCCAAAGAAATCCCAGGGCTGATCTCCTTCAGAATGGACTGGTTGGATCTCCTTGCAGTCCAAGGGACTCTCAAGAGTCTTCTCCAACACCACAGTTCAAAAGCATCAATTCTTCAGCACTCAGCCTTCTTCACAGTCCAACTCTCACATCCATACATGACCACAGGAAAAACCATAGCCTTGACTAGAGGGACCTTTGTTGGCAAAGTAATGTCTCTGCTTTTGAATATGTTATCTAGGTTGGTCATAACTTTCCTTCCAAGGAGTAAGCGTCTTTTAATTTCATGGCTGCAGTCACCATCTGCAGTGATTTTTGGAGCCCCCAAAAAATAAAGTCTGACACTGTTTCCACTGTTTCCCCATCTGTTTCCCATGAAGTGATGGGACTGGATGCCATGATCTTCGTTTTCTGAATGTTGAGCTTTAAGCCAACTTTTTCACTCTGCACTTTCACTTTCATCAAGAGGCTTTTTAGTTCTCTTCACTTTCTGCCATAAGCGTGGTGTCATCTGCATATCTGAGGTTATTGATATTTCTCCCAGCAGTCTTGATTTCAGCTTGTGTTTCTTCCAGTCCAGCGTTTCTCATGATGTACTCTGCATATAAGTTAAATAAACAGGGTGACAATATACAGCCTTGATGTAGAAAGCCCTAAAGTCTCTGTGCAAAAACTATTAGAATAAGGGAATTCAGGAAAGTTTCAGGATAAAAAGTTATTACACAGAAATTTGTTGCTTTTCTGTACACTAATAATAAACTATCAGAAAGACAATATAAAAATACCGCAGTATTGTATGACATCACTTTTATGTGAAATCTAAAAAATAAAGCAAATGAAAGTATATAGCAACACAGAAACAGACTTACGATTATAGAAAACAAACAAGTGGTTACCAGCAGAGAGAGGGAAGGGGGAAGAGGCACAGAAAAGGTATGTAATTCAGATGTACAAACTACTATGTGTAAAATAG
The DNA here is from genome assembly GCF_002263795.3 of Bos taurus. Lineage (NCBI taxonomy): Eukaryota > Metazoa > Chordata > Mammalia > Artiodactyla > Bovidae > Bos > Bos taurus. The sequence goes on along the minus strand of NC_037348.1, from coordinate 36,952,720 downwards.
ATAAGCAGCAAACATATATTATAACTAAGGAATTACAATCATTATTTTGTAATAACTTTTAATTTTGTATAATCTATAAATATACTGAATCACTATGCTGTACACCAGAAACTAATATAATACTGTAAGTGAACTATAATTCAATAAAAAAATTAAAAACTCAAAAAAATAAAAAGCATAGCTATTAAGTGAAGTTTTTACTAATTTTATTTTTATTTTTGGCTGTGCTGGGTCTTTGCTGCTGCATGAGCTTTTCTCTAGTTGCAGAAAGTGGGGGCTACTCTAGTTGCAGTGCATTGTCTTCTCATGGCAGCAGCTTCTCTTACTGCAGAGCTTGGGCTGTAGGGGGTGTGGCCTTCAGTAGTCCAGGCTCCTGGGATTTAGAGCACAGGCTTGATAATTGTGACACAGGGGCTTAACTCCATAGCATGTGGGATCTCCCCAGATATGGGACCAAAGCTACGCAGGCAGATTCTTTAACACTAAACCACCAGGGAAAGCTTTTAAATGAAGTTTTTAATCTCTAATTCAACATATAAGGTAAATGGTTGTCTGAATATCTTCATTGAGCTCTATGCTTTCATTTTTCCTTGGACATAAGCGTCCATTATGCCTTCTTTCTTGCATCAGCCACTGTCTTAACCCCTCTTTAGGAGATACCATTTGAGAAATTATCTTAATACTTGGGGCTTCCCAAGTGGTGGTGGCAAAATTAGACTTAGCACAGTATTTATCAACTGCTTCTATCCACGGCCCATGGTTAAAAAATCAGTTCTATATTACTGATCAGCAAACACACAGTTGAACACGTGTGTAGGTATTTGAAATAACTCCTATCCTGCTGCAGCAAATAATAGTGTTTTATATTCTACTCCTTTTTTTTTTTTTTTTTTTTTTTTGCTGTTGGTTATTACCTATTAAACTCATCTGGCCATCTATTGAAAAATTCAGAACCAGAGATCATATCATGCTTGAAGATAAGAAAATGAAAGGCATTCTTTTAGTCTTAGAGGGGTCGTCTGCATTTTCCTGAACCTCCTGGCAGGCCTCATCTACAAGTCTTCTGCCCTTCTCTCCATTTTAACATATTTATTTGTACTTTCAGCATTTTCCCATATTTACTCATACTGAGTCAAGAAGAAAGGGCTAAAACTCTGGCAAGAGCTGTTCCTAATCTCAAGGACACAGAATGAGGCCACAGGTAATTGCACTTGTCTCATATGCTTTCTCACACATCACTCTTGCCATGAGGTCTTCCATGGCCATCCCATTCAGATCCAGACACCACAAGGCATACATCCCTTTCAACATTTGCTTTTGCTTAGCAGTTGATACTAATATTCTATATATTTAAAATATTTATTATCTGGCTCTCCACTGTAATATTAATTCTACAGGGATAGGTGCGAAAAAGCAGAGAATTTCTGAACTAACAAAACTTGTAAGCAGAGGAATAGTAAAGCAAACATTTTTCCCAAGTTCTGTTACCCTAGGAGAAATGCGCCTAGGTCAGGTATGGCTAGATTGCATGCCCTGTGGCAGAAAAGCAGCAGAGAACTCTTAACCCTATCGTGCTCTACACATTTATAGGGACAAGAAAAACAGCTTTGTATGCAGCAATGGAAACTTCTGGTCAAGTAGGCTTCTAACTTTCTCTTAAAACCTACATAGTGTCATTGAAGATTTTAAGGAAAAAGACATGATCAGACTTGCCTTTTATAGAGTGTGCTTTTATTAAAGTGTGGAGAAGCTGGTCACAATAGCTAATATTAGGAGTTTCTTTTGAATTTGGCTGCCCAAGACCTTAAAAAACCTTAGGTAGCTCAGGGAGACACTGGTTCCATCTGCTGTAAGGGATATACTTAAAGGCTGCCTGAAGCAGTCATTATGTGCAAGGCAGAGAAAACAGGGACTACAATATAATTTCTTCTACTTTATTCCAATTTTTAAAATTATAATAGACAAATCAGAAAAAAATTTCTTTCCACATTGTAACTCTAAAGAGGCTAATCAAAAATGTTTGCTAGCTGTTAAAATTTGCTTTTTACAAGAATGTAATAAAATATGATTCCTCTCTACAAGGACTCTAAAGTATGAAAACACAGTAAAAACTTTCATGGATTAAGAATATTAAAAGAATTTTGGCTTTTTTAAATCGTCTCATTTCTAGATGAACACTCTTCATTAGAGATATAATGTGAGACACAAGTACATATAATTTAAATTTTTAAATATAAAAAAATTTAAAAGCAGATGAATATTTATGTACCCTGAAATATCTAAAATAGCACTTTCAACATGTAATCAGTATAAATAATTATTAAATATGATATTGATATCATACTTTTTTCATAATAGTCTTAAAAATCTGGTGTACTATATATTTTACACTTATATCACATCTCAATTCAGAGTAGCTACATTTCAAGTGCTTAACAGAATCACCTGGCTGGTGATTGCCATTTTGGACAATGAAGTTCTATGTCATTTTTGAGAGAAAACATTGATAAAATTAGGGCAGAGAGGAAATGTTTACTGAGTACCTTATTGTCAGGCAGACTGTACAAGGTAATTTTACATTGATTTAAAATGTAATCCCCACAAAAATATGTGAAGTAGCTCTTAAAATCCTCATACTTCAGATGAAAAAGACCGCTACTCAAAGGTTTAACAAGCTTCTCAAGAAGTCATCTAGCTAATAAACCTATCTCGGCCAAGATATCCTCTTTCCACGCCTCTTTTCTTGTTCAAAGCAAGTGTCTTTACTGAATTTTCATTATTAATAAATGCTTAAGCTTGCGAGTCTCTTGGACAGCAAGGAGATCCAACCAGTCCATCCTAAAGGAAATCAGTCCTGAATATTCATTGGAAGGACTAATGCTGAAGCTCCTATATTTTGGCCATCTAATGCGAAGAACTGACTCATTGAAAAGACCCTGATGCTGGGAAAGATTGAAGGTGGGAGAAGGGGACAACAGAGGATGAGATGGTTGGATGGCATCACAGACTCAATGGACATGAGTTTGAGTAAACTTCAGGAGTTGGTGATGGACAGGGAGGCCTGGCATGCTGGAGTCCAGGGGATCACAAAGAGTCAGACACAACTGAGCAACTGAACTGAACTGAAGCTATAGTTGTTGTTCAGTCACCCAGATATGTTCAACTCTTTGTGACCCCAGACTGCAGCACTCCATGTCACCCTGTCTCTCACCATCTCCCAGAGTTTGCCCAAGTTCAGTTCATTGCATCGGTGATGCCGTCTAGCTGTCTCATCCTCTGATGCCCTCTTCTCCTTCTGCCCTGGATCTTCCCCAGCACCAGGGACTTTTTCAATGAATTGTCTGTGTACAACAGATGACCAAAATACTGGAGTTTCAGCTTCAGCATCAGTCCTCCCAGTGAATATTCAGGGTTGATCTCCCTTAAGATTGACTAGTTTGATCTCCTTGCTGTCCAGGGGACTTTCAGGAGTCTTCCCCAGCATCACAGTTCAAAGGCATCAGTTTTTTGGCATTCTGCCTTACTTATAGTCCAGCTCTCACAACCATATGTGAACACTGGGAAGACCATAGCTTTAACTATATGGACCTTTGTTGGCAGAATTATGTCTCCGTTTTTCAACACACTGTCTAGGTTTGTCATTACTTTCAAGAAGAAGTCGTATTCTGACTTCATGACTGCAGTCACCGTCCACAATGATTTTGGAGCCCCAAAAGAGGAAATCTGTCACTACTTCCTCTTTTCCCCTTCTATTTGCCATTTAGTAATGAGGCTGGATGCCATGATTTCATTTTTTTAAAATATTTATTCTTAAATAGGCTCTTTCACTGTCCTCCTTCACCCTTGTGAAGAGGCTCTTTTAGTTCCTCTTTGCTTTCTGCCATTAGAGTGATATCATCCTCATATCCAAGGTTGTTGATGTTTCTCCTGCCTATCTTGATTCCAGCTCATAACTCATCCAGCCTGATAGGTTAAACAAACAGGGCGAGAGCAGACAGCCCTCTCGTACTCCTTTCTTGATCTTGAACCAATCAGTTGTTCCATACAGGGTTCTAACTGTTGCTTCTTGACCCGCATACAGGTTTCTCAGGAGACAGGTAAGATGGTCTGGTATTACCATGACTCTAAGAGCTTTCCACAGTTTGTCATGATTCACACAGCCAAAGGCTTTAGCATAGTCATGAAACAGAGATACATGTTTTTCTGAAATTCCCTTGTTTTCTCTATAATCCAGCAAATGCTGGCAACTTGATCTCTAGTTCCTCTTCCTTTTCTAAACTCAGCTTGGACATCTGGAAGTGCTTGGTTCGCATAATGCTGAAGATTTTAAGCATGACCTTACTAGCATGGGAGATGAGTGCAAATGTCCGATGGTTAGCATGTTCTTTCATATTACCCTTCTTGGGAATGAGGATGAGGACTGACCTTTTCCAGTCCTGTGGCCACTGAATGGTCTTCCAGATTTGCTGCCATAATGAATGCAAAACCTTGATGGCATTCTTCTTTAGGGATCTGAACAGTTTGGCTGGAATTTCATCCTGTCCACTAGCTTTATTAATAGCAGTGCTTAAGGTCCACTTGCCTTCATACTCCAGAATGTCTGGCTCCAGGTGACTAAGCTATAGTATATATTACCAAATGCCTGAATTGTTGACTGTTAAGGTAAAGGAGGCCTGGCGTGCTGCAATTCATGGAGTCGCAAAGAGTTGGACACGACTGAACGACTGAACTGAACTGAAGGTAAAGGAAAGAGGAACCTGTATTCATTTTATTATTTCAAAGGACATGCATACTACCATTACATCACTAAAAATTGTAATTTTGGATCCACTAATTTTTATACTTCAAGACACGTTTTTCACATAGATCATAAATTTGGAATTTCTAAAATGATATCTAAAGCTACTGCCTGTCAGCTTCAGTCCTCTATCAAATCTTTTTTTCCACAAACTGTGAATTTCTTAGTCTTGGTTATGAAGGGCATATGAATATGACAGTGTCAAGGTCTGACAAGACTGAAGAAAATGTTTGTTCAGATTTGCTGTGCATGAAAAATATTAATCCCACAACATGTAGGCCAACATTTACAAGCCATTGCAAATTGATGCTCTGCATATTTTGGTCACAGTTAATTCTGACATAGATGAATGTGAAATTGGCCATGTAGCATTAGGAAAATAAAAAAAAAGTAATTGTATTTATTTTGTTGTCTGAATTTGATACCTACTACTAGCTGAGACTTGCTCTATTATGATAACCCTGCTATTGATTAAAAATTCTTGAAGAGTTTATAAAATGTTTTATATTCTGTGTGATTGAAAGAAAATAATTTCCTTCAAAAGCATAAAATTCCAAATACTATTGTTGTGAAAAAATAGATTACACAAACAATACTATTTTTTAAGCATAGTCCTACAGAAAAAATGACACACGTATCATGATAGGTAAAAATAATTTCATAAAACAATTTTTACAGTTTTATCTAGCTATATGATTTCAGCAAAACTGAAATGCAGTATGTATATATGTGTGTGTATATATATATATGTGTGTGTGTGTATATATATATGTATATATGATTGCTGTTCAGTTGCTCAGTCATGTCCGACTCTTTGCAACCCCATGGACTGCAGAATGCCAGGCTTCCCTGTCCTTTACAATGTCCCAGAGCTTGCTCAAACTCAGGTCCATTGAATCAATGATGACATCCAAAGGAAGTTAAATAAAAACCAATAAGAAAGTCTTTATTTTTGATAACTTAGTAAATTACTGACTAATGAATAATTCATATACTCTTACTGATGGACTGGAAGTTCACTTTTCTTGAAAACACTATTGATTCTCTTTAGTTTGGTTTCTTTTTAAAAATTAGATTATTTACATTTTTTGATTTATTGAGATGATGTTGTCTGTAAACAACATGGCTCATTGGTAAGAATCTAGGATTCAATCTGAAGACCTGGACTTGAGATGGTTTTTGGTTGTATATCAGTTTTCGTCATGAAATTAAGGCAATAAAGAATTTGACATAACTATAAATGTTTGAAAAATCTGTGATTTTTCAAATAAATATTAACTGAATTTCATTAAAGGAAAGAATAAGAAATGAAAATGTTAACTTCAGTATAACCACACTTTGTTAGTTTAAATTTAAATAATATAAAGCAATTAAATAAGAACAATGATAGTTTCCTGGAAATTTTAAAATTACAATTATGGATGCTTCACAGTAGCTTAAATCTCAATACTTAATGAATTTCTAAATTTTGTTTTGGTTAACTATTATAAGAAAACTCTGATTCAAACAAAATTACTGTTCAACCATAACAGTTTTCAATGGCCTGCCTTGCAATCTCAACACACTTGATCATGTATAATCCACAAACATGAATGAAGATTCATAGGAAATTGTTTCAAAGTTGAATTATTACAAGGTCTAATACAATAGTACTTAAGAACAGAATATTTGAAGTCGAAGGACCTGGGACTAGACTTTTGCCCCCTCTCTTATTTAATTACTATCTTCACCTTGACCTCCTTAAATATTTTCCTTGAGATGTAAACCAGAAATAGTAATCTACCTGGTAGGATATTGAGTAAGATGATATTTACAAATGAATTAGTTTAAATTATGACAAATAATTAAAGCTGTGTTAATTTTTAAAGAATGTGGATAAATTACCTCTTAAATTTAAATATCTGCAATGAAATATTCAGTTGTCAATTTTTATGTTCAGATAACATGCTTTCTGTTAAATGTTCCCTCAAAATTTCAAAATAATTTTCTTCTCTGTCAAGTAATATTATTACATTTACAAAGTAATAAATGCCCTTTTATTCACACATAGCAAAAAAATAAGCAAATGGGGAGTTCTAAAACAGTTTTTCCCTTGTCCAGTTGAACTTAAGAGATTTCATGTATGTCGGTCCATAAGCTAATTAGTCAAGTAACTTATATGCACATTTTTGTATTCTCTCAGCTTTATTTTCAGACAATGTACTAATTATATTTTCCTAGCTCCTTACTAATCTAACTGTTGCAATATAATAGGATGTCATTTAATAAGTGCATTTTCAGCATCAGATTCAAATTGTGTTTTCATACATTTTTGATAGCATTAAGCTGTTTCATTTATTCCGAAAGAATTTGAAAGCCTTATTTTTACGCTCACTTTGTTTTGTTTCAAATGATGTTGTAACTTGGCAGAGATTGTGGAACTCTTTTCAGAATTTCACTGCATAAACATACTGAGGATTTGAGTAATTTTAATTGCCACAAAAACGATTGCAAACAAAAATAACTTCTCTTTAACTTTCTTGTCATATTTTCTATGACAGAAATTTCTATGTCTTTAAATTTCCAGTGATTTTGTAGAAGAATTTCTGGCATAATGTTTTATTTTCTATGTTGTTGTTAATGTGGATGACATCCGTTGAATCATCTTAATATGTTATTTCATCTTAAACCAGATCAATCTCATCACTAGATTCTTTCCAAATTTTTGAATTTTTACTAATAATTTTAGTTTTAAGAGTAACTTTAATACATTTGAAAAATAATAGATATAAATGCAAAAGCTTTGCAGAAAGCTTTAAATAATAACAACACTACTATAAACAGTTACAGAAGAATCCAAAATTTAAAGTAAGTGCTAAAATTATTTTAATACTATTTGTATTAGACTTCTTTAGAAAATTGGAATCAATAGGATGATTTAGAGATAGAGATAGGGATTATAAGGAACTGGTTCCTATGATTATGAAGGTGGACAAGTCCAAATATTTGCAGGGTGGGTTGGCAAGCTTGAGACCCAGGAGAGCTAACAGGGTCAGTACCGTTAGCCAGGTGGTTAGGCTGGTGAGGTTCAGTTCAGTTCAGTTCAGTCACTCAGTCGTGTCCGACTCTTTGTGACCCCATGAATCACAGCACACCAGGCCTCCCTGTCCATCACCAACTCCCGGAGTTCACTCAGACTCATGTCCATCGAGTCAGTGATGCCATCCAGCCATCTCATCCTCTGTCGTCCCCTTCTCCTCTTGCCCCCAGTCCCTCCCAGCGTCAGAGTCTTTTCCAATGAGGCAACTCTTCGCATGAGGTGACCAAAGTACTGGAGTTTCAGCTTTAGCATCATTCCTTCCAAAGAAATCCCAGGGCTGATCTCCTTCAGAATGGACTGGTTGGATCTCCTTGCAGTCCAAGGGACTCTCAAGAGTCTTCTCCAATACCACAGTTCAAAAGCATCAATTCTTTGGCGCTCAGCCTTCTTCACAGTCCAACTCTCACATCCATACATGACCACAGGAAAAACCATAGCCTTGACTAGACGAACCTTTGTTGGCAAAGTAACGTCTCTTCTTTTTCATATGATATCTACGTTGGTCATAACTTTCCTTCCAAGGAGTGTCTTTTAATTTCATGGTTGCAGTCACCATCTGCATTGATTTTGGAGCCCAGGAAAATAAAGTCTGACACTGTATCTGCTGTTTCCCCATCTATTTCCCATGAAGTGATGGGACCAGATGCCATGATCTTAATTTTCTGAATGTTGAGCTTTAAGCCAACTTTTTCACTCTCCTCTTTCACTTTCCTCAAGAGGCTTTTTAGTTCCTCTTCACTTTTTGCCATAAGGGTGGTGTCATCTGCATATCTGAGGTTACTGATATTTCTCCCGGCAATCTTGATTGCAGCTTGTGCTTCTTCCAGTCCAGCATTTCTCATAATGTATTCTGCATAGTTCAATAAGCAGGGTGACAATATACAGCCTTGACGTCCTCCTTTTCCTATTTGGAACCAGTCTGTTGTTCCATGTCCAGTTCTAACTGTTGCTTCCTGACCTGCATACAGATTTCTCAAGAGGCAGGTCAGGAGGTCTGGTATTCCCATATCTTTCAGAATTTCCCACAGTTTATTGTGATCCACACAGTCAAAGGCTTTGGCATAGTCAATAAAGCAGAAATAGATGTTTTTCTGGAACTCTCTTGCTTTTTCCATGATCCAGCAGATGTTGGCAATTTGATCTCTGGTTCCTCTGCCTTTTCTAAAACCAGCTTGAACATCTGGAAGTTCATGGTTCACGTATTGCTTAAGCCTGGCTTGGAGAATTTTGAGCATTACTTTACTAGCATGTGAGATGAGTACAATTGTGCGGTAGTTTGAGCATTCTTTGGCATTGCCTTTCTTTGGGATTGGAATGAAAACTGACCTTATCCAGTCCTATGGCCACTGCTGAGTTTTCCAAATGTGCTGGCATATTGAGTGCAGCACTTTCACAGCATCATCTTTCAGGATTTGAAAGAGCTCAACTGGAATTCCATCACCTCCACTAGCTTTGTTCATAGTGATGCTTTCTAAGGCCCACTTGACTTCACATTCCAGGATGTCTGGCTCTAGGTGAGTGATCACACCATCGTGATTATCTTGGTCATGAAGATCTTTTTTGTACAGTTCTTTTGTGTATTCCTGCCACCTCTTCTTAATATCTACTGCTTCTGTTAGGTCTATACCATTTCTGTCCTTTATCGAGCCCATCTTTGCATGAAATGTTACCTTAGTATCTCTAATTTTCTTGAAGAGATCTCTAGTCTTTCCCATTCTGTTGTTTTCCTCTATTTCTTTGCATTGGTCACTGAGAAAGGCTTAGAAGAGTGATGAGGTTAGAAGAGCCAATGTTTCAGTTTGAGTCAGGCCTTCAATTGACTGAATGAGATCCACTCACATTATAGAGTGATCTGCTTTACTCAGTCTGCCCATTTAAATGGAATCTCATCCAAAAACACCTCCACAGAAACAACCAAGATAATATCTAACCAAGTATCCAGGCCATCTGTGGCCCAGCCAAGTTAATCATAAAATTAATCATCATACCATGTTATACATATAATTCGTATGTCATTATTTGCCACTGTACAACAAAATATCACCCTATGATTCCAGTCTACACCAGTTGCAAGTCTGCATTAGTAGATATAAATGAGCCTTGCCTGGCATTTAACTGAGTGCAAAAACATGCATATATGCTCTAATATCAATAGTATTCTCCCTTCCACAGTTTACAATTCTTGGCATGCAGGTTTATGAATCTTTTTGGTACTATTGCAGCATTAAATTATAATGATTCAATGAAAAGTTTAAAATATATGCACAGAGATGACAGAATAAGCTTTTTCTGATATATGTAAAAAATGAGTTAACCTGGCAAAACAAGTGAACTGATCGCCTCTGATGTTTTAAATTCAGCATACAATAACCTTGATATTTTGTGCTGCTTTATTTTAAAGTTATATCGTATTTAATTTTTACTAACTTTTGTGGAATTTGAGCCCTCTTTGTACTAATCCCTAGCAGCTACATTTTGCTCATATTTATGGGTCACAGATCATTACTTGAGAAAGTAGCACTTTGAACATCAACTCTCTGAAATTCACTATAAAATATCCATGAAACCATCTGGAAAAGAAGAATTTTTCACATAATAATAAGTAACAAATGTATTCTAGATTCTGATAGGAATTTTAATAATCCTCCACTGATAGTTTGTGATTAAAAGTCAGTGGCTGTCTGGAATCCTCTCCTTTCTGCTTATTTTCTGTTTTCTCTCAAGTCACTGGGTTTCTGAGTATTTTTGATAAAATCATTGTGCCAATTCAACATTTTGCCATAGAGGAATCCTCTCTACCCATTAACTTTCTGGCTTCAGACCCTATACTGGCAAAGCAAACCACCTCAGGGCATGTGTACACTCTGCAGTTTTAGTGTCCCTCAAAAGCACATCAACAGAAGCATTTTTTGGTTTTAGGCTTTTTCAGAAAATTTAGAACATAAATCATCTCTCTTGTCTGCCCACCATATTTTTGGCCTTTGATCCCTTCCTGCAATCCGAGTAAGCCTAGAAAGTCCATTGTAGTTTACTAAGAAACAAATCAGTCTGACATCTAAACCCAGACAAGTTTTCTTAATCCCTGAGTACATAAGTATACAAAATTTTATATGTATGTGCATGTATACACTTTTCCAGGGTAGAGAGTCTAGCTTCACTGAATCTTAAGTATATTCTTCATCCCAAATAGGTGAAGACACTGAACCATTAGGAAAAATCTAAGTTTCACCAATTTCCTTCTGTATCAGGGTTCTCCAGAGTTCCAAAGAGAAACAGAACACACATATACAGAGAATGAATGAGAGATTTTAAGCAATTGGCTCATGTAATTATGGGTGCTAGCAAGTCTGAGATTCACAGGTCAGGCTAGAAATTCTGGCAATAATAGGCTTTGCAATCTTGAGTTCAAAGATAGTCTAGAAACAAAATGTCTATTTCTTCAGAGGACCTCAGTCTTTTCTCTTAAGGCTTTCAACTGATTGGATAAGGCGAAGTCACATTATGATGAGTGATCTGCTTTACTCAAAGTCTACTAATTTGAATGTTAATCACATCTTTAAAAATGCCTTCACAGCAACATCTAGACAGATATTTGTTCAGAAATTGGGTACCATGACCCAATCAAGGTGACATATAAAATTAAGCACCTTTCTGGGTACTCTTTTGATAGCAATACTCTGACTCACAATAAATATTCAATAAATGTTAGCTTTGTATTTGTACATTTTAGTTTACTCTTTGGCTTCAGATCTGTAAGGGAAAACCTACCATAGCTAAGCTAAAAGCAGAATGGATTCCAATCTCTATAGCCTTGCAAGTGTGCGTGCATGTTAAGTAGCTTCAGTCATGTCTGACTCTTTATGACCCCATGCACTTTAGCCAGCCATGTTCCTCTGTCCATGAGATTCTCCAGGAAAGAATACTGGAGTGAGTTGCCATGCCCTTCTCCAGGGGATCTTCCTGACCCAGGGATCAAACATGCATTTCATATATCTTTTACATTGGTGAGTAGGTTCTTTACCACTAGTGACACCTGGGAAGCCCCTCTAAATCCTTACTGCCCTCCAAAAGCTTGCCTGAATCTCTTCATCTCTATGCAAGAAGGATATCATATATGCTGGAGATCCAGCTTCCCAAGATCCACAGGTAATGTCAATAAGACTAACTAGTCTAGTTAAAGATCAACTTGACAGGAAAAAGAATGCCTATAATGAAAAAGAAACAGTATAAGGAGAAAATAAAAAGACAGTAGAGGTAAATCTTTGACTTTGGCTTTCAAATTACTAACTGATTTTCTTCCTGAAATAGGACAAAGTCATAGAATCTTGAAGACCCAGTTTTCCAAAATGTATAGTGCCTAAATTTAAACTGATAATCACTGCTGTTTAGTAATTTCATCTTTAACTATTGCTCATTCCCTATGAAAATAATTGTTAAGGTCAAGAGGGAAGTTGGGGAGGAAAGAGACTGTAATCAAAACCATTTTTCCTTAAGATGAAAATGTACTATCTTTGGAGGATCTGACCCCCACCTCGGAAAACACCTGCTGTAATAACTGTAATAGATATGGGTACATCATATTCCTCAGAGATGATGCACAGACAAAAGTCTGAGATTACTTCTGCAGAAGAATCACAGAATTGTTTTTAGCTGGAAAGAGCTTCAAAATTCTTGATGCCTAATCTCATCACTTAAGAAAGTAATCATGTCATCCCAAACAGCTTCAGAGCCTCATCACAGTCACTCAGCTGTAAGAGCTATTTCAAACCTTTTCTATGCTTTTCAAGCTTCTTCTGGCCTGTCTCCTTTCCCCTTACTTGCCTCCTGAAACATCACCTTAAAGCCTTGAAATTAAATTACTATCTTTATTCCACCTCAATTCAGTTCTTTATTGATACTCAAATATTTACTTTCTCTTAACTCTCAGGAAAAAATATACCTCTTTCTTTGTCTTCCCGACCGAGGGAATAAACCAGTGTCTCTCCATTGGCAGGCAGGTTCTTTACCACTAGCGCCTCCTGGGAAGCCCTTCCTTGTCAAAACTAATCCCAATCTTTGTTTTTCTTTCTCCTCTCCCCGCCTCTAGAACCTGAATACTTCAACACATGATCTGAAGACACTACCATCCAAAACACCTTTTGCTTATAGTTCTCTTTTTTTGTCTCCACCTTGGCATTATTGAATCAAAATTTCTGAACAGACGTCCAGAATCTGTATTTTTACAAAAATTCTCCAGCTACTTTTTACACATACAGAAGTTCTAGAAACATTGCTCCTGACAATAGTTGTCAATAGTTGCCTCTTTTTCTAAAAAATTCAGAAACTTCCATTTCACTGTCTCTGAAACTTGACTGCCATTCCTCAATATCATCTATACATTTTACTCAGAGGTCCCTTATAATCCCCTTAATGGACACTAAAATGGCCTTTCCTCAGCCCCTATTCTTCCTGATCTTTCTGCAGCATGAAAGAATCACATCACAAAACACTGAACTCTAAAATTTCAGTAATGCACAGTTGACAAAAGGAAAGAAAATGATAACATAAGCAAGTGATTTATGAGCTATTCCAATCAGTGAACCTCTGGTCGAAAACAGGCATGGGATGGAATACTTGAACCTGCTATCACCTCAATAGGTCTCTCATAGTATGGGCTACTTGTTCACTGAGTGGGAGTCCAGTATTGAAAATGCTTTCACATTCAATATGGTCGCTACATGAAATTCAGCTGTGTCTTATTAGGGCACTGGAAAGGAAAGAAGGAGAAAGGAAAGATCTATTACAAATTGGGAGGGAAAAAACTTGTGTTAAATTTTTATAGAAAAACAGTGTGTCAATATCTAATATAGCACCTTTATTATAGCTTTGAAAAATAGTTTTGTTATTTTCAACGCATGTTAAGAATCTAACCCCTAAGATGAAAAATTCACTGTGTAATTAACTATACTCTTTATTATACCACTTAATTCCTTAGCTTCAGCAATGTATTCTCATATGGGTTTTCTCTCATTCCTACTGTTCTTTCTTGGATCTCCCTAACTGGTTCCTTTGTCTAAAAATGAAGGCATTAGCCCCTTTCTTCCTCCTCCTGACTTTACTTTTTCTGGCTTCTTCCACTCATGAGTCCCATTGTAGAAAAAGACTATTGTTTAGTTTCTGAATTAAGTCCAGCCAAGGGTAAAAGTCTTCTGGCAACATCAACTCTACCATTTAAGCAGATCTGAGATTGAGTACTGCTTCCTAATGATGGAGCCTAGTGGTCTAGTCAAAAATGTCAAGAACCTGTGTTGCGCCCCAGAACTTCTTGTTGGCTTTCAGATCCATTACGTTGGTGCTTGAGGACAAAATGCTAATGCCTGTCACTTGAAAGTCACAGGAAGTCTCTACCCTCTCCTATGCTGACTCTATGGTCTCTATTAGACATTATCAGCTCCTCTACTTTTAAGTTCTACCAAATTATGGAACTGATAACGTGGCTGACAAGACAAACCAAAGCCTGGAGAAAGAGTTCCAGTGGAGCCTGGTGTAATGACAATGGAAGCTGAAAGTAAAAGAAATGGAGGGATGGGAAATTTAGGGGACACTTATTTTGTAAGATTTTAGCCTTTCATAACTATTATCCAATATTAGACTAAAATTTAATAATTACTTTTAGAATTTATGATGTGCTCTTTTATTCAGAAAAGCACACACATTTCTATATTTGAAAATGTCAAAGAATCACTATGAAATTAGTTCTAATCAGATCCTTGCCATTAGTGAAGTGTGAATTCAGCAGCATTCAGAGGAAATGGCTTTAGGAACATAAAAATTAATCTATCATGCTAAAAGATCATTGAAATACTATTTCATAAGCCAAACTGATGGCAGCTATATTAACCAAAATATATTTGCAAAGGAAATTTTTAAGTAGTATATCTTTATTTCCATTAGATGAAAGTATGCACATGTCTCCACTCATACATAAGCAGATAAAATTACAGAATATTTAATAGTTGGAAAGAATGTAATTATGAAGTTCAGCACTTTCATTTTAACAGATGAAGGTAGTAAGGCCTAGCAAAGGCAGACTAAATAACATGTCTAACATCTAGTTTCTGTCATAACCAATTCTTGAGATCTTCTCCAATGCTATTTCATTTATGCAATAACTATCTGTAGAATACAATCTGTGAGTACTGAAGCAGCGATAAATGGAAGGATCTTGTTCCCAAGAAGTCTACAATACAAAGAGAAAATCATACATGCAAATAATATAACTCAAATATCAACTGCTTCAGCTTTGGGTTACCACACTTCTCAATATTTAAATTGAACTTACTTAAGCTCCCAGGATGTATACATTGGAAATCATTGCCTTCTTAACATGTATTAACTTCTCTGAAGGTTCATGTTTCTCTTACTGAACTTCTGCTCTAATATCCTGCTTTTATGATGTTGGTGGATCATCCAAGGGTGTAACTGACAGCTGACCTGTGAGCTAGATGTGGACAGTTAGAGATCCCCTCACTCCTTCCCCTGTCCCTGGAAAGTGTGCTCTGCTTTCCTTCCTCAAGCTAGAAGCTGCCTAAGGACACAGCAATGAGGCAGTAATGTAGTGTTAGGACCATCTAGATGGTGTATGTGACTGAATCCAGTTAAGGCCTTATATAACTTTTAAGATTCTTGCAGGAGAGTATGGAAATCTATTCATCTTGTGGCCACCCAAGATCAGCCTTGTAAGTTCCCTTACTTATTAAACCTGCCACCTACCAATCTGAAGTGGTCTGCTTCTTTCTTTGATCTCTCCCTGCCCTCTGAGTAAGGAGAGCAATTTCAAATTAAACTGGGGAAGCTCTGGAGAAGGCTACAAAGCAGCAGATAAATTTTCATACTTACATTTCATCTTCTGTGATGAAAGATCACTCTAACGGAAACACAGATAATTTATCTCAGATTTCCCAGGGCATCCATAAACTCAAGACCTAAATACTTAACTTAGTTTCCTAAAGAGATGAGTGTAGTGAATGGGTATTAAATCAGAACTGTAGCTCTTGGGAATTTTGGTAGTAATCAATAAAAGAAAAAATATCAAACTATTCACTCAATAAACAGTTTAGTTATTGATTCAGGCATTGGGGAATTAGCAATTAAAAAATAGTAAAAAAAAAAAAAAAAAAAAAATCCCTGCTCTCAGGGTGATGATTTTTTTCTTGGGAGAGACTGATTATAGGCAAGTAAATAAATAAATATGTATGTGCAGGAATCATACTAGAGAGAAGATTACAATAGGAAAGGGCACAAGATATAGTTCATCTTGTAGATAGAGGAGTCAATGAAGAACTCATTGGAAAGGTGGGAATTTAATGAGAAACCTGAAAGAACTGAAGAAGTAAGCTAGGTGGAATCTGAAAGATGGAGGTTCTAGGAAGAAGTAACAGCAAGTGCAGAGATGCCGAACTTGGCATGTCTGAAGTAAAGCAAGGAGGCCAGTGTCTCTTGGACAGAGTAACACACCAAAAAAGTAGTACATAGGTCATAAAGATAATGAGTCCATGTGAGTGAGAGCTCCTAGGGAAATGTAAGGACTTGGAGTTTTATTAACAGTGGAAGTTTATGACAGGAGATTGGCATGGCCTGACTTAGACTTACAGAGAACCACTATGTTTACTGAATAGAAAACAGAATGGCAAGAGTAGAAGCAGAGAGGCATTTGGGAAGCTATGGCTATAATCCAGGAGAGAGACGATGTGGGTTTAGATCAAGGAAGCAGTGGTGGAAATGAGTGGTGAAACTTTGGATATACTCTGATGGAAAAACTGACAAAATTTGCTAATGGATTAGATGTGGGTAAGAGAAAGAAGAACTGGAAAAATAGATGTGCATTTAACAAAATTAGCAAGAGTCACATAATTTGGAAGAGAGAGAATCAATAGTTTGGTTTTATTTAACAGTTGAGATTCTCTGAGTCATCTAACTAGAAAGACCAGATGCTTGGCAGGCTTCAAGATCAATTCAGAGGTCATTTGATCTTAATGACTCAATAAACTCAAAGACTTATCTTTTCCCTTCCATCTTTCCATCTCTGTTATTCTCAGTCAGAGTCTTCCTAAGGGTGGTTCCCTATGTGTTCAAAGGATAACCACCATCACAAATTGGAGCTGCATGACTTCACGAGTAGTAGGACATCCAGGGCAGTTCTCACAACCATAAAACAAAACGTCTTGAGACTCTAAACTAACCCATGTACTTCAGAAATGTGTCAGAAGTGTTGACTAGATTACTTTCAAATTAATCACTGTCTAAATGGTATTATGGGATTACCTTACTGTTTAGACCAATTTGTTATAACTTTTGGAGGAGGAAGAAAGGTTAATCCCATCTACAAAAAATGACTGCTACATAATCAGGGAAGGGTGGGTAAAACACCCACTATAAATGCATAGAAAAGCAAATAACCTAAAATTAAATACTGGATGCAACTATTCTTACAAGCCCTTGGACAATTCCCATCCTTGGAAAATTTCACTGGCTGTTTTTTTTTTTTTTTTTAAATTGAAGTTCTCCTATAGAAAAGGAGTTCCATATTACGTAATCTCCTTTCCCTCAAAATATTTCTCACATTTCCTCTTCGTTTTATTTCTCAGGATCCCTAAACCCCTCTTCCCAAGTGTTGCCACCAGAAAATTCAAAATCCCTGTCACTTGTCACTTTTTTATGCAGAGAAATTTGCTTCAAATCAGTTTTACATATATACACATTTATTGAAGTGACCTGTTAAATCAAAGACTGTTCACTCCAGGTATGAACTCCTTAGTGGAAAAGAAGAACCTACAGAGTTTTTGAAATTTTGGTATTTTTACTTTAAATACATAGTGAGAGGGAACTATATGGATCTTTTAACAGATATGAATTGCCTTAGAAAACAGAAGTAGCAAGACAGCCAAAATTACATACGGAGGAAATGGCAGCCCACTCCAGTACTCTTGCCTGGAAAATCCCATGGACAGAGGAGCCTAGTGGGCTACAGTCCATGGGGTCGCAAAGAGTCGGACATGACCGAGTGACTCCACTTTCACTTTATTTATCTGAGAATTTATTTTATTGTTTCACATAGATGCTTCCCCTTCTTTTACAATAATTATTCAGTGAATGAAGAACTCAAAATAAGGTATGTACACAGTGCTATAATAGCTGAGTAGTACAGGCATCCAACTCTACCCAGCATAGTGACTAAAACAAGTATTAAGTATCTTATAGACAATACTGAAGCTACTGACAGTTTCCAAGAAACAAAATTACATTCTAGAAAGATAACTCTTTAACAGTTATGGAGGAGAAGTTAGCAGGATGATAAGTAAAACCAGATACCATGCAATCAGGAAGCTACAACAGACTGGTAAAGATCAAGGGAGGGTATTGCCCTAGCAGAGGAAGAGAGGTTGAAGAGAGGCCCTAGTTTTAAACATAATTACAAAGTTGAATTATGTTGTCTTTCTTATATACCATACAAAACTCACTGTAGCAATATGGGGTGATATCTTTGTACACATAAAGACTGAGTGAACAATTTGTCAGTTTTTCTAGCCTTTTAGATTTTGTTATTTTGCCAACATTTTTTTGTTGTTGTTGTTCTCCCATTAGCAACACCTGAATTTTTCTTCCAGGGAAATGGTCTTCTCATTAAATACAGTCTTGTTAGGTCAATCAAGAACATCTGTTTCCCTCCATTTTCTTCAATTTAGACCAACAAGATAGATCTTTTCTGCAATCTGATAGTAGGGATGGGAAGAAGAAAGGAATATGATCAACAGCAGCACCTGATGAGGCTGTCTGTTGTTACTACCAGGATTTCAAAAGTTGCCCTAATTCTTATCTTTTAGATTTCTCAAGTTTCCTATAAAATTAACTAATCTTATGTCTCCCTATACCCTCCTAAGAAATTATTTTCTGCCAATATTAGCTAAGGGAGGCTTCTATTCCTTACAAAAAAGAAACCTAAATAATACAAAAGTATGACAAAAATAACTGAGTCAAGATAAAAAAAAGTTCACAAAAGGACCCAGGTCTTCTAATACTCAGTATAGTGGTTTTTGAACCATGCCATAATGCCTCTAAATACTGAATAAGAAAAAATGTTCTTCAGACATAAGAAAAATAGTATCTAATGGAAAGGTATTCCTCAATGCTAACTATAAAGAAAGGTACAATCACTGGTTTAGAGCCCATGAAACCAATGGCAAAGGGCAAACTATATTACACATGCTAGGACTTTATGATAATATAACCTACCTTAACCATGTTTAAGGATTACACAAAAATACTGAATAAATCTAATGAAGCCCTGGGGGTATAGTAGTAATGGGCTACGTGCCAAGTTGCTGACTTTGTCATCAAGTGGAGAATTTCTGAGTTCTCACTACTGTTGCTGCTACTGTTGCCTCAAAATTCCATTTTGTGGTTTGTAGGTGAATTAAACTTCAGTCAAGACTTTTAAACTAAGAGCTTTAGCAAATAATAAAAAGCCTTGCTAGGCATATTTCAAATCATCTTCTTGGTTCATTGAGTGTGTAAGAATAAAATTTAATGTAACCAGCAAGTTCCTTTCTGCTCAGTTTGTTTGCTCCCAAGTTTAGGTAACGATCAGACTCCTGTGACTGTACCTTGATCTTTCTGGTTTCTGGGGATAAAGAAATTCTCTAATTTATCTGCTAAGTAGGGAATATAGCTACCTGACAGGGGAGCCTGGTGGGCTGCCGTCTATGGGGTCGCACAGAGTCGGACACGACTGAAGCGACTTAGCAGCAGCAGCAGCACAGAAAAAAAAAAAATCAAGCTGAAATTCACAATACAGGAGCTATTGGAAGGGGAAGGGACAATAAAATCAAAGTGAAACAAGACGACAGACTGAAAAATCCTGAAAGCGGAAACATATTAGTGCTAAAAACATTGGCAGATTACCAGAAAGTATTCTGCCATAAAATAATCAAGTTTAGAAGCACTAACTGTAAACTGAGGAAAGGAAATTAACTGGAGAAAAAAAACAAAAACAAAAATATAAAGGAATAATCAGAGTTGAATTCGAGAGGAGACAATGACAGCCTCCCTTTGTTTTAATGAGAAAAATAACCGACAAAAGGTGTTTCCTTTTCTACCTGCCGAAGAATTATTGTGAATAAAAATTCATTGTATCTAATCATAACACTGACGATTCTCTGATTTAGTCCACTGTGTTTTAATCAACAAGATAAAATAAGAATACTGGTAAACAAGGTGTAATTTCTTTTACCCTGGCCAGTAAGATCCGAATAACACTGGTCATATCTTCCCAGATCCTTCCTTTCAAAGCCCCGCTGGTGGAGGTGACTTTTTCCTCATAAGGTTGCTTTATTTAGATTTCAAACAAACCAAAGCAGTCAGAAGAGGTGACCACAAGTGAATCCTTCCACTTAGGAGATGGGAAACCGGAGTCTGTGGCTCCAGCCAAAAGGAGCTACAGACAGAACCAGGGTCCCTCAGGTCTCTGCTGACCCCGTTCCCCGAGGGCGGCCCCTCCACCACCAAGCAGAGAAAAATCCAGAACAAACTCGAGAAAAGAAAAGCAAGGGCTAAAAGGAAAGGACCCAAGGAGAAGGGCAACACAAACCTTCTGTGAGGTAGTCTCGGGGTGGCGTTAGGCGGTGCCCCACGAGCCCACGCAGCCCAGGCCTGGTCTTGGAACATTTTTAAGTTTATTCAGCAGGACGCAGTGTCAAGACTCCTTGTGGCTGGAGATGTGGGCCCGGGCCTCCCGGTCGTCATTGTAGTCACAGTCCTGAAAAAGGCCAGAGCCCCTCCAAGCTTCACGGCCTCGATCATTGGGACTCCTCGCCCTTGTGGGGCCTCACTTCTGTAGGCCGTCTATGGGTTCTGGCTCCTCACTTTCTGCACAAGCCTGATGAGGCACTCCCATGCCTTGAAGAAGTTGCCCTCCTAGGGGGTATTGGGGAGCCAAAACAAGACCATGTTCCAGTCACACAGGTCGCCTTGTTCCACCAGCCTGTTGCCTGCTAAGCAGCTTCAGTCATATTCTACTCTGTGCGATCCCATGGGCTGCCACCTGCCAGGTTCCTCTATCCACGGGATTCTCCAGGCAACAATACTGGAGTGGGATGCCATTCCCTGCTTGCTCCAGGAGATCTTCGAGATTCAGGATTCAGGTCTCTTATGTCTCCTGCATTAGGCAGGTGCGTTCTTTACCACTAGCGCCACGTGGGAAGCCCACCAGGATCACCTGGAAATCCTCAACTCCGCTCCTGCTACAGCCCCTGGGCTCTCTTTCTGCCAGGTGGATGCTAGCAGTCATAGCAAAAATCTGCTTATCTACACAGCGTAGAATGGCAGATCAGTATCTCTAGATGTGTTCTTGCAGTATACAATTAATTTATTTGAAACATTGTGTATTAATTGAGTTATAGGATAAATAATTTTACAAAGAGATTTTGAATTAATTGTGAAGAGTATTTGATAGAAGATAACATTTAAATACAATGGAGTAACCTAACAGTTTGAAACCTAATAAAGCAGAAGACAAAGTTAATGAGCAACTGAAAGACAATTTGAAATCTCTGTATATTGAGCTGTATCTGTTTTTAAAAGATTATTTTGTTTGCTTTTTTGCTTATCTGGATGACCATCTATTTGGCAGAGCTGTGATGGCATGTTATAAATATGGCTTCACAGTCTTTGGCTTTTATTGTTTAAAAGCATGTACCCTAATGTTCATCGCAGCACTGTTTATAATAGCCAGGACATGGAAGCAACCTAGATGCCCATCATCAGATGAATGGATAAGAAAGCTGTGGTACATATACACAATGGAGTATTACTCAGCCATTAAAAAGAATACATTTGAATCAGTTCTAATGAGCTGGATGAAACTGGAACCTATTATACACAGTGAAGTAAGCCAGAAAGAAAAACACCAATACAGTATACTAACGCATATATATATGGAATTTAGAAAGATGGTAACAATAACCCTGTGTACGAGACAGCGAAAGAGACACTGATGTATAGATCAGTCTTATAGACTCTGTGGGAGAGGGAGAGGGTGGGGAGATTTGGGAGAATGGCATTGAAACATGTATAATATCATGTATGAAATGAGTTGCCAGTCCAGGTTCGATGCACGATACTGGATGCTTGGGGCTGGTGCACTGGGACGACCCAGAGGGAGGGTAGGGGAGGGAGGAGGGAGGAGGGTTCAGGATGGGGAGCACGGGTATACCAGTGGCGGATTCATTTCGATATTTGGCAAAACTAATACAATATTGTAAAGTTTAAAAATAAAATAAAATTAAGAAAAAAAAAAGAATTCAGCCAAAGTAAAAGCATTATTACTTTTTGAGCTATGGAGAGTTACTTTAGTAATTATGTACACTGCCATATCTAGTTTGTATTAGAGGTGTGTTTAGAGTTCAAGTTAAAATTTTGAAGATCAAAATTGTAGAATAAAAGTAAATTCTACAACAGAGAAGTTTAAAAAACCGTTAGTGTAAAAATCTGAATGGCATGTGTCTTTCATAGAAATTTGACTTTTTATGACCTGCTTAGAGTTGGACTGTGAAGAAGGCTGAGCACCGAAGAATTGATCCTTTTGAACTGTGGTGTTGGAGAAGACTCTTGAGAGTCCCTTGGACTGCAAGGAGATCCAACCAGTCCATTCTGAAGAAGATCAGCCCTGGGATTTCTTTGGAAGGAATGATGCTAAAGCTGAAACTCCAGTACTTTGGCCACCTCATGTGAAGAGTTGCCTCATTGGAAAAGACTCTGATGCTGGGAGGGATTGGGGGCAGGAGGAGAAGAAGATGGCAGAGGATGAGATAGCTGGATGGCATCACTGACTCGATGGACGTGAGTGTGAGTGAACTCCGAGAGTTGGTGATGGACAGGGAGGCCTGGTGTGCTGCGATTCATGGGGTCGCAAAGAGTCGGACATGACTGAGCGACTGAACCGAACTGAACTGACCTGCTTATAAGCATTTGCTGTGCTTAAACAGCAAATGTTTTGAATTATTGATATTTTCTTTATCTTCTTTATCCTTTTCCTTTCTTAATCATTTTTAATTTTGCATTATCAACCTACTATACGCCAGCCTCTATGAAAGATACTTCGTTTATTTTTTAGAACAGTTTTAGACTTTACAGAAAAAATTGAGGTGATAGTACAGAGTTCATTTATACCCTGAGCAGTTTCCCCACTATTAGCGTATGATATTAGTTGGACAGATATTGTACATTTGTTACAAGTGCTGAACCAGTATTAAACCATGTAATTAATGAATTAATGAAACTCCATACCTTCTACAAATCTTCTTACTTATTACCTTATATTATTTTTCTTCCAGGATCCAGTCAGGATATTTAGGTGTTATATCTCTTTAGGCTCTTGGCTATGATAGCTTTTCAGATTTTCTCTGTTTTTGGTTGACCTTAATAATTTTGAGGAATACATGTCAGGCATTTTGTTGAATGTTCCTTAGTTGGAATTTGCTGCTTTTTTTCCCCTCACAGCTAGACTGAAGTTGTGGATTTTAGGCAGGAAAACCATGGAATTAAAGTAAATAGCTCATGCAATTAATTACTAGTGTTAAAATTAATGTTGATGTTGACCTTGATCACACCTGGCTGAGGTAGTGTTTGTCAGATTTTTTCATTGCTTTTCCCTACCCCAAACTGTTTTCTTAGAAGACAGTCACTATATACACTCCATGCTTAAGGAGTAGGGGTTTATGCTCCCCTTCCAGGAAGGCAGTGTACTGCAGAAATTATTTGTAGTTCTACAAGGAAGATGTTCTCTTCTCTTCCATTTATTTATTTATTCAATCCTTTTTTTACCTCAGCATAAATTCATGGGCATTTGTTTTATACTTTGTGTTATAATCACGTAATAGGGGCAGGGATGGGAGCACAGTCATTAGCATGCCACCATTAGCCCACAACCATTAGCGTGGTGGTTAGAGGTCTCATTATGCCAACAGCCAGGCTCGCAAGGTTCCGCAAGGCAGAGTGTCATGAGAAGTGGATCTGGTGGATCGCGGCTTTCTCCCTGGGACCCTCAAGCCTTGGGCCTGTGAGTGAGCTGGGGACAGGCTGAGGGCTGTGTCCTACAGAGCGCCAGAGCCCTCTCCACAGCTGCCCACTGACCAGGCCAAGGCCTTGAAGCAGAAAACCTCTCCCCCATCCCCACCTCCAGAACCTAATGGCAGTGGCAGTCTCCATAGGTAGTAGTCCATGAGATCTGGCTCCCATTTGGGTGGCCTGAGGAGCCTAAGGGCCAGTTGGGTCCTAGGCTTCTTGCCCCCTCAGTGATGATGGCTCGGCAGGGTCTGGGGACTTGGCCCTGAGGGCGCCGTCAGCTGAGATCTGCTTTCTCAGCTGGGCCTGGGCACTAGCAGAAAGACGCACAATGGGAGTTGGAAGAACGCTCCAGGCCAGGTAACCAGCAATAACCGGTAAGTCTGCAACAACTAACCACATAGCTCCCTCACCTTTCCTATAAAGTGGCTTTGCTGCTTTCTAGAAGTTCAGAAATTTTTAAGGCATAAGCCACCAATCTCCTAGCATGGCCCTACAGTAAACATTTCATTCCTGCAAACTCCTATGCTTTGGTATCATTTGGCCTCATGGTGACTTAGGCACACACTGTGCTCCATAACAACCCAATCTTCTTTATGTTTTTTGTTGCTCAAATTTTTCCAGTTTCAGCCATCTGCAATTCTTTCAGTTGGCTCTGTTCCCTTCAATATACCCATCAATGTGGGATTTTATTTTGCTTGTTTTGTTTTCAACACTTACAGTCTTAGTGTGGGCTATTATACTAGAGTATCATAGATTAGTTTGTTGTTATTCGGTCATAAAGACCTGTCCAACTCTTTACGACCCCATGGACTGCAGCATGCCCAATCTCCAGGCATTTGCTCAAACTCATGTCCTTTGAGTCAGTAATGCCATCCAACCATCTCATCCTTTGTCGCCCACTTTTTCCCTTGCCCTCAATCTTTCCCAGCATCAGGGTCTTTTCCAATGAGTCAGCTCTTTGATCCGTAGACAAAGTATTGGAGCTTCAGCTTCTGTCCTTCCAATGAATATTCAGGGTTGATTTCCTTTGGAATTGACTGGTTTGATCTTTCAGTACAACAGACTCTCAAGAGTCTTCTCCAGCACCACTGTTCAAAAGCATCAATTCTTCAGCACTCACCTTTCTTTATGGTCCAACTCTCACATCCATACAAGAACACTGGAAAACCCATAACTTTGACTATACAGACCTTTGTTGGCAAAGTGATGCCTTTGCTTTTTAATATGCTGTATAGGTTTGTCATAGCTTTTCTTCCAAGGAGCAAGCATCTTTTAATTTCATGGCTGCAGTCACCATCCACAGTGATTTTGGAGCCCAAGAAAGGAAAATCCTTCACTGTTTCCACTTTTCCCCCATATATTTACTATGAAGTGATGGGACTGAATGCCATGATCTCAGTATTCTGAGTGTTAAGTTTTAAGCCAGCTTTTTCACTCTCACTTTCATCAAGAGGATCTTAGTTCCTCTTCACTTTCTTCCATTAGACTGCTATCAATTGCATACCTGAAGTTGATATTTCTCCCAGCAATCTTGATTCCAGATGTGCTTCATCCAGTCTGGCATTTCACATGATATTCTCTGCATATAAGTTAAATAAACAGGGTGACAATATCCATCCTTATTGTACTCCTTTCCCAATTTTGAATCAGTCCATTGTTCCATGTCCAATTCTAACTTTTGCTTCTTGACCTGCATACAGCTTTCTCAGGAGACAGGTAGTGTGGTCTGGTATTTCCAACTCTTTAAGAATTTTCCACTGTTCGTTGTGATCCACACAGTCAAAGACTTAAGCAGAGTCAATGAAGCAGCAGTAGGTGCTTTTCTGGAATTCGCTTGCTTTTTCTATGATCCAACAGATAGTGGAAATTTGATTTCTTGGTGCATTGCCTTTTTTAAATCTAGCTTGAATGAAGATCATGGCATCTGGTCCCATCACTTCATGGGAAATAGATGGGGAAACAGTGGAACAGTGTCAGACTTTATTTTTCTGGGCTCCAAAATCTCTGCAGATGGTGACTGCAGCCATGAAATTAAAAGATGCTTACTCCTTGGGAGAAAAGTTATGACCAACCTAGATAGCATATTCAAAAGTAGAGACATTACTTTGCCAACAAAGGTCCATCTAGTCAAGGCTATGGTTTTTCCGGTGGTCATGTATGGATGTGAGAGTTGGACTGTTAAGAAAGCTGAGCACCTAAGAATTGATGCTTTTGAATTGTGGCATTGGAGAAGACTCTTGAGAGTCCCTTGGACTGCAAGGAGATCCAACCAGTCCATTCTGAAGGAGATCAGCCCTGGGATTTCTTTGGAAGGAATGATGCTAAAGCTGAAACTCCAGTACTTTGGCCACCTCATGCAAAGAGTTGACTCATTGGAAAAGACTCTGATGCAGGGAGGGATTGGGGGCAGGAGGAGAAGGGGACAACAGAGGATGAGAAGGCTGGATGGCATCACTGACTTGATGGACGTGAGTCTGAGTGAACTCTGGGAGTTGGTGATGGACACGGAAGCCTGGCGTGCTGCGATTCATGGAGTCGCAAAGAGTTGGACACAATTGAGAGACTGAACTAAACTGAACTGTACATCTGGAAGTTCTTGGTTCATGTACTGTTGAAGCCTAGGTTGAAAGATTTTGAGCATCACGTTGCTAGCATGTGAAATGAATGCAATTGTATGATAGTTTGAACATTCTTTGGCATTGCCCTTCTTTGGGATTGGAATGAAAACTGATCTTTGCCAGTTCTATGGCAACTGCTGAGTTTTCCAAATTTGCTGGCATACTGAGTACAGCACTGTAACAGCATCATCTTTCTTTTAGGACTTGAAATAGCTCAGTTGGAATTCCATCACCTCACTAGCTTTGTTCATAGTAATGCTTCCTAAGGCCCACTTGACTTCACACTCCAGGATATCTGGCTTGAGATGAGTGACCACCCCATTGTGGTTATCCAGTCATTAAGAACTTTTTTACATAATTCTTCTGTGTATTCTTGCCACCTCTTCTTAATCTCTTCTCCTTCTGTTAGGTGCTTGCTATTTCTGTCCTTTATTGAGCCCATCTTTGCATTACATGTTCCCTTGATATCTCTAATTTTCTTGAAGTGATCTCGTCTTTCCCATTCTATTGTTTCTATTCTATCGTTCCTATTTCTTTACCTTGTTCACTTAAGAAGGTTTTCTTGTCTCTCCTTATCTCTGCATTCAGTTGGGTATATCTTTCACTTTCTCCCTTGCCTTTCACTTCTCTTTTTTTCTCAGCTATTTGTAAGGCCTCCTCAGACAACCATTTTGCCTTCTTGAATTTCTTTTTCTTTGGTATAGTTTTGGGTCCTGCCTCCTGTACACTGTTATGAGCTTCTATCCATAGTTCTTCAGGCATTCTGTCTACCAGATCTAATCCCTTGAATCTATTTGTCACCTCCACTGTATAATTGGAAGGGATTTGATTTTGCTCATACTCTCTTGATGAGGTTAAAAAGGAGCATGAAAAGGCTGGCTTAAAACACCACATTCATAAAACTAAGATCATGTCATCCAGTCCTATCACATCATGGCAAATAGTTGGGGGCAAAGTGGAAACAGTGAGAGATTTTATTTTCTTGGGCTCCAAAATTACTATGGACAGTGACTGCAGCCACAAAATTAAAAGATACTTGCTCCTTGGAAGAAAAGTTATGACAGACCTGTGTGTGTGTATGTTAATCACTCGGTCATGTCCGACTCTTGCAACCCCACTGTAGCTCACCAGGCTCCTCTGTCCTTGGGATTCTCCATGCAAGAATACTGGACTGGGTTGCCATTTCTTTCTCCAGTGACAAACCTACACAGTGTGTTAAAAAGTAAAGACATCACTTTGTTGACAAAGGTCTATGTAGTCACAGCTATGGTTTTTCCAGTAGTTATGTATGCATGTGAGAGTTGGACCATAAAGAAGGCTTAGTGCCAAAGAATTGATGCTTTCAAATTGTGGTGAAGAAGACTCTTGACAGTCCCTTGGACAACAAGGACATCAAACCAGTCAATCCTAAAGGAAATCAATCCTAAATGTTCATTGGAAGGACTGATGCTGAAGCTCCAATATTTTGGCCACCTGATGCGAATATATGGCTCATTGGGAAAGACCATGATGCTGGGAAAGATTGATGGCAGGAGGAGAAGGGGATGACAGAGGATGAAATGGTTGGATGGCATTACTGACTCAGGAGATACTGAGCAAACTCTTGGAGATAGTGAAGGACAGGGAAGCCTGACATGCTGTAGTTCATGGGGTCACAAAAAGCTGGATATGACTTAGCGACTGAATAACAATACCTGAATGGTCTAGTGTTTTTCCCTACTTTTTTCAATTTAAGCCTGAATTTTTCAGTAAGGAACACATGATCTAAGACAGTAGCTCCAGTTCTTGTTTTTGCTGACTATATAGAGCTTCTCTCTCTTTAGTTGCAAATAATATATTCTATCTGATTTCACTATTGACCATTTGGTGATGTCCATTTGTAGAGTTGTCTCTTGTGTTGGAAAAGGGTGTTTGCTATGACCAATGTGTTCTCTTGGCAAAACTCTGTTACCCTTTGCCCTCCTTTATTTTGGACTCCAAGGCCAAATGTACCTATTAATTCAGTTATCTCTTGATTTCCCATTTTACATTCCAATCCCCTATGACGAAAAGGACCTTTTTTTTGGTATTATTTCTAGAAAGTGTTGTAGGTCTTCACAGAAGTGATCAACTTCAGCATCTTTGGCATTAGTGGTTGGGGGCGTAGACTTGGATTACCGTAATGTTGAATGCTTTGCCAAGGAAAGGAACTGAGATCAATAGATTACATGGCTTATAAAAAAAAAATTTATTTCTCACAGTTCTTGAGGCTGAAAGTCCCAGATCAGAGTAGCAGTGTGATTGGGTTCTAGGACCTTCTTCTGAATTGTAGACCACCAACTTATCATTATATCCTCACATGGAAGAATGAGAGTGAGCTATCTCTCTTGTCTCCTCTTGTAGGTGTATTAAACCATTCATGAGGGCTCCACCCTCATGACCTAACTACGTCCCAAGGCTCCAACTCGAAATACCATCACACTAAGGATTATATTTCAATTGAGGGGGTGGGCAGAAACATTCAGTTCATTATACTTTACTACCGTCTAGCACTACATGGTGCCCCAGACTCATATGTATTCCCTGGTCCAGACCTAGAATCAATAAAGCCCTTGTTCCTGATATTGGAATGTGATGTGTTTGTGTGCTTAGTTGCTCAGTCATGTCCAACTGTTTGGGACCCCATGGGTTGTAGTGCACCAGGCTCCTCTGTCCATGGGATTTCCCAGGCAAGAGTACTAGAGAGGGTTGCTATTTCCTCCTTCAGGGGAAATCCCTGACCCAGGGGTTGAACCCACATTTCCTGTGTCTACTACATTGCAGGCAGATTCTTTACCTGCTGAGCCATCTGGGAATGCTAGATGTGGTTATTGCTACTGGGGTGTTACTGCTTCCATACCTCTCAATTAACAGAGTAAGAAAATATAATTGTGTATACTACCCTATGTACATATACATATCTATGAATATTTCTATATATAAACATCTATATTATGCTAAACATGAGATCATACTGATGTCTTCAGTTCTAATCCTTTACCACATGAAAATTCCAGCTTTTCCATTCCTTACTTATCTTTCATCTCCACCGTAATAGTGAGAAACTTGACTTCTGCCTCTTTTGTTCATTTAGTTAATTGTTAAATTCAAGTATATGTGTATAGCAGTTTCCAGATTTTAACTCATACCCCATTGTTAACTCATAAATCTGGGCAACAGCTTCATCAAATAAAGAATAGTGTTTAGGTGCTGTTTCTTTTGCCTTAAGCATTAAAGGCTCTACTCATTTCCAAAGTCATTCATGTTAGCATGTTTCCTCCCTAACTCCTTTACTGAGGTGTTTTTTTTTTTTTTTTTTCTTTTTTTCATGTACTTGTAATATAGTCTGATTCTTTTGTCACAATATGCATTCCATTCTGAGATTCTCCAATTTTCTATATACCTTTTAAAATATTTGCATCCATTAAGGCTTACTCTTTTTCTACTGTAAAGTTGTACACGTTTTTGACAAATGCATAGTATGCATAAAATTAGGTCTCCATCATTACAGAATCACACAGGATAGTTTTATACCCTCAATTAAAAACTATTTTCACCTTCCTCCTCCTGAACCCCTGATAACCACTAAACTTAAGGATGTTTCATGTCTTTTCCTGGGTTGATAGCTCACTTATTTTACCTTGGAATAATATTCCATTGTATGGATTATCACTATTTTTTTGTAATTTTTAAATTGAAGTATAGTTGAGTTATAATATCTTGTTAGTTTCAAATGTACAGCACAGTGATTCTTGAAAAGATATATATATATATATATATATGTATATATATTCAGATTCTTTTCCTTTTTAGGTTATTACAAAATATTGACTGTAGTCCCTTGTACTATACAGTAGTTAATTGTTGATTATCTATTTTACATATGGTAGTGTGCATATGTTAAACCCAACCTTATCCCTTCTTCCACCTCCTTTTCCCTTTAGTAACCATAAGTTTGTTTTCTATGTGTGTGAGTCAATTCTGTTTTGTAAATAAGTTGACTTGTATGATTTTTTTGTATTCCACATATTAGTGATATCATAAGACATTTGTCTTTCTCTGTCTGACTTACTTCACTTAGTATGATCATCTGTAGGTCCATCCACATTGCTGCAAATGACATTATTTTATTCTTTTTTATGACTGTTACATATGTATTAATATACAGTATTTGTCTTTCTTTTTCTGACTTACTTCACTCTGATGTAGGTTCATCCACCTCATTAGAACGGACTGAAACACATTCCTTTTTATGGCTGAATAAGGAGATCCAACCAGTCCATTCTGAAGGAGATCAGCCCTGGGATTTCTTTGGAAGGAATGATGCTAAAGCTGAAACTCCAGTACTTTGGCCACCTCATGGGAAGAGTTGACTCATTGGAAAAGACTCTGATGCTGGGAGGGATTGGGGGCAGGAGGAGAAGGGGATGGCAGAGGATGAGATAGCTGGATGGCATCACTGACTCGATGGACATGAGTGTGAGTGAACTCCAGGAGTTGGTGATGGACTGGGAGGCCTGGCGTGCTGCAATTCATGGGGTCGCAAAGAGTTGGACATAACTGAGTGACTGAACTGAACTTAATATTCCATTATATATACACATGTATATATATACCACATATACCATATATACCACATATACCACAGCCTATCATTCATCTGTCAGTGGACATCTAGGTTGCTTCCATGTCTTGGTTATTATAAATAGTGCTGTAATGAACATTGGGGTATATGTATCTTTTCAAATTATAATTTCTCTGAATTATGTCCAGGACTAAGATTGCAAGATCATGTGGTAGTTCTGTTTTTAAGGAACCTCCATGCTGTTCTTCATAGTGGCTGTACCAATTCACATTCCTAAATGTAATGTAGCATAGGAAGTTTCCTTTTTCTCTACACCCTCTCCAGCATTTATCATCTGTAGACTTTTTGATGATGGCCATTCTGACCAATATGAGATGGTACCTCATGGTTTTAATTTGCAGTTCTCTGCAGTGTTGAGCATCTTTTCATGTACCTTTTGGCCATCTGTATCTGGAGAAGGAAATGCCAACCCACTCCAGTATTCTTGCTTGAAGAATCCCATGGACAGAGGAGCCTGGCAGGCTACAGTCCATAGGATCGCAAGAGTCCGACACGACTTAGTGACTAAACCACCACCACCGTGTGCTCTTTGAAGTATCTATCTAGATCTTTTGCCCATATTTTTATTGTTTTTTTTTTTAACTTGTTTATTCATTAATCTATTTAAGGACATCTTTGTTGCTTCCAGTTTAGAATAATTATGAATAAATCTACTGTAAACATTCACATGAAGTGTTTTTTTGTGACATAAATTTGCAAATCAGTTAAGTAAATATCTAGGAGTGGAACTGCTATACGTAGCAAGACTATGTTCAGTTCTATTTTAAAAATCCAAGAAAACAATACAACAAAACCTGCCAAAATCTGTTCCATAGTGGCTGTGCCATTTTGTATTCCCATTAGCAATGAGTAAGAGTTACTGTTGCTCCACACTGTCACCAGTATTTGGTGTTGTCAGTATTCTCGGTTTTGGCCATTCTAATAGATGTGTAGTGATATCTCGTTTTAATTTGCATATCCTTGTGATATGGAGCATCTTTGATATGATTATTTGCCAACTGTATATATTCTTTGGTGAGGTATATAGATTATCTCCCTCCTCAAATAGGTTGTTTTCTTATTTTTCACTTTTAAGAATTCTTTATTTTAGACATGAGTCCATGATATGCAGGGCAAGAGGCTGAGCAGTGCAGTTCATAGGGATAAGATTCGCAAGGCAAAGAAAATCAGAGAATGGATCTGAGTAGGGGGTAGGTTTGGAAAACAGGGTTCCAAAAGAGGTAATAATCACCATAGTGGGTTTTTTTTTTTTAATTTCAATACATATGATACCTTACTTTTATTTTAAATTAAAAAAGAATAAAACTGACAGAATAAAAAAGGTCAAAATTTAATGTTAAAAAACTTCCTTATCACTAATCCTACTGTTTAGCTATTTTCCCCCTAATTCAAACTTATTTAGGGGCTGTCATGTACACACCAAAATTTATGTCGCATATGTAAACTGAGGAAATGACACAATGTAAACATCATCTAAATCTACAAACTTTATTTCAAAATCAATTTACATACTATGTAAACAAGCAAGCTTTCAATCAAAATTTAATTAACTTATTATTAAATATTAATATAAAACAGACATTCCCTCTAATTTATGTAACTACTGATCAAGGAAACCTCTAATTTACTTTGTGGTTTTAAATCGCATTTGTCTTCTTATAAGTAATAGGAAAATATTCCATAGACAAAAATTATAAAAGCCAAATTTATGGTGTATAATTCTACGATTTCAACTTGAGAAAGTACATTTTCATCCTAAGTTTATGTAGGTTCTTTTCAAAATTCATGTTAACATTTTTAAGAATTAAAATACACTTAAAGATATTTTGATCCTATTTCTTGGTTCCCCCCAAAAAAGTATAGCCTTTAAAATATTTAAGCATTTCTAATATTCTTCTCTTGCCTGGAGAATACCAGGGACGGGGGAGCCTGGTGGGCTGCCGTCTATGGGGTCCCACAGAGTCGGACATGACTGAAGTGACTTAGCAGCTGCAGCATGCATATTTTTATCTTAGATATAACCACTACTTGAGATAAAGTAACTATAACTTATCATCAAAATAAGCACAGATTTGTGAATAAGAGTGGGTAATAACAATAACATTAGTAATAATTAGACAATGGTCATAAACTGAGTCTGTTTTAGGCAAACCTGGAAAAAGATTAAAGCTAAAGGTTTTAAAAATCTGAGTCAAACATTAACAAAAATACTCAAAAGTTTATGAAATACTTAGCATTAACTAGCACAAATATAATGACCTATCATAACAGATACTTAATAAATAAATTATTTAATACCAAAATGTTGATATTCATTTGTTTTTTTTTTTTCTTTTTTTTTAGATCCTACTGTTATGACTTCTCCCTGTCCCACTGCCTCCCATCTCACATTTCCCATCCCACGCCATCCTTTCATTATATTTCAACTTGCATCCTTTCATGATAGACAGTCATGAACTTGGCTGACAAGTCTTCACAGGGCTTGTATCCTAGTGAAGGGAACAGACAGACTAAAAGTCAACAAAGAAGCAAGGTCATTATAACGTGGTGATCATCATTATAAAGATAATAATGAAAAGATGTGATGAGGAAGGAAGAAGAGGAGGGCCTACTTCAGAATCTGGGTCAAGAAAGTCCTCTCTGAGGAGGCAACTGCAAGGACAGAAAGAGTAGGAGGGAGAGAGATATGAGTCTGAGGTGGGAAAGATAGGCAGAAGCTAAAATGATTCTGTGATTTAATGCCCAAAGACAGTTGGAGAAGGAAAGAGGGCACTATTAATAACTGCGTAGGCATGATACAGATAAAAAGGAGCTGCCCTGTGATCTGAGTGTGGCCCTAATAGAGGCCTGCTTCATAGACAGTGAGGAGAAGATTGGATTTTATTCTAAGGATAGTAGGATCCTCCAAGGGTCTAAATTAGGACAGCTCTGCTCTCTCTCTGTGTTTCAGATAAATGGATTGGAGAGGGTAAGAGTGTGATGGGGTGGAGGCCAGAGGAAAGACCTGTCAAGAGGCCTGCTTCCTCCAACTAAAGATGCTGGTATCTTGAACTGAGGTGACTGGGTTCATGAGAAAGAGAAACGAATGGTTTCACATATATTTTGGAGAAGAAATGTTGAGTTGAATCTGTTGGATAAGGACAAAAGAGAACCTAGGGGTGACCCCTCAGTTTTTGGCTTTAACTAATAGGTAGAGAGTGATCTCTTTATTGAAAGGTGGAAGAATGTGAAAGACAGACATTTGGGAAACTAGAACCACAATTGGGTTCTGCATATTGAAAGGCTGTTGTTGAATCACGCGAAGACACCGGGATTCTTGGCCCCCGGAGGAGAAGAATTCAAGCCGGGGCCAGAGACGAGGCTTGATCGGTCAGAGCTTTTGTGTAATAAAGTTTTACTAAAGTATAAAGGAGATAGAGAAAGCTTCTGACATAGGCATCAGAAGGGGGCAGAAAGAGTACCCTATTCATTTGTTTTAAAGTAACAATTAGAAGAGCAACTTGATCTTAGGTTGTTAATAAAGGATGGGATGTTAAATATAAGACTGATTATTTAATTTTATAGAACAATTTAAAATATATTGAAAAGTTTTATAGAGTTTTTCTGCTCCCAACTTATCCACATACTGAATTCCCCAAAAGAATGCTACCATTAAACATTAGTTGCTTTTATTTAAGGTCACATTTTCAAAGCCTAATCAAAGCATATCATATCATCAAATACTACTGGTTATGACAGAACCCTAGGAAAATGTCCTATTTGAGGGCTAAGACCTTATGATACAGATAAGGGAGAAATCTGGGAAAGCACTCCAGATTTCTGCCCTCTGGCCATAACAATTCATATATAAAGTTCACTCCCAGCCTTCCAAGATCCTCACAAAATTCCCATTCCTTTATATCATCACCTCATATCCATGCTCTTACCATCCGCAGTATACTAGAGCCAGATGTAGATGGGGCAGACTCCTCAAGCTCCTCAGGAGTTTCTGTGAACCAAAAAGTAAAATACCCTCCTCAAAATCATTATCTGCCCTGTTATACACCCATCAAACAACAATGAGAAAAGGACGTGGCAGCCACAGTAGAAACCTCCACTCTAAAAGTGTAAAACAAGTAACAGATACTGGTTCATAGCAATTCTGAAACCTAGCAGGACATTTTACCATTTCCTCTGTCCCAGGGACAGAGACTATTCCTTGATTAGGGCCCATTTCTTCTCCCTGAGAAAGGTTCTCTGGCTTCTATACCATCCTTAATTTTCCATAAGAAGTAGAATGTGTTTGGAGCTAGGTAGTGTTCTCAGTCCGTGTCCTGCTTATAGGAAATTAATAACAGATTTTTTTTTTCCATTTTTACCTATCTCTGTCCCTTTTAACCCAAGCCGTTAAAGTTTCTGTTAAAATTTTTGGACTACCTATGTACTTACACAGAAAAGGTAATGGCACCCCACTCCAGTACTCTTGCCTGGAAAATCCCATGGACGGAGGAGCCTGGTAGGCTCCAGTCCATGGGGTCGCTAAGAGTCGGGCACAACTGAGCAACTTCACTTTCACTTTTCACTTTCATGCATTGGAGAAGGAAATGACAACCCACTTTAGTATTCTTGCCTGGAGAATCCCAGGGACAGAGGAGCCTAGTGGGCTGCTGTCTATGGGGTCGCACAGAGTCGGACACGACTGAAGCGACTTAGCAGCAGCAGCAGCAGCATGTACTTACATCATGTTTTAAGACAGACTTTTTAAGGCTTACTCATCTACTTTGTCTTCCAAATCAGGGTGTTATATGGACAATACCTTAAAGATTCTTGAAATCACCCCCTTTTTTTTTCCTTGCCAAAAGTGCCTAAGAAACTCCCTTAAGATTCTTAGAAACTCTACTGTCTAGATAAGAAGGTCAACAAGGCAAGCCCTTAAGATTCTTACAGGTTCTGCTATCTAGCTGAGAGTCTAACAGGCAAATTCCTAATCTTCCTGGGGTTGAACAGAGTCTTTCAACTGTACTCTTGAACTGATCTACATACTATAACTGTTTTTCTAGAAACACCCTGGATTTGATCAGGTTTTAATTTACTCTGAAAATCTTTTTTTGGTTAACAAGGACAGATATGAGAATAATTTCTGCCCCAACCCAGGAAATTCTTATTTGAAAGTGTTTCTTTATATCAGAAATTGATTGACTATCATTGCTGCTGCTGCTAAATCGATTCAGTCGTGTCTGACCCTGTGCGACCCCATAGATGGCAGCCCACCAGGCTCCCCCGTCCCTGGAATTCTCCAGGCCAGAACACTGGAGTGGGTTGCTATTTCCTTCTCCAATGCATGAAAGTGAAAAGTGAAAGTGAAGTTGCTCAGTCATGTCCGACCTTTGCGACCCCATAGACTGCAGCCTACCAGGCCCCTATGTCCATAGGATTTTCCAGGCAAGAGTACTGGAGTGGGTTGCCATTGCCTTCTCTGACTATCATTGCCATAGGTCAAATCCAGACTCTCACCTGCTTGTGTTAGTTTTTTTTAAACTGGGGCACAGCTAGGCCCATTCACTTACATATTGTCCATGTCTATATTCTTGCTACAACTGCAAATCTGAGTAGTCACTACAGACATTATAAAGCAGTCTGAAAAGGCCAAACTACTTACTATCTGGCCCATTAAAGAGAACAGTTGCTGATCTGTACTCTAGATTCTGCTTGAAAATGGAATAGTTTCATCTTTAGTTCATTTCATCCTACAAATGATCATATTAGTAAAACCGAAGAACTATGGACGGAGGTTAGTGACATTGAACATGAGGCACTGATCAAGACCATCCCCAAGGGAAAAAAGGCAAAAGAGTTGTCTGAGGAGGCCTTACAAGTAGCTGTGAAAAGAAGAGACGCAAAAGGCAAAGGAGAAAAGCAAAGATATACCCATTTGAATTCAGAGTTCCAAAAAATAGCAAGCAGAGATAAGAAAGCCTTCCTCAGTGATCAATGCAAAGAAATAGAGGAAAACAACAGAATGGGAAAGACTAGAGATCTCTTGAAGAAAATTAGAGATACCAAGGGAACATTTCATGCAAAGATGGGCTCGATAAAGGACAAAAATGGTATGGACCTAACAGAAGCAGAAGATATTAAGAAGACGTGGCAAGAATACACAGAAGAACTGTACAAAAAATATCTTCATGACCCAGATAATCACAAAGGTGTGATCACTGACCTAGAGCCAGACATCCTGGAATGCAAAGTCAAGTGGGCCTTAGAAAGCATCACTACAAACAAAGCTAGTGGAGGTGATGGAATTCCAGTTGAACTATTTCAAATCCTAAAAGATGATGCTGTGAAAGTGTGGCACTCACTATGCCACCAAACTTGGAAAACTCAGCAGTGCCCACAGGATTGGAAAAATGTCAGTTTTCATTCCAATCCCAAAGAAAGGCAATGCCAAAGAATGCTCAAACTACTGCACAACTGCACTCATCTCACATGCTAGCAAAGTAATGCTCAAAATTCTCCAAGCCAGGCTTCAATAGTATGTGAACCATGAACCTCCAGATGTTCAAGCTGGATTTAGAAAAGGCAGAGGGACCAGAGATCAATTTGCCAACATTCATTAGATCATTGAAAAAGGAAGAGAGTTCCAGAAAAAACATCTACTTCTGCTTTATTGACTATGCCAAAGCCTTTGACTGTGTGGACCACAACAAACTGTGGAAAATTTCTAAAGAGATGGGCATATCAGACCACCTGACCTGCCTCTTGAGAAATCTGTATGCAGGTCAGGAAGCAACAGTTAGAACTGGACATGGAACAACAGACTGGTTCCAAATAGGAAATGAGTATGTCAAGGCTGTATATTGTCACCTGCTTATTTAACTTCTATGCAGAGTACATCATGAGAAACACTGGGCTGGATGAAGCACAAACCGGATCAAGATTGCCAGGAGAAATATCAATAACCTCAGATATGCAGATGATACCACCCTTATGGCAGAAAGTGAAGAAGAAACAAAGAGCTTCTTGATGAAAGTGAACGAGAGTGAAAAAGTTGGCTTAAAGCTCAATATTCAGAAAACAAAGATCATGGCATCTGGTCCCATCATTTCATGGGAAATAGATGGGGAAACAGTGGAAACAGTGTCAGGCTTTATTTTGGGGGGCTCCAAAATCACTACAGATGGTGACTGCAGTCATGAAATTAAAAGACACTTGCTCCCTGGAAGGAAAGTTATGACCAACCTAGACAGCATATTCAAAAGCAGAGACATTACTTTGCCAACAGTGGTCCATCTAGTCAAGGCTGTGGTTTTTCCAGTGGTCATGTATGGATGTGAGAGTTGGACTATAAAGTAAGCTGAGCACCAAAGAATTGACGCTTTTGAACTGTGGTGTTGAAGAAGACTCTTGAGAGTCCCTTGGACAGCAAGGAGACCCAACCAGTCCATCCTAAAGGAAATGAGTCTTGAATATTCATTGGAAGGACTGATGCTGAAGCTGAAACTCCAATATGTTGTCCACTTGATGTGAAGAACTGACTCATTTGAAAAGACTCTGATGCTGGGAATGGTTGAAGGTGAGAGAAGAAGTGGACGACAGTGGATGAAATGATAGGTTGGCATCACCAACTCAATGGACATGAGTTTGAGTAAGGTCCGGGAGTTGGTGATGGACAGAGAGGCCTGGCATGCTGCAGTCCATGTAGTCACAAAGAGTCAGACACAACTGAGTGTCTGAACTGAACTGAACTGAATCATATAGACCTGAAAAATACCAACTGACACAACATTATGTCTAGAAACCTCCTTAGTCAAATATACAAGTTCATTAGATATAGTTTCTATATTTCATATTGCCACAGATTACAGCATTGTCAAACCTGCTGCCTCTATGTGACAGGGCAAAAATTCACCTTTTATCCAGGCTCAAATAACTATTTCCTCACTCTCTTACCAGCCTCTACTGACTGTCTCCTTGAGGTTCTTTTAGCCTACATTCACTGCCTAGATCCATGCCAACACCACATTTTAGATTTTCATTACAGCAGCAACTTACTAGGTATCAATTTCTATTTTGGTTATCTAGTGCCAAAAAACAAACCATTCCATAACTTAATAGTTTGTAATAACAGTCATTGTATTATCTTTAATGATTCTATATGTTCAACAGGGTCAGGTAACCTCTTTTGCTCATGTCAGACAGTGCCGCAATCATCTAGGGGTTCCACTGAACAGTGAGATGGATGCATTGGTTATTTATTGCTGTGTAATATGTTATATATTTACTATATATATATATATATATATATACACTACATATGTAACAGTCTGTGAAGTATAATATAGAACTTAACAGCTTAAGACAACAAAAATGTATTCACTCCTAGTTTTTGTGGGTAGGAATCTGGGAGTAACTTAGTTGAGTGGTTCTGACTCAGAGTTTCTGCTGAGGTTGTAGTCAAGATTTGGCTGAATTGCACTCATCTGAACCTTGCAAATCTGCTTCATGTATTTGTAGGTAGGCCTCAGTTCTTCACCTGATAAAGCCCTCTCCATAGGCTCCCTGATTGTTGTTGTGACATTGGCAGCTGGCTTTCCCAAGTGAGTGATCTGAAAGAGGGTCATCATGTGAAAACCACAGTACAGTTATAGTGTAATCTTGGGAGTTACTTATTATCACTTATCCGGTACTTGTTTGGTTATACAAACCAACACTGGTACAACGTAGGATTACACAAGAACATGAATAATGGGAAGTGGACTTCATGGGGTGCCATATTGGAGAATGGCTACCACAATGGCTCACTTATATGGCCATCAATTAGTGTTCAGTGTAGCTGATGTGCACTGGATTTAATTTTTGTGGGTCTTCCATCTAAGTTGAGCTTTTCATAGCATGAAGGCTGAGTTCCAGGCGGCAACAAGTAAAAGCTTCCAATTCTCTTAAGCCTGGGCTTAGAAATCCCAGAATGTCCTTCTGCTACATTCTATTTGTAAAAGCTAGTCACAGGCCAGTCAAGATTCAAGGAAAGCAGAAGTAAGCTCCATCTCTTAATATGAAGAGTGGCAAATATATATAGGAAGGGAGGAACTGTTAGAGGACACTTTTGAAGATGAGCTAACATTGGAAATGCATACCAAATGCTATTCTGCTCCTGCTCTCTGACCTAGTGTAGGAGATTCCCATTTCCCCATCTAAAATCCAGAGGACAAGGTTGTCTATTGAACTAATCCCTAGATGTCAGCCTTCTGGGACACAGAGAGGATTTTAAAGGAGTTAAAATAAAACTAGAAGAGAAAATAAATAAATAAAACTAGAAAACACCTGCCACAGTTCTGAAATATAAATTATAAACAATCCCAGGGGAATTATATTTTCAGCAAAATGATATAGTTAAAAGGTTTCAATTATCTATAAAAGTAGCTGAGTAAACAGGATGATTTTTATAACTAGCCCCTTCCCTTTGGTCTGGTCAATTGCAGGTACAGAAGTTCTTCACTTTGAGTATTGAACTCTACGTGGTACAAAAGTTGGAAATCACATAGGTCTGACTGACTATTCACATATTCATTTCGATTAGAGAAGAGTTTAGAATAAAAGTAAATGCTGTTACTATGAACCCCCTTCTTCACACTTTTGTTAACACAGCTAAAACAAATAGCCACATTTTATATCTTTTCTTTAAAATTAGTAGCCTACTTTAGGTTCTACATTCCAACTCCTGACTACCAAACCCTTCCCAGTTAATCTGCAGCTTCTTTTTGTAGAGACAGGGCCCATGACTATACATCTGGCTTTAATTTACAATCCATATGAACATGGATGGTTTTCCTTGGTGTTAAATGTAGCCATTTTCTAGACACTACTTACTAGAGTGCTTCCACCCATCAGATCATAGCCTAGAGATAGAGTGTTAACTCAGATCCTGCCTGATACTATTACATTGCCGCATACATTGTATCTGTGGTCACCCACATTGGAGTTAGTCCTCTAACCCCTGTTTCATTCTGGCCTGACTTAATCTCTTCTCTTTAATGACTTGCCTTTGAAGAAAGCACTGTACTAGATGTCATGAACATTAGAAAAAAGGAAATCTAGTAATTTAGCTGTGCTTTGGGCAGTGACAATATTTTTCATGACCACCTGAAAATCTAATATTGTATGGATGGTTACCTATCATCTTCAAAAGTTAACACCAAAAGCTAGCAGCATGGCATTTTGACATTTAGTGCAAACATCCTAAGTAAGAAGTTTGCATTTTTGTACTCTGTTCAAAACACTCTTGCTATGGATTTGCATGCCCGTGATAAACTTTTTTCACCTTGCAAAAAGCACTATTAAAGTGTTTTCATATTTTGGTATGTGTTTGAATTTTAAACTTTCAAAAATCTATCTAATTGCTATCATTTTTTATCTCTTCCATTAAGCTAAATATTTCCTATCATCCCTTATAACCAAGGCAGTGATGATCTGGTTGCCAATATTCCTATTACTCATTCAAAAACCTCCATTAGTCAGAAACTTGATGAATTTTTAATATGTTATTTTCAATGGTACTATCATATTTTAATGCAGGATATGGTACTATTTCAGGTGCAATGTGTTTTGTAAATATTAGTCTTCAAATAAATGGGTTTATCTCTGCTATTCCATAAACATAAACATGGAAATAGAGCTAATAAGTGAATTGCCCAGGATCTCACAAAAATCAAAGCAAAATTAGGATATCACCAATTTTATCTCCATCTGTGTCCTTGGATTATAAAATCAGATTCTTCTTAAGAAGTTTTGTAGGCCACTGTACAAAATATGAGTCAAGCTATTTTATGGGCCAACTCTGTAAGAGGATATAACTGATGGGTCTAAAATAGCATTGTCTGTAAAATACAGATTGCATGGAAAGAGTATATAAAACATATAAGGTCAGATTACAGTATAATAATAACATAAACATATCTCTATCACCCAGTTTAGGAAATAGAGTATCACCAGTTAAAAGCCCTCTGTTGTACCTTCTTAAGTATATTTTGCCTTCACTTCCAATACCCAGAGAAAACCACCATCCTGAATTTTGTATTGTTTCCTAAGTTTCTTTATATTTTTATAACCTATGCATGAATTCTAACACAATGTAAAACTTCTATGAACTCTTCACATGTCGCATTTAACATAAATGGAATCTTACCATTCTCTGTCTGACTTGCTTCTTACACCAAACAATGTACTTGGAGATTTATCTATGGTGATGTATTTGGCTACGTTTCATTAATTTTCTCTCCTCTATAGGATTTGACTGTATGAGTATATTACAGTTTGTATCTTATAGTTGATAGACATTCCATTTTTCCAGTTTTTTGATACTACTGCATTGCTCCTATAGAGCATTGTTGTAAATGGTTTCCTCGTGCACAAGCAACAGGGCAAATGCCAACTACTCAAATTGCTGGCTAATAATTGCAGGCAGGTTCAACTTTACTTAGTAATACTATTGCAGTCATAATGGGCTAGAACAACCTCCAAAATTTTAGTGGTTAAAACATCAAAGTTTTATTAGTTGCCCATGTTATGTATTCACCTTAGATAGGGGGTTGGGTGAGGAGAGTCTTCTACATCATCCTCCCTTAGGTAATATTACCAGTCACCATGGAACAGGGTGGAAACCCTGGTCAATCACTTCCAGGTCTTGAAGTCTCCCACTTTGAAATGATATGGGTCATATAGCTTAATTTCAAGGGGGTGGTGCAATTTTAACATATGCCCAGGAGAAGAGTAAGAAATATCTTTGATTGTCTGCTAATGACTCCACACTATTTTCAAAGGGACTGCTCCAATTTGCACACCTACAAGAAATAATGAGAGCTCCTGCCAAATTTGATAGTGTCAGATACTCTTCTGTATTATCTTCTAAATGCCTCTAGTGTCTCTCATCTAGACCTTTCATCCACTTGGAACTCATCTTCATGTATATTGTGATATAGAGCACCATTTTTACTTTGCCATTTCCACATGTATAGCTGTATATGAATCAAGGTAGATTATCAATGACTCCCAGCCAGGGGGGTATTTTGCTTTCTAGAGGACATTTGACAATGTCTGGAAACAGTTATGTTTGTCACAAAAGGAAAGATGGTGCTTCTGGCAATGAGTGAATACAGGCCAGGGATGCAGATATTTTGAACAAATCCTACAATTCACAAGACAGCCCCACACATAAAAGAATTATCCATCCCATCATCAACAGTGCTGAGGTTGAGAAACACTGGATTAGATTACCCCATTGTCAGGAAAAAAAGACCTTTTGATAATAAAGGTTATTTCTCTCTTAGAATCATGTCAACTGAGGATTAGTTGATGTTACGTTCCCCTATGTGGATCATTGCCAATCTCATAGCAAAGGGGGAAAGAGAATGCATTCATAATATGTATGCAATAGGTCTACCAGAAGCGCCACACATCTCTTCCTCTCAAATTTTTTGGCCAAAATCTATGGACGAGTTTTGCACTTTAAGGAGCTAGCAAGCAAAGCAAGTTAAACCCAAACTAAATATAAGAAAGAAGATAATAAAAACAAGAATGAACTCAGTGAAATAATGAATATAGATTAGTATACCCACTATGGAGAACAGAATGGAGGAACAGTATACAGGTTCCTTAGAAAAACTAAAAAAAGCTACTATATGATCCAACAACCCCACTCCTGGGTGTATACCCAGAGAAAAATATAATT
Organism: Bos taurus; assembly: GCF_002263795.3. NCBI lineage: Eukaryota > Metazoa > Chordata > Mammalia > Artiodactyla > Bovidae > Bos > Bos taurus. The sequence goes on along the minus strand of NC_037348.1, from coordinate 36,908,758 downwards.
TGAAAAGATATGTATCTGGTAAACAAGAACAAAAGTGAGGAAGGTCAGGCTAGAGAATGAAGAACTAGAGGAAGGAGGTAAAATGGAACAATGAGGTGAGTATACGAAATAGAGATGAAAAGAGCCTGAATTCAGCACAAAGAAGTAAACAATAGACATTTTGTGGACCCTTTTCAAAGAAATCAATTCACCTTTTCCTCATAGATGAAGTCATGGCTTCAGGAATATTATAGGGTACAAGGCTTGACCCTAAAGTCCTACAGTTGTGTATTTTTGTTAAGGCAATTTATTCCTTTGAGGATATTAATTAGTAGAGATTTGCAGTGGTTTTATTACTTTCTTTTTAAAGGTCTGCCATGCTACATGTAACTAATGCTGCTTCTGCTGCTGCTAAGTCGCTTCAGTCGTGTCCGACTCTGTGCGACCCCATAGACGGCAGCCCACCAGGCTCCCCCGTCTCTGGGATTCTCCAGGCAAGAACACTGGAGTGGGTTGCCATTTCCTTCTCCAATGCATAAAAGTGAAACATGAAAGTGAAGTCGCTCAGTCGTGTCCCACTCTTCACGACCCCATGGATTGTAGCCTTCCAGGCTCCTCCATCCATGGGATTTTCCAGGCAGGAGTACTGGAGTGGGGTGCCATTGCCTTCTCCAACTCGTAACTAATAATGATGTATAAATACTAATATATAGGTACTTATTAGAAAATCTATAAAGTATATTAACAATTAGCTTATATGAAAATCTCTTGATGCTTCTGAGATTTCACACATATGATATTTTAGTGCATCTTACTATATATTGATAGTGTTAAAAATGATTAGGGAGACAATCTAGGTGATTAAAAACAAATTTTGTGAGTTGTATCTTTTTATTTTTTAATTTTGTGGTGAAAATTAAATCATTCATTAAATATCTGTTGATACGTACTATGTGCTAAGCACTGAATTGGGTACAAAAAAAGTAAATTATCTTTTTTATGGAACATACAGGTTTATCACGGAAATTAAATTTACATATCATACATAATAGAAAATAAATGCAAAGAGAAAATATAGGTAGAGACTTTAAGAGATGCAAAGCTTATATGTGGTGATAGGTTCAAATAAGGCATCCTTGAGGTAGAGGGCTAAGCTCCTCTGAAGGCAAGATTATAAATGGGATTATAATAGCTGCCATTTATTCAATATTTACTAAGTAATGAGTATTTTCTAAGTACTAATTTTGAGGGGGTAGGATTTCAAATGATGCTTAAAATTTTTTATTGAAGTAAAGTTGATTTACAATGTTGCTATTTCCTCATACACAGCAAAGTGATTCAGTTTTTATATATATATGAAAATGAAAATATTCAGTTTTATATATAAATAATATGAAAAATAAAAAAATTTTCATATTCTTTTCCATTATGGATTATTATAAGATATTGAATACAGTCCCCTTTGCTTCACTGGTGGGTCAGATGGTAAAGAATCTTCCTGCAACGTAGGATACCCAGGTTCGATTCCTGGGATGGGAAGATCCCCGGGAGAAGTAAATGGCTACCCACTCTAGTATTCTTGCCTGGAATATTCCATGGATAGAGGAGCCTGGCAAGCTACAGTCCTTGGGGTCGCAAAGAGTCAGATATGACTGAGACATTTTCAGGGAGAAAATATTTGCAAACAATGTGAATGACAAGGGCTTAATTCCTAAAATACACAAACATCTCATACAACTCAATAAAAATAACTAAAAAACCCAATCAGAACGTGGGCAGAAGACTGAAGTAGACATTTCTCTGAAGACATCCAGATGCCCAATAGGCACATGAAAAGATGTTCCACTTTGCTAAATATTAGAGAAATGCAAACCAAAACTACAATCAGGTTTCACCTCACACTAATCAGAATGGCCATCATTAAAAAGTCTACAAATGAATACTGGAGAGGCTGTGGAGAAACTCTCCTACATTACTGGCAGGAGTAGAAATTGGTTCAGCCATTATGAAAAACTATGGAGACCTTAAAAAACTAAAGATAGAGTTACCATATTACCCTGTAATACCACTCCTGGCAATGTATCCGGAGACAACTATAATTAAAAACGATACATGTACCCGTGTTCATTGCAGCACTATTTTTTTGGGCTCCAAAATCACTGCAGATGGTGACTGCAGCCATGAAATTAAAAGACGCTTACTCCTTGGAAGGAAAGTTATGACCAACCTAGATAGCATATTCAAAAGCAGAGACATTACTTTGCCAACAAAGGTTCGTCTAGTCAAGGCTATGGTTTTTCCTGTGGTCATGTATGGATGTGAGAGTTGGACTGTGAAGAAGGCTGAGCGCCGAAGAATTGATGCTTTTGAACTGTGGTGTTGGAGAAGACTCTTGAGAGTCCCTTGGACTGCAAGGAGATCCAACCAGTCCATTCTGAAGGAGATCAGCCCTGGGATTTCTTTGGAAGGAATGATGCTAAGGCTGAAGCTCCAGTACTTTGGCTACCTCGTGCGAAGAGTTGCCTCATTGGAAAAGACTCTGATGCTGGGAGGGATTGGGGGCAGGAGGAGAAGGGGATGACAGAGGATGAGAAGGCTGGATGGCATCACTGACTTGATGGACGTGAGTCTCAGTGAACTCCAGGAGTTGGTGATGGACAGGGAGGCCTGGTGTGCTGTGATTCATGGGGTTGCAAAGAGTCGAACACGACTGAGAGACTGAACTGAACTGAACTGAAGACATGAAATAACCTAAGTGTCCACCAACAGATGAATGCGCACACGTGCACACACACACACATTGGAATACTACTTAGCCATAAAAAAGAAGGAAATAATCCCACTTTCCACATACAGCAACATGAGTGGACCTAGAGATTATCATACTAGGTGAAGTCAGAAAATAACAAGTATCATATGATATCACTTATATGTGAAATGTAAAATACAATACAAATGAATTTATCTATGAAACAGAAAGACTCACAGACCTAGAACAAACTTATATGCTTACCAAAGGGGGAGTGAGGGGAGGTGGAACAAATTAGGAGTTTGGGGCTAGCAGATACAAACTACTATATTTATATAAAATAGACAAACAAAGCAAACTTTATTTAAAACTTCATGAAGTGAACAGTCTCCTTTCAGAGAACTGCAAAATGGGGCATAAAGCAGGAAACTTTTATACATTAAAGAATAAAGATCAGGAGCAGAAAAATGGGAAATATTTACTTGACCAGGGCTACATACCACGTTTGAGCTGAGAAGGAACTGGGTTGGCTTAGCATTTAGGGTTTGACTGACTGCATATACCGAGTTTCTGTTCAAGCAGAGCATTTACAAGAAAATGAAGATATTCAAGTTTTGATTTGCCCACATAGCGCCCTGGGCAGGAGCAGGGAGTGGCTTTATCCTAAAGCTAGAATTTATTTCAACAACAGTAACTGCTATTTTCTAAACAAATTGTGTGCTAAATACACTATTTGTAAAACATATTTTACAACTTCATCTTGTTTTAATTATGAGTAGCATCTGTGTGAATATAGTTTCTTACTCTGGACTATAGCACAACATAGTAAATAAACAATACTAAATCTATCAGTTCACCAAATGTAGGCTTAGCTTTAATATACTGAGAAGCACTCATCTAAAAATAGCAAAATAAGGGCTACACATCATCATCAGTCCAGTTCAGTTCAGATGCTCAGTCATGTGCGACTCTCTGCAACCCCACAAATTGCAGCACACCAGGCCTCCCTGTCCATCACCAACTCCCGGAGTTCACTCAGACTCATGTCCATCGAGTCAGTGATGCCATCCAGCCATCTCATCCTCTGTCGTCCCCTTCTCCTCCTGCCCCCAATCCCTCCCAGCATCAGAGTCTTTTCCAATGAGGCAACTCTTCACATGAGGTGGCCAAAGTACTGGAGTTTCAGTCTTAGCGTCATTCCTTCCAAAGAAACCCCAGGGCTGATCTCCTTCAGAATGGACTGGTTGGATCTCCTTGCAGTCCAAGGGACTCTCAAGAGTCTTCTCCAACACCACAGTTCAAAAGCATCAATTCTTCGGCACTCAGCCTTCTTCACAGTCCAACTCTCACATCCATATGTAACCACAGGAAAAACCATAGGCTTGACAAGCCGGACCTTTGTTGGCAAAGTAATGTCTCTGCTTTTGAATATGCTATCTAGGTTGGACATAACTTTCCTTCCAAGAGTAAGTGTCTTTTAATTTCATGGCTGCAGTCACCATCTGCAGTGATTTTGGACTCCAGAAAAATAAAGTCTGACACTGTTTCCACTCTTTCCCCATCTATTATTAACTTATTTAACTTATATGCAGAGTACATCATGAGAAATGCTGGACTGGAAGAAACACAAGCTGGAATCAAGATTACTGGGAGAAATATCAATAACCTCAGATATGCAGATAACACCATCCTTATGGCAGAAAGTGAAGAGGAACTAAAAAGCCTCTTGATGAAAGTGAAAGAGGAGAGTGAAAAAGTTGGCTTAAAGCTCAGCATTCAGAAAAAGAAGATCATGGCATATGGTCCCATAACTTCATGGGAAATAGATGGGGAAAGAGTGGAAACGCATCATCATATGCAGGTTTAAATGCAGCATAAATCTTGCAGATTTGACTTCTGAGTAGTCTGCATCTGTCTTCATTACAGTGAATGTGTATCCCCAAACTTCTGAGTTCTCACATACAAAGGATAAAGTCATGAAAAAGGTAATTAAATAGTAGCAGTGATTCATTTAAAAAATATTTATCGGATATATATTTTGGCCATGAGAAGTAAAAATGCAATGCTGACCTAGCCAGACATAAACCCTGGGTACCTGAATTTCATAATCTCATAGTGCAAATGAACTTGAATACCTAATGTATTTTCTATGAAGCACTCTAAAACTACCTGTACTATATCGACTGGCCAGGCCAATGTCACTTTTTGATGGCATTTTTATGAGAGCTAAACTGCAAGAAAGAAGCAGTCTTGTAAATTACTATGCTGCTGCTGCTGCTAAGTCGCTTCAGTCGTGTCCGACTCTGTGCGACCCCATAGACGGTGGCCCACTAGGCTCCCCCGTCCCTGGGATTCTCCAGGCAAGAACACTGGAGTGGGTTGCCATTTCCTTCTCCAATGCATGAAAGTGAAAAGAGAGAGTGAAGTCGCTCAGTCGTGTCGGACTCTTAGCAACCCCATGGACTGCAGCCCACCAGGCTCCTCCGTCCATGGGACGGATTTTCCAGGCAAGAGTACTGGAGTGAGGTGATAAATTACTATAGGGAAGCAATTTTATTATTTGCACAGATATTTGAGAACATCTCAAAATTGTTATCTACAGCATCACCACCAAATTCTCAAAACAAAATAAAACAGAATAAACAATGAAACCTAGTAACAATAATTATCTGTCAAGTGTCCTATTTGGAAGGCTGGGAAATACTGTACATGATGTAATATAAAACAAAAGATATTTTTGTAACTTTTAGGTAAAGTTTGAAATATCTACCTTAAGGTCTCTGTCTCTATCTTTATTTCTTTCTTCTATGTAAACTTCCATGAACACACACATTATTTCCTATTTTATCACTCATCTCAGACGTCTAAGTGGAAAGAGCACAAATACGGCTGAGACATCAAGACGGTTTCCTGCTTCAATTGGTTCCAGATTTATCTTTCAGAATTTTCATTTTAATTACACTTTGGGACTTCCTTGGTGGTCCAGTGGTGAAGAATCTGCCTGCCAATGCAGGGGATATTGGTTTGATCCCTGATCCAGGAAGATTCCCATATGCCACAGAGCAATTAAGCCCCTGTGACAGAGCTGTTGAGCCTGTACTCTAGAACCCGGGAGCAGCAACTAGAGAAAGTCTGTACATGGCAGTGAAAACTCAGCACAGCCAAAAATAAACAAATTAAAAAAAATTTTTTTTAGTATTTCTGTGAATGGGAAAATGATAATATATTTCATCTCAACTCAAATAACCAAACACTTTTCACAGATAGAAAAAAATATAACAATTGAATGATGCAATTTCACATAAAATGTAAAACAATGAAGAGTCCTCATATTTTCCAAAAGAGAAGGAGATGATTTGATAGTGGTGGAGGAGGGTGTGAGAGATTCACTCTTTGGAAGTTTTGCTCTTTCTTCTGCATGAAGTGCATCAGTTTTTAACTGTTAGGAGGCTCACAATTTAAAAATTAAATACATTTTAAGAAGAGAAGGAAAAAAGGGAAAAGTAATCACTAGTTTTTAAGTAAAATGTATACTAACCCTCCAAGTATTTTTGCTTGTGCTAATCAGTTATTGAACAATATTTCGCAAAATGTGTGCCTTCCAGTATTTTGTCTAAGAGCAAGGATTCTACACCCATTTCATTTGAATTTTGGGGCTTTTAATATTTTCATCACTTCAAAGGCATGTTAAGAAAATGTATCATACTCCAAATTTTAATACATTGGTGGTTTCATCGCTAAGTTGTGTCTGACTCTTGCAACCCCATAGACTGTAGCCTGCCAGGGTCCTCTGTCCATGGGATTCTCCAGGTAAGAATACTGGAGTGGGTTGCCATTCCCTTCTCCAGGGGATCTTCCTGACCCAGGAACTGAACGCAGGTTTCCTGCATTGCAGGCAGATTCTTTACCAACTGAGCTATGAGGGAAGCCATTTAATACATCAGTAGCTGGCAATACTTGTATTTGTATTGTCACATTAATTGTTTTTGGTGTAGCTTTAGCTAAAGGCTTTTTCTGGGACTTTTTAAATGTAAATGTATAAAACTACAAAGTTACAAAATTATAATTTTCTATATAATAGAAAAATTTTTATAAAAGAATTATAAAATTGGCAGGGATACATTTTTTTAAAATCTATTATTAACAGTTGCAACTTGTCTTTGCAAATCAAAATTTTCTTGATTAGCTTGTCACCAAATATAATAAAGAGATAAATCAGATGCCAAGGCTGTTATTTATAACCTCTAATTTCAAATCTATATATCATCAAATGGTTTAATTTTATCCAGAATGAAATACAAATTTATTCTATAATTTTTATGTTAGTTGCTGCTAAGTCACTTCAGTCGTGCAGACAATGCATGAAAGTGGAAAGTGAAAATTGAAAGTGAAGTCGCTCAGTCGTATCTGACTCTTAGCGACCCCATGGACTGCAGCCTACCAGGCTCCTCTGTCCATAGGATTTTCCAGGCAAGAGTACTGAAGTGGGGTGCCATTGCCTTCTCCGTTGTATGTTAGTAAATTTATGTTAATATAAGTAATTTTTCTTCCGTTTTATAAAAAGATTTTTATTTTTATTGGATAAAGTATTCCACCTATACTGCCAAGTCGCTTCAGTCGTGTCCAACTCTGTGCGACCCCATGGACTGCGGCCTACCAGGCTTCTCCGTCCATGGGATTCTCCAGGCAAGAACACTGGAGTTGGTTGCCATTTCCTTCTCCAATGCATGAGAGTAAAAAGTGAAAGTGAAGTCGCTCAACCAGGCTCCTCCATCCATGGGATTTTCCAGGCAACAGTACTGCAGTGGGGTGCCATTGCCCACCTATACTACATATGTGTGTTTGGCCTAGCTTTTGTTTTCAGTGTTTGGATATCTGAATATTTTTATTTTTCAGACTGGAATATCTAAAAAACTATATCTGTTATTTAATGGTACTTACAAGGTTATAATGAAGATACTGTGTCCATTAAATTGGTATTCAAATACAAATGGAAAAATTATAATGGTATAATGGTAACTTTTTTCTGTATTTTCTCTGAAGAATATATAACTCAATACCTGTCTATTTTGCACATTATGCCAATCAAAAGTTGACATGTACTCACTTCAGAGTCTTGAGGAAAACCATGTTAAATTTGGGTGCAAGAAATTCAAATCCTTTGCTACAAATTCAGAAAAAATGTTTATTTGAAAATAATGTATTGACTAAATTCAATATTACCAATCCTAACAAAAGGAAGTAAACGTATTGGCTGAAATCCCAGGCAGATAACATAATGAGTGAAGTGATCCTCTACAAGTGTGAATGAAGGAATCAGGGCAATGCCCTGAGTCCATGTCCTACCTAAAAAAGTTAACAGCTATTTAGCTTTGACCAATCATTATTATATGTGAGTGTGGGACTAGAGGTACCAGATTATGTGATTCTTTTCAAGAAGATACTGAGAAACACATTTGTTAAAAACATGAAAGCTATTTGCAAATGTTGCCCCCCACCCCCAATAACTCAGTGCTGGCAAAATAAAAGGAGGCAGTTAGTCTGTGACCTCTAACTATGTAAATCAAGCTCAATTATTTCAAATAATTTTCATTTTGTATGAATTACAGGGACAAATATGAGACTGCATTATGAAAGAATAGATTCACTATTTAAAACTAAAGAATTCAGCTTATATAAAATATATAAATTCACTTAAGCATTTACATATTTTTGAAAATATATATTTCAGTACATTTTATTCTTCCATTAACCACTAAAAATATGTTAAAAACCAAAAGTAAATATTCCCCCCAAAGTAATAACTTTAAACTTAATTCAACTAGCCCTTTAGAAAAGAATTAAAGAAGACATTTCCTTGAGTCTTTAACCATATTTCATAGTATTTTCAAATTAACGTTAGAAAGAACTATAAGAATTCTTGAAAATGATTTAATACAGTCCTTTACATTATGCATGAGTAAGGTCCAGAAAGGAGAATTGTTTGTCCAATATCACAAAAATAGCTAACCACAAAATTGATAATCCAAATAGCATGAAGGTGAGAAGTAACATCCGCTGGATCATCGAAAAAGCAAGCGAGTTCCAGAAAAACATCTATTTCTGCTTTATTGACCATGCCAAAGCCTTTGATTGTGTGGATCACAATAAACTGTGGAAAATTCTGAAAGAGATGGGAATACCAGACCACCTGACCTGCCTCTTGAGAAATTTGTATGCAGGTCAGGAAGCAACAGTTAGAACTGGACATGGAACAACAGACTGGTTCCAAATAGGAAAAGGAGTACGTCAAGGCTGTATATTGTCACCCTGCTAATTGAATTTCTATGCAGAATACATCATGAGAAATGCTGGGCTGGAAGAAGCACAAGCTGGAATCAAGATTGCTGGGAGAAATATCAATAACCTCAGATATGCAGATGACACCACCCTTATGGCAGAAAGTGAAGAGGAACTAAAAAGCTTCTTGATGAAGGTGAAAGAGGAGAGTGAAAAAGTTGGCTTAAAATTCAACATTCAGAAAACGAAGATCATGGCATCTGGTCCCATCACTTCATGGGAAATAGATGGGGAAACAGTGGAAATAGTGTCAGACTTTATTTTGGGGGGCTCCAAAATCACTGCAGATGGTGACTATGGCCATGAAATTAAAAGATGCTTACTCCTTGGAAGAAAAGTTATGACCAACCTAGATAGCATATTGAAAAGCAGAGACATTACTTTGCCAACAAAGGTCCGTCTAGTCAAGGCTATAATTTTTCCAGTGGTCGTGTATGGATGTAAGAGTTGGACTGTGAAGAAGGCTGAGCGCCGAAGAATTGATGCTTTTGAACTGTGGTGTTGGAGAAGACTCTTGAGAGTCCCTTGGACTGCAAGGAGATCCAACCAGTCCATTCTAAAGGAGATCAGCCCTGGGGTGTTCATTGGAAGGAATGATGCTAAAGCTGAAACTCCAGTACTTTGGCCACCTCATGCGAAGAGCTGCCTCATTGGAAAAGACTCTGATGCTGGGAGGGATTAGGGGCAGGAGAAGGGGACGACAGAGGATGAGATGGCTGGATGGCATCACTGACTCGATGGACGTGAGTCTGAGTGAACTCCAGGAGTTGGTGATGGACAGGGAGGCCTGGTGTGCTGCAATTCATGGGGTCGCAAAGAGTCGAACACGACTGAGTGACTGAACTGAACTGAACTGAAGAAGTAACATTTAATATTTCAAATTGAGATTATGAAATGAATTATAAGGTAGTATGTAAGAAAATATAGCATATGTAGAAAATATATGAAATGTACAACTGATATGAGTAAATTCTACTAAGAGATTTAAAGAACTTTACTCTTACTTTTAATATACATTCATTTATATTTTTATGGTTGAGAAATCAGTTTTCATTTAATTTAGAGTGAAAGAATTCTGGATGGGTATCATTTGTGAGTATCTGGGGGATTTTCAAAGAGGCTTGTGCCAGTGGACAGAGTTGGTGTCCTGAGCCTTACTAGTAATTAAACTTACTATCTGTCATTCATCACTGCTCTGCAAATAAGCTGAGAAATCAGAGATATCTCATTGACAGAAAAATAGGAATTTAGTGGGCAGTTCAAGAGAAAAAGGATTTTAGGACGTGTAAAAGTTGAAAACTCTGCTTCTGACTGTCAGAAGAGCTGACAAGATTCAGACAGGTTCCAGCAGGGAATGATGGCATTTTCTATCAGAACCACAGAACTGCTTGAGAGACCAGGACTGGATATTAATGTAGCCAGTATGAATTTTCTTCACATACTAAGCAGCATTTTTTATTTGTTCTAAAAACAAACCAAATCTCCATCACCAAGTCGTAAATTATTTTATTTGTTGTATTGAATAAATGGGGTTACTACCTTCCCCAGAAACATCTGAAGATCTGGAAGAGGTGTAGTCGGTTTCTGTCCAGAAATGGAAGGATGGGGGAAGGTGGTCTTTATGCCAGTTATTACCTGCTTATGTTCCATGAAGTCTTCCTAGGTGGTGCTAGTGGTAAAGAACCTGCCTACAAATGCAGCAGACATAAGAGATGCAGATTTGATCCCTGGGTTGGGAAGATCCCCTGGAAGAGGGCATGGCAACCCATTCCAGTATTCTTGTCCAGAGAATCCCATGGATAGAGGAGCCTGGTGGGCTACAGTCCATAGGTTCGCAAAGGAAGAGTTGGACATGACTGAAGCGACTTAGCATGCACATACACATGCTCCATGACGCCATTATTGCAGTTCATCCTCTCCTTCTGTGTAGGGCACTGATTCACTGACAAGCTCAAGAATCTTGCCTGGGTAATGCCACTCACTGGGTGCAGGCTTGGCCTCAAAGAGCTGTAACACTGCGTTCTAGCCTGCATGCTGAATGGTTCATTTTTCACAACATCACTCAGCCATTCCCCATTAAGGTTAGCTGCATGCAAGTGGACTTTGACATTTTATAATTCTGTCTCTCAGGTAGAATCACTTTCCTCTTGTCAATCCTCAGGACTGACATGTCTCTCTTTCTTCTGGATGAGCCACTCATGCCTCAGAAAATCTTGGGTGGAATTTTTCCTCCAGACAATAGCTCAATAACTCCTAATGCACAAATTCAGGTAAAGGAACTAAGTTTCACTTGAAGTAGAACTAACTTCATAGCCAGTCAGTAAAAATGATTCAGCAAAGGGTAAGCCAAATAGGTGACATATAAAGACATGATGGGTCAGGGGTGGGGTGGGGTAGACGGTTGTATTAATAAAATATGCAATTGAAATCCTTGGGATTAGTTAGGGGATTATTGGTCCATGTCTTAACTCAAGTGGTTGGTTAAAGCATAAACGTTATAGCTTGGAACTGGAGTTGAAAAACTGAAAATAAACCTGTAAATGAAACTGAGAAGTGTATTACCTAGCTGTGGAGATATCCTAAATCTATCTGCAGCTTATAATACCTGGATAAACATTCCACCTTGGAATATTTGAAATAAGAAAAAGAGAAGCAAGACTTGGTATTCCATAACTATATACTAATTAAAAAAATTTATGGAACGTTTCCGTAAGTTTCAGGGAATGGATTAAACTTTTATTTTATTCTATGTTTCCTGTTTTTTTTTCCCTTAGTTTCCAAATAAGCTATCCAATTTTTCCTCAGTTTCACAGGCAAAATATTTTGTTTGACCAATGCCAAGCCATAAAAGAAATCTGAGTGTTCCTGAAGCTTAGCATGGTGAGAGTTCCATTCATCTTAGCCTTATAAGAAGAGTTAGTGGAACAAAGGAGTGAAAATGAATAATGAGAGAATTTAGAACAGTTGAAATATTTACCCCTTAGCATCACAGGTGGAGAAGGCAATGGCACCCCACTCCAGTACTCTTGCCTGGAAGATCCCATGGACAGAGGAGCCTGGTAGGCTTCAGGCTCCCTAAGAGTCGGACACGACTGAGCGACTTCACTTTCACTTTTCACTTTCATGCATTGGAGAAGGAAGTGGCAACCCACTCCAGTGTTCTTGCCTGGAGAATCCCAGGGATGGGGGAGCCTGGTGGGCTGTCGTATGTGGGGTCGCACAGAATCGGACACAACTGAAGTGAGTTAGCAGCAGCAGCAGCAGCAACACAGGTTGTTTTGTCATAGGGGTAGTAGGATTTCTGGAGAAAGGAGGATATAGAGAGTATATAAAATTATATATCCTAATATTAGTGTGTGAATACCCAGGAATTTTGGAGGCTCTGTAACATATTATCATATTAATATCATATTATATTATATTAATTATCAGATTATACATATCATATTAACATATCATTCCAGTATTCTTGCCTGAGAAATCTCACGGATAGAGGTTCATGGGGTTGCAAAGAGTTGGACAAAACTTAGCAAATAACAACAACGAAATATTTAGGTCACTGGGAAGTTATAATTATAACCCTCTGGCTTCTGATAGCCTTCCATGATACATGACAAGCATAATTAACATTGTGCTAGAACACTGGATTTCCACACACAAAAAAGAATGAAGTTGGAATCCTATCTCACACCAAGTACAAAATTAACTCAAAAGGGATCAATGGCCTAAATGTAAGAGCTAAAATCATAAAACTTCTAAAAGAAAACATAGGAGTAAATCTGCACAACTTTAAATGTTGCAATGAACTTTCAGAAATGACACCTAAAGAAGAAACAAGAAAAATAGATAAGTTGGAATTCATCAAATTAAAATCTTTTTGTGTCAAAGGACAGTATCAAAAGATGAAGACAAGTTATAAAGTGGGAGAAAATATTTGGTAATCATGTATCTGATAAAGGACTTGTATCCAGAATATATAAAGAGCATCTAATACTCAACAATAAAAAGATAGCCAAATTTAAAAATGGGCAAAGAACTTGAACATACACTTTTTTCAAAGATTATAGAATCTACAACCAGTGTTGAATATATAATTTCTGAAAGGAACTATAATAAATTTTTCCTACATAACATTTTTGATAGGAATTAAAGCTAAATAGAAGGGTACTGTATGTAGTGTGTGTGTGTATGTGGTGTATGGGTGTGTATTCTTTCTTCTATCATTGCAGAATACCCAGACAAATACAATAAACATGTTCTCATCAAAAATATAGGCTATATACTTTATGTTAAATGATAATATATTTATTATATTTTAGTATAATCTTTTTGAGATTCATCTGCATTGTAGCATATAAAAATACTTCAATTCTTTTCGTGGTTAAATAATATTCCATTGTATGATTATACCATATTTTTTATTCCTTCATCAATTGATGGAGATCTGAGTTGCTTCCAGTGTTTGGCTACTATGAATAATTCTGCAATTAGCATGTAGAAGTATTTCTTTTTTTTTTTTTAATCGAGGGGGAAAATCAGAAGGGGAAGAAAGGCCCAGAGTCCGCCCCCCGCTGCGGCCTGCGCCCTACGTCACCACGGCCGGCGTAGTCCAGAAGTATTTCTTTGAACTTATGGTTACCAAGGGGGAGGGATAAATTTGGAGTTTGGGATTGACATATACACATTATAGTTAACTAATAAGGACCTACTATAAAATGAGGGGAACAGTACTCATACTTTGAAATGACCTCTATGGGAAAATAATCTAAAAACAGTGGATATATGCATATGTATAACTGATTCCCTTTTCTGTATGCCTGAAAGTAGCACAATATTGTAAATAAACTATTGTTTTTATTGCTATGTTTGACTCTTTGCAACCCCACGGACTGTAGCATGTCAGGCTCCTCTGTTGTCCACTATCTCCTGGAGTTTGCTCAAATTCATGTCCATTGAGTCAGTGATGCTATCTAATCATCTCATCCTCTTCTGCCCCCTTCTCCTGTTGCCTTCAGTCTTTCCAGCATCAGGGTCTTCTCCAAGTCAGCTCTTTGCATCACATGGCCAAAGTATTGGAGTTTCAGTTGTAGCAACAGTCCTTCCAAAGAATAATCAGTGTTGATTTCCTTAGGGATTCACTGATTTGATCAATTTGTAGTCCAAGGGGCCCTCATCAGTCTTCTCCAGCACCACAATTCAAAAGCATCAGTTCTTTGGCTCTCTGCCTTCTTTATGGACCAACTTTTGCTTCTGTACACGACTACTGAAAAAACCATAGCTTTGACTATACGGATCTTTGTCGGTATGATGTCTTTGCTTTTTAATACTCCGTCTAGGTTTGTCATAGCTTTCTTTCCAAGGAGCAAGCATCTTCTAATTTCATGGCTCGAGTCATGATCTGCACTGGTTTTGGAGCCCAAGAAAATAAAATCTGTCCCTGCTTCCATTTTTCCCCCCTCCTATTTGCCATGAAGTGATGGGACTAGTTGCCATGATCATTGTTTTTTGATTGTTGATTTTTAAGCCAGCTTTTTCAGCCTCTTCCTTAACCTTCATCAGGAGGTTCTTTAGTTCCTCTTTGCTTTCTGCTATTAGAGTGGTATCATCTGCATATTTGAGGTTGTTGATACTTCTCCCAGCAATCTTGATTCCACCTTGTGATTCATCCTACCCAGCATTTCACATAATGTACTCTGCATATAAGATAAATACACAGGGTGACAATATACAGCCTTAATGTATTCCTTTGCCAATTTTGAACCAAATTCCTTGTTCCAGGCCTGGTTTTAACAGTTGCTTTTTGACCCACATATAAGGTTTCTCAGGAGACAAGTAAGGTGGTCTGGTACTACAATCTCTTTAAGAATTTTCTCCAGTTTATTGTTATCCACACAGTCAAAAGGCATAATTAGATGCTTTTTGGGGGGACCTGGGTATGATCCCTGGGTTGGGTAGATCCCCTGGAGAAGGGAATGGCAACCCACTCCAGTACTCTTGCCTGGAGAAGCCCATGGACAGAGGAGCCTGTTAGGCCACAGTCCATGGTATCGCAAAGAGTCGGACACGACTGAGTGACTTCACTTTCTTTTTCTTTCACTTTCTTTTGGAACTCCCTGGCTTTCTCCATGATCCAAAAAATGTTGGCAATTTGATCTCTGGTTTCTCTGCCTCTTCTTGAAACACAGCTGGTACATCTAGAAGTTCTTGGTTCACATACTGCTGAAGCTTAGCTTGAAGGATATTAAGCATAACCTTGCTCACATGTGAAATGAGCACAGCTGTATCTTGGTTTGATCATTTTGGCATTGCCTTTCCTTGGGATTTGGAGAAGGAAATGGCAAACCACTCCAGTATTCTTGCCTGGAGAATCCCATGGACAGAGGAGCTTGGTGGGCTACAGTCCAAGGGTCTCAAAGAGTTGGACGTGACTGAGCGACTTCACTTTCACTTCCTTGGGATTAGAATGAAAACTGACTTTTTCAGTCCTATAGCCACTGCTGAGTTTTCCAAATTCGTTGACATACTGAATGAAGCACTTTAACAGCATTATCTTACAGGATTTGAAATAGCTCAGTTGGAATTCCATCATCTCCACTAGCTTTGTTCATAGTGATGCTTCCTAAGGCCGACTTGACTTCACACTCAGGATGTCTGGCTGTAGGTGAGTGATCACACCATTGTGGTTATCTGAGTCATTAAAATCTTTTTGTATAGTTCTGTGTATTCTTGCCACCTCTTCTTAATATCTACTGCTTCTGTTAGGTTCATACTGCTTCTGTCCTTTATCATGCCCACCCTTGCATGAAATATTCTCTTGGTATCTCCAATTTTCTTAAAAGATCTCTAATCTTTTCTATTCTATTGTTTTCCTCTATTTTTTGTCTTGTTCACATAAGACAGTCTCCTTTTTATTCTCTGGAATTCTGCATTCAGTTGGATATATCTTTCCCTCTCTCCATTGTCTTTTACTTCTCTTATTTCACCTATTTATAAAACCTCCTCAGACAACCACTTGCTTTTTTGCATTTCTTTTTCTTTGGTATGGTTTTGGTCCCTGCCTCCTATACAATGTTATGGTCCTCCATCCATAGTTCTTCTGGCACTCAGTCTATCAGATCTAATCCTTTGAATCTATCACCACTACTATATAATCATAAGAGATTTGATTTAGGTCATACCTGAGTGGCCTAGTGGTTTCCCTTACTTTCTTCACTTTAAGCCTGGATTTTGCAATACAGAGCTCATGATCTGAGCCACAGTCAGCTTCATGTCTTGTTTTTTACTGATGGTAAAGAGCTTTTCCATCTTTGACTACAAATAACATAATCAATCTGATTTCAGTATTGACCATCTGGTGATGTCCATGCACATTGGGTCCACGCTGTCTCTTGGGTTGTTGGAAGAGGATATTTATTATGACTAGCACTTTCTGTTGACAAAACTCTGTTAGCCTTAGTCCTGCGTCACTTTGTACTCCAAGACCAAATTTGCATGTTACTCCAAGTATCTCTTGACTTCCTAATTTTTCATTCCAATCCCCTATGATGAAAAGGATGTATTTTTTGGTATTAGTTCTAGAAGGTGTTATAAGTCTTCACAGAACTGGTCAACTTCAGCTTCTTCAGCATTAGTGCTTGGGGGCATATACTTGGATTACTATGATTTTGAATGATTTGCCTTGGAAACAAACTGAGATCATTCTGCCGTTTCTGAGATTGAACTGAATACTGCATTTTGGTGGAGAAGGAAATGGCAACCCACTCCAGTATTCTTGCCTGGAGAATTCCATGGACAGAGGAGCCTGGCAGGCTATGGTCGTTGGGGTTGCAAAGAAAGACTCAAACACGACTGAGCAACTATTACACACACTGCATTTTGATACTACTAGAGAATTCCAGAAAAAATCTGGTTCTGCTTCATTAATACCACTAAAGCCTTTGACTGTGTAGATCTTAACAAACTGTGAAAAATTCTTAGAGATGGGAATACCCAACCACTTTACCTGCCTCCTGCAAAACCTGTATTCAGGTCAAGAAGCAACAGTTAGAACCAGGTATGGAACAATGTATTGGTTCAAAATTGGGAAAAGAGTACATCAAGGCTGTATATTGTCATCCTGCTTATTTAACATACATGCAGAGTACATCATGTGACATGTTGGGCTGGATGGAGCACAAGCTGGAATCAAGATTTCTGGGAGAAATATCAATAACCTCAGATATGCAGATGACACCACCCTTACGGTAAAAAGCAAAGAGGAACTAAAGAGACTCTTGATGAAAGTGAAAGAGGAGAGGGAAAAAGCTGGCTTAAAAATCAATATTCAAAAAATGAAGATCATGGCATCCTGTCCATCAATTCATGGCAAATAGATGGGTAAACAATGGAAACAGTGACAGATTTTATTTTCTTGTGCTCCAAAATCATTGTAGATGGTGATTGCCGCTGTGAAGTCAAAAGATGCATTCTCCTTGGAAGAAAAGCAACAACAAACCTAGACAGTGTATTAAATAACAGAGACATTACTTTGCTTACAAAGGTCTGTATAGTCAAAGCTATGGTTTTTCCAGTAGTCATGTGTGGATGTGACATTTGGACAATAAAAAAGGCTGAGCGCTGAAGTACTGATGCCTTTGAACTGTGGTTCTGGAGAGTCCCTTGGACAGAAAGGAGATCAAACCAGTGAATCCAAAGGAAATCAACCCTGATTATTTATTGGAAAGACTGATGCTGAAGCTGAAGCTCCAACACTTTGGCCACCTGATGCAAAGAGCTGACTCAGAGGAAAGACCCTGATGCTGGGAAAGATTGAAGGCAAGACAAGAAGGGGACGATAGAGGATAAGATGTTTGGATGGCATCACTGACTCAATGGACATGAGTCTGAGCATACTCTGGGACATGGTGAAGGATAGGGAAGCCTGGGGTGCTGAAGTCCATGGATTCGCATTGAGTCGGACATGACTGAGCAACTGAAGCATGAATGACTGAGCAGCTGAATGACTGCATTTTGGACACTTTTGTTGACTATGAGGTCTACTCCATTTCTTCTAAGGGATTTTTGCCCACAGTAGCAGATATAATGGTCGGAAGATGAGCACCCCCTAGGTCAGTACATGTCCGATATGCTACTGAGGTTGAGTGGAGAGCAATTAATATTATAATAGCTCTATTAAGAAACTGGCTGGGCCAAAGCAGAAATGATGCTTAGCTGTGGGGATGTGTCTGTTAGAGAAAGTAAGTCTGAGGTTCAAAGAGCAATATTGCAAATGGACCTGGAATGTTAGGTCCATTAATCAAGGTACATTGGACGTGATCAAGCAGGAGATGGCAAGATTGAACATCAACATCTTAGGAATCAGTGAACTGAATTGTATGGGAATCAGCAGATTTAATTCAGATGATCATTATATCTAATACTGTGGGCAAAAATCCCTTAAAGGAAATAAACTATACTCCAATAAAAATTGAAAAAAATAAAAATATTTGTTTGAAAGCTATTTCCAGTTCTTTTGCATTAGAATATGACCTGTGGGTGAAATTCCTAGGTTATATAGACATTCTATGTTTATCTTTTTGAGAAACACCATAAACACAGTGGCTAAAGTTCATAGGGTGGCACACTGCCAAATGATAAGAGGTCCATAGAGATAACACTTTGGAAATCTGAAACAGCCCCCATGGGTCTTCTGTTATGGTGCCAGCTAGGTGACAATACCTTATGCAACTGAGACAGTGTCCCCCAGGATGTATGTGGTCAATGCCTTAAATCAGCCTCAAACATGTGGTGCTGTTTCTTCCATCACCAGGATTTACAGATCCTTACACTGAAATCTGGGCTTCCCTGGTAGCTCAGCTGGTAAAGAAGCCTCCTGCAATGCAGGAGATGCTGGTTCAATTGCTGGTTGGGAAGATCCCCTGGAGAAGGAATAGGCTATCCACTCCAGTATTTTTGGACTTCCCCAGTGGCTCAGATGATAAAAAATCCATCTGCAATGTGGGAGACCTGGGTTCAATCCCTGGGTTGAGCAGATCCCCTAGAGGAAGGCATGCAACCCACTCCAGCACTCTTGCCTGGAGAATCACCTTGGACAGAGGAGCCTAATGGGCTGCAGTCCATGGGGTTGCAAAGAGTTGGACACGACTGAGTGACTAAGTACAGCACACATGCAAATCCAAGAGATAGGAATGAGAGTAGTTCCTCTCACATTGCCTCAAGTGATCTTGAGTAGCAAAATGTTTCTTTCCCATTCCCTTGACTTTAGGGTATGTTGGTCTGCTGCTGCTGTTGCTGCTAAGTCACATCAGTTGTGTCCGACTCTGTGCAACCCCATGGATGGCAGCCCACCAGGCTCCCCCATCCCTGGGATTCTCCAGGCAAGAATACTGGAGTGGGTTGCCATTTCCTTCTCCAGTGTATGAAAGTGAAAAGTGAAAGTGAAGTCGCTCAGTCGTGTCTGACTCTTCGAGACCCCATGGACTGTAGCCTACCAGGCTCCTCCATCCATGGGATTTCCCAGGCAAGAGTACTGGAGTGGGTTGCCATTGCCTTCTCCGTATGTTTGCCGAGAGGTTTTAATTTCGAAACAAGGAATGCATCCATCAGGGGACACAATAAAGATTCCATTGAACTGGGAGTGGCTGCCATTTGGCCACTTTGGGCTCTTCAAGCCTCTGAAGCAACAGAAAAAAGAAAGGAGTTACTATGCTGGCTGCAGTGATCAATCCTGGTGATCAAGGAAAATATGCTCCTATTGCACAATGAGGGTAAAGAGGATTCAGTCTAAAATAAACAGGAGACCCCCTAGGGTATCTCTTTTTATTCCTATGTATTTTGACTAAAAGTCAGGGGAAAATCTATGACAACTCCATTCAAGTAGGATTTCTAATAGCCCAGATCCTTTAGGAATTAAGGTTTAGGTCATCTCACCACAACCAGCTGAGGAGCTTGGTGAGGGCAAAGGGAATATGGAAAGGGCAGTGGAAGAAGGAAATGAAAGAAAGTAGTGGAACAAATATCATCCATGATGATGTGACCATTTGCAGAAAAGAACACAATAATCATTATGAGTATTACTTTCAAGTGAACATTTGTATATGTAATAAATATTTTTGTTTTATTACCTTTGTCCACCTCTTATGTAACATGTTAATAACAATTAACTTTATATGTTAGCATTTATATAGTTTTCTGGGGCTGAGGGGTGAAGAGAGGAGAATGGGGAGTTACTGTTCAATGGTTACAGAATTTCAGTTTGATCAGATAAAAAAGTTCCAAATATGGACAGTGGTGAGGGTTGCACAACAATGCAAAGGTACACAGTGACACTGAACTATGCATCTGAAATGATTAAAATGGTACATTTTTGTTATGCATATTTGAGAACAAACATTAATATTGTGAACCAATTTTAAAAATGAACAAAAAATCATCTGTAGAGTATCACAGGAGAAATGTGAACATCACCCAAAGATTCTGTACCTTTGCCTAGGTAAAGGATTAACACTTTTAACATTTTTTACTTTTTATGTGGGATGGTTCATCCTGTTGTTATTAAGTTCTTTATGTTAGAAGTATTATTTTGCTATTGTCTTTATTTGGTGATTAAATATGGTTTAAAGAGATGTTTATGGGTTCCATGTTGACAAAGAGTGGGCTGTGATGGCTTTGCGATATGACATCAGTCAGTTATGTCTCTAGTTCTCCAGTACTCTTGCCTGGAGGATCCCGTGGATGGAGGAGCCTGATGGGCTGCAGTCCGTGGGGTCGCAAAGAGTCAGACATGACTGAGCGACTTCACTTTCACTTTTCACTTTCATGCATTGGAGAAGGAAATGGCAACCCACTCCAGTGTTCTTGCCTGGAGAATCCCAGGGATGGGGGAGCCTGGTGGGCTGCCATCTATGGGGTCGCACAGAGTCGGACACAACTGAAGCGACTTAGCTGCAGCAGAGTGGTCTACAAGGAATATACTCTTGTGAGAGTTGGAGGACAAAAGGGAGCCAGCAGACATTTTGTAGCAAACATACAACCTCTCCTGCTTATTTAAACAAACAGTCAGGTTCTGCTGTCATGGAATTTTGAAATGCAATTAAAAAGTTTCCATTTTAAGTTAATCAAAAGGGAGATTATCCTGGGTGGGCCTCACTTAATCAGGTGGCAGTCATCAAAGCAATTAGGTCTCTGAAAATCTGAGACTCCAAGCACAGTTAGGCCTGAAATTGTTCTATCTTCCCCCTGTATCTTTCCTTCCTGACTGCCCATCTGTGGGTTTGGGTTTGCTTAGCCAGAGCCAATTCCCTTACTGTCACTATATATCTGTTCTGCTGTGCTCAGATGCTCAGTTGTGTCCAATATGTGTGTGCATGTGTATATACCCATGTGTGTGTGTGTGTGTGTGTGTGTGTGTAAACTTAAAATATATCCTACTGGTCTGCTGCTCTGACGGAAACCCGACTGATACAAATTAAAAGAGATTTGAGAGCCATGAACCAATAGCAATGTATTAATTTGGGTTAGGTTTGAACAAGATATTAAAACCTTTTTAAGACTATTAAGGAAATTTAGACACAGACCAGATATTTGACAATATTAAGAATTTTGTGTCAATTATTTTCAATGTAATGATGATATTACAGATATATTTAAAAGCCTATATATACTATTTGCCGAATAAAAATGGTATGAAATGTAGAGTTTGCTTCACATTCCCAAAAGTGAAGTTATAAATGAAACAATATTGGTCACTAATTTATAGTTTTGAAGGTAAATGATAGTGTATGGGATACATTATATTTTACCTCCTTTTGTATACATTTCAAATTCTCCATAGTAAGAAGGTAAAATGAAAAAATTAAAATCTCACAAATACTTAACCTTGAGAAGGAAAGGCTAAGTAAAAGGCAAATTTTGCATTTACTAATTTTTATACCCAACTACAGACATTAGTATTAGATATTACAGAACTGTAATATCTAGCCTCTTCTTGTCTCCCTTTTTCAATCACATGTACACACACACACTCACTCACTCACTCACATACCTTCTTTCTATACCATAGGCACATAAACATCCATATATAAAACTTAGGTTTTAATAAGTAAGCTCTGTATACTCTTAGTTATATGAAATGACACAGGGATAAAAGAATTTAGAATTACATGATGTCAATTAAACACCTCTGACCTACCACAGAAATGCTTACATAGTGAAACCAACAGATTAAATACCAAGGCAGAATCTCTGGATGAGTATGGTAATATAATTTTTTAGCATATATGTATGTTTAAATTTTTGTACTTATAAGCACAAGTAACACTGTTATAAGACAAACAGAACTTTTAATTATTTGACATTTAACAAACAGTGGTAATAGCTGGTAGAAAGAAGGCTTTCCAGAAACACTGGAAGTATATCTGGAAGTCAAGGATTATGGCTTATTTGAGCAACAAGAAGTAAACAGAGAGGGAATATGAACAGTCTATAATGTAAGCAATTCCCTGATGCTATCTGTGGGTCCAGTGATTTATCATTTGAAGTTGTATTTTATTATATTTATGATCACATTTATTATTTCTTCAACTCACTTCATCTTACTACATACAGTACTGTCTAATGAAGGAATAATCCTATCAAACTGATAGTTTCCATGTTCAAATGTGAAAAGATACATTTTAAAATTCTACTCCTTTCTACGTCTGTTCTTAATCTTTGGTCTTAGCTCTAGCTAATAGAAGTATAAGGCTTCCTAGGTGGCTCAGTGATAAGGAATCTGCTTGCAATGCAGGAGACACAAGAGATGCAGGTTCGACTGGGTTGTGAAGATCCCCTGGACAAATAAATAGCAACCCACTACTGTATTCTTGCCTGGGAAATGCCATGGACAAAGGAACCTGGTGGACTACAATCCATGGGGTTTGCAGAGTCGGACATGATTTAGTGACTGAGCACACTCACAAAAATAAAAACATAGATAAATAAAACATCATGGAGGGGAGAGGATGTGAGAATTGATAATTTATTATACAATGTAAAATAATGATTGAACTATGATAAACATTTCTATTATTACACACGGGGAAGTTGCCATTTAAAGAAATTTGGTGAAGAAAAAAGATTTTATGCTTTTTAATTGGCAGGGTTAAAAAAAGGAGAAGCTCTTGAGTATTATTAGGGGGACTATGTAATTTATTGTCCCAAACTGGGAAAACTCTGAGAGTAATTGATAATTGCTCTAGGACATCTAGCACAAGCCAAGAACATCTTGGTCAAATGAAGACTCAGAATCACTCTAGGCATTATCAGAATAGAGTATGCATAGTTGAAGTTATTTTATGGAAGCAACAGTGATTTAATAAGTGATTTAAATTAATTGGTAAAACATATTAATACTACTCAACTCTTGCTTCTCTAGTTTACTTTTATAGTTCTTTTTCTTTTTTTTTTTTTACTCTATCTTAACAACTTTATCATTTACTTTTTCCACCCTAGTATTTTTTCACATCCAAATGACTTAAAATATGGAAATACACAATTTGAATTATGCTTTCAAGAAAATATTTTCAACTATAGATTATAGTGAATTATTATTTTAAAAGTGCAAAAATATTGGGAATAAATATATTAAATATATTCTTTACAATATCAAAATTCTTTTCCTTGGTAAATTGTTTTGCTTTGCACTTAAAATACATCTCCAAAACATGTATTAACTGATTTTTAAAGTGCATCTGAAGGCATACAATACGTACTTTGATTCTGATAATTTTCTTTGTATGATTCTATGAATGATAGCAAACATACTGACAGAAATTTGTTTTGAAGACTTACAGAGCACCTTCTAATTCGTCTATTTTATAGATGATGAAAATGAAACTCAGAGCAGGGAAAGGATGACTGCAGGTAACAAAGTTACCTAGGAAAGATTGAAAACAAAAGAAGAAGGGATGGCAGAGGTGGGACGGTTAGATAACATCACCCACTCAGTGGAGATGAACTTGAGCAAATTCTAGGAGATAGTGGAGGACAGTGGAGCCTGGTGTACTGCAGTCCATGGGGTCAAAAAGTTGGACATGACTTAGTGACTGACCAACAACAAAGCTGAACAAGCTAACAAAGTTAAGTATAAGAGTCAGAAACAGATCATTAGTTCAAGATTCTTTTTGTTTGTTTTTAACTTTTTACCTTGAAATAAGTTCAGTCTTAAAGAAGAGTTGCAAAAATAGAAGGTCCCCAATACTTTCCCCAGTTTCCCCTAAGGTTAACTTTTTACACAGCCTAGTTATCACAAGGCTCTTTTTATTGCACTGTAGAAAGGGTTAGTTATTTACTGTCTATATATGTATTTCATAAAATATTCAGTGCTAAAGAGTTTAGGATTTTCGTATAATTATAATGAACATATCTCAATACCTATTAGGATGACACATTTGCAACTGGGAATATAAAAGTTTGGGGACTTTTTGGAATAATGCTAATAACATTTATATCTCTGTATAAATTAGTGTGAGCTTTTATAGACTGTTTCATAAACGTATCACCAACAGTAGATTTGTATTATTAACTGTGTAAACATAAAGGCTGTTTGAATCTATAAGATGAAAAATTCCAATAAATTACTTTCTAAGATGTGCAATGGAGAAGGCAATGGCACCCCACTCCAGTACTCTTGCCTGGAAAATCCCATGGACGGAGGAGCCTGGTAGGCTGCAGTCCATGGGGTCGCTAAGAGTCGGGCATGACTGAGAGACTTCACTTTCACTTTTCACTTTCATGCACTGGAGAAGGAAATGGCAACCCTCTCCAGTATTCTTGGCCTGGAGAATCCCAGGCACTGGGAGCCTGATGGGCTGCCGTCTATGGGGTCACACAGTTGGACACGACTGAAGCGACTTAGCAGCAGCAGCAGCAAGATA
This sequence comes from Bos taurus, assembly GCF_002263795.3. Classification (NCBI taxonomy): domain Eukaryota; kingdom Metazoa; phylum Chordata; class Mammalia; order Artiodactyla; family Bovidae; genus Bos; species Bos taurus. The sequence continues at coordinate 36,883,777 of NC_037348.1, read as the reverse complement.
TGCAATCTTGGAAAAATACTTCTTCAATGTTAGTTTATAGAACTTCTATAAACATATAACTTAACTTCTCTCTCTCTCTCTATATATATATATATAACTATAGGCTATATATATATATATAACTTCTATAAACTTAAATCCCTGTGATGTGGGATTAGGTGATACACTCTTTTGGCAGATATTTGCTCCTATTTTCTTTGTGCTGGATTGACAGAAAAAATAATCAAAACAGGTACACTAAGTCTCTCTGAAAAATTAAAAATGTATTTTTTAAAAACAAAATCAGTTGGGCTATTGACAATCTCTGCTTGGTTACAATATTTGGATTGTGAAAACTGTAAAACTTTTAGTACTTTAAGCTTTCCATATTTTTTCATACTTTCATATTTTTTGATCTTTCCCTCCAACAGTTTGCAAGAACAGGCTTCTTGTTTTCCTTTTTCCTAATTTCATTTTGATACTAGTAATAAACTGATACTGCCCTACCCATATCTCCTTGTCTATCATTCAGAGCACATTGGCCTGATTTTCCAAAATGGTGGGGGATATTCCACAGCATTTTCAGCCTATGTAAGGACAGAACAGCCTCCAGACTCCATAGAAAGTCCCCAAAACAAGATGCTGCTCTGGTAGTTGGAAGATTGGCAAGCATGCGTTGAATAAATGCACCCTGTAAATAGACCCTGACCAGTGACTGAAGAGAGTTGGTGCATATATACCTGTTTTTTCAGGCTTTCAGCGGGATAATTCTGAGGTTACCATTTCAATGATTTTTCAGGAAATCTCACTGAGATTGTTTGCTCACAGTGATAATTTGCTGGGGAATTCACACCCTTCATTGCCTCCCTTCCATTCCCTGTCTCACTTCCCCAGGATCCTACTGTTTCCTGAAATCACTTCCAAAATAAACTACTTGCACTTGAATCCTTAACTCAGGATCTGCTTTTAGTAGACCATAAACTCAGAAAATATTTTCCCAAAGCCTAGGCTGCAGAGAAATACTCAGTATTTATGTTCTTTAGTAACAGAACTGATTGTAGGAAAGACAGGAACATGGAGACAAAGAAATCGGCTTGGGTATACTTGTGGATATCAAGTATCTGTGATTTCTTTAAAAAGCCAATCATTATTACCGAAAATATATTATCTTTTGTTACTCAGACTGAAATTTAGGAAGGAAAAGGATACCCAATGAAAGTCAATAAAGATTGGGAATTTTGTTCTTCAGATTAATATCATTTTCTACCATAGTTTCTTATGTTCATAAGTCATCAAGTAGTTAACAATGAAAAGCACACAAATTCTATTGTGTCTTAAGATTTGAAAAACATTATTAAATTTGTGGTGCCAATTGCCTGGTTAATTAAAAAAATAAACTATTTCTTTTCAGAGAATTAAAAGGTCAAGTGCTTCTATTATATTTTTGGAAAATTCAAACAGTTTATTTGCAGCATAAGATGTATAGCATGCTGTATAATAATATAGCATGCTGTGCAGCAGCTTAATAATAAACTGGGAGTCACTTTACCTTTTTATTTCTTCAGTTTTATTAGCTGGGACAAAATGCAGAATACAACAGGTAAAATGTTTGTCTATCTGATCAGAAAGGTAGAGGTATATGCAGTAAGAAATGAAGTATGATATTTTTAAAAAGACAACAAAATATACTAAACTAGTGGATAGAGGCTTAATTAGAATGTACACTCTGATAACCTTCATTGATCAAATCAGCTCAGAGCTGACTGATCCTTAGATGTTTGACCAGGTCAGAGACTTAGGAGAGTGTTTAATTCCTGGCATAACATAGCTTGCTTACTATTTGATATCCTAAAGATCCTCTGGAGTAGGAAATGGCAACCCACTCCAGTATTCTTGCCTGGAAAATTCCATGGACAGAGGAGCCTGCCAGGTTACGGTTCATGGGGTCACAGAGTCGGACTGTAAGACATGACTGAGTATGCACATGTGTGCGCGTGTGCGCGCACACACACACATATCCATATTAAAAACCATATCTTCTGCTTCTGGGCCCCATGTAGTGATCAATAGTATTTAAATATTAAATCTAAAGATGAATAAGTGAAGGGGCAAATAAATACCATAAGAATACAGTGCCATGACTATTTCAGTAAGCTTATGTCTATAAGGCAATTTAACTTAAAAGGCTCATTTTGAATCTAACACACAGCAATGACAAATATTTTTCAAAGTATTTTAGAAATATTTTATTTATTTTTAGAAATTTGTCAACCCCAAGTTTTCCAGTTCTAAAACGTAAGTCTTCCCCCAATTTAAAACTACATTCTACTGAACACTTTGCCCAGACTTTAATGTAATATAGCTTTGAACTATCTTTGAATTATCTATGTCCCTCATCTTTTACTGTTTTGAAATAATCTAGTTGCAAATCCCTTTTCTACTTTTTAATTTATGAAAACTACATCTTTCAATATATGAAAAATGTCTTTGCATGTTTTTCACAGAATACTTTGTGTAATATCTGGCATCAGCCTTTTTTCTATCCTGACCACCACAAACTTATTCCAAACCACATTTTTTTTTTCTCATCACAGCTTCCCTTTTGTTAAAAAAAAAAGAATCCAATTCTGTGTGTAAATACTCTTTATTTTCGGTCATGAAGGCTATATTGTGGTTTCCTATAACATCATGCATCAGATGGAAATTCTGGACTTTGGTTCACAGAGCTTTATCAGAATGTACTAACTTACCTGCTTTCCCTTTCAGCTCTCAGCGCATCTTCTTCCCTGACTTAAGGCAAACGTATTTTTCATATTCCAGATGAACTTTTATTCTTGAACTAAACGTTATTCTCTTCCTCATTCAGCAGTGTCGTCTTTTATTACTTAAAAGTACCAGAAATCCCAACGCCTCCTAGATGCTCCTTCCAATAAAGGATGCTAAAAGTAGGGTTAGTATTCTTTCCATTCCCTTCTCTATCTACCAGAAATCAAATTTTATTCTATTCCGTTATTGCCTCATCTATGCAAGTATTCTTGGTCAATCAGAGTTAAGTTCTTTCTGAGCTAGCTTGATACTGAAGCCGTTTTCACGTTCAAGTGCTGTTCTTGAAACCTATAGGAAAGGAGTATCTTTGTTCTAGAAATCTAGTGAATATGTTCATACGTTTTTACATCTTACAATGCATTGCCACGAATATTATCTCATTTGACTCAAGAATTCCAGGAGGTAAAGACCCATTATTTTGCGGGAGGGAACCCGAGGCTCCAGTGTACTGCAGTATTCAAGTGGACAGACTCTGGAATCAAGACGACTTTAGTTTGAATTATTACTACTGTGTTTACACCACTGTGACTTAGGTAAAATTATTAATATCTCTAAACCCAAACTGCCTCATTAAACGGAGACAGTAATAATTACATGATACACCGCATGTAAAGAGCACATGTGAAGTTGGTTGCTTGGCACATGGTAAAAGCACTTAATACATACAGCAACATGTTAAGGGACTGTCTGAGGATACACTTTTAGAATATGCCCGCCAAGAACTTGAAACCAAGATTTCTGAACTCCAAAGCCCATGCTTTTCCACTATCACTGCTTCCTAGTACACTGATTTAATTACTACTTTGATGGATGACCTTGAGCAAAATACTTTACTGGGTCAGTTTACTCATCTGTAAACGTTTTTCCGACATTTAGCGTCTACTCCAAATATATATTTTCTTGTCTGTAGTGTTCTGGTTGAGCTTTAAGTTCGTTATATATCCGAGATCTGTGTAATCATAAGCTGTGCACATTGCGCTGAATTTTACTCGTATATTCGTTTTTCGTTCAGAATTAGTTTTGGATACACACCCAGCTGTTGCCTGTGTTTAGTCCGCCTCTCGGCGCCTCGTGAAGGGGATACTCCTACCTAGCTTTATTTATTTATATCCTGGCTTGTTTCCGAAAGGATTTAAGGCAGCGAGTGAGACACTTCAAGTTCCCTAACGAAGTCACACAGTGCGAGTAATACTCTTGATGAAATCACTCCGTAGAACCGCCCTTGAGTAAGAGGCTAACTACGGTCTTTCACCTAACTCTGAAAAACGGATGTACCTAGCTAGAAGTCCTGGAAGCATACGGCTAAGGTTCCTCCCTCAGCCTTAACGCTGTCCCACCCGTTATGAACGGTCACTCGAATGTCCTTCTCAGTCTAGCCAAAATTGTCGCCTCTCCAGTCCCGGCTGGACCGAGATCCCACCCCACCCCTTCACTCCCTCTCATACCCAAGTTTCCTGATTGGGAAGGGGCCTGAAGAGCCTTTCTCACGTTTCCATACTACTGGCTGGCATGGCTGTCAGTAACGTTTGCTTCCCGCCTTCCAGCCTAGCGCGTTTCTTGGACCCCCTCGGTTTCTGCGACAAGCGGCTTACGTTTGCCTGAGCCGTGTTGCCGGGGACCCGCGACCTTTCACCCCTCCCTTCCCACAAGAGCGCCCCGGCCCCCGGCCCCGCCCCCGCCGCCGGCGCGCGCCCCCGCGCACGCTCTCAGCCGGCGCGCGCTCTCACTCCCGCGCAGACACGCACACTCTTTCCCCCTCAGGCGCGCCTCCCCCCCCCCGCCCCCGCAGGCTGAGGCTTCGGCGTAGGGAGGCGGCGGCGGCGGCGCTGCTGAGAGGCAGGGACCGGAGCGCGAAGTGTGTGGGAGTCTGCGAACTCAACCCCTCACTACCCTCCCCTCTCAGCCATCCCCCTCCTTCCCCGCCAGCCTCCCCCCTCCCCCCCCCCCCCACAAGCGGGAGAAATAATGAGCGAGACCGGGCGGCAGCAGCAGCAGCAGCAGCAGCAGCAGCAGCGCCGAGCAGCCCAGGCAACGGCAGAACCGCTCCGGCAGCGGCGGCGGCGGCAGCACCAGCAGCGGGAGCGAGCGCAGCGCTAGCGCGGCGCCGGGACCGCCGCGCTCCTTCCCGGCTCTTGCCCTCCTCCGCCGCTCGCTCCTCTCTCCTCATCCACCTCCTTCCCCTCCTCCTGCTCATTCACTCTTTCCCTCGCTCTCCCCTCCTCCTCGGCTTCTCCCCGCGCCCCGCCAGCCCTCTCGCTCTCCCACTCCCTCAGCCCGTCCTCCCCGCTCCCCTCCTCCCGCTCATTCACTCGCCCCTCTCCTTTCTCCACTCTCTCCCCCTCTCTCCTTTCTTCTCCTTCTTTCTCCCTCCGTCTCTCACACCCCCTCCATTCCCCTGTCTCCTTTCTGACACTGCACTGCAGCTGCTCTTCAGCCCTGCCCCCTCCCCAGTGAGAACAAACCAGCAACATTGCTTTTTTTTTCTTAAAGAGATTTCTATTGATCCGATTAAAAAAAAACAAAAACAAAAACAAAACAACCTTAAGAAACCCCAAAAGCAAAAAAAAAGAAAAAAGCAAAAAAAACAACAAAAAAAAGAAAAAGCCAAAACAAAAGGGAGAACCTTCTCCCCGTAGAAGCGGCAGGAACTGCAAACATGATGGCGGCAGCTCCCATCCAGCAGAACGGGACCCACACTGGGGTTCCCATAGACCTGGACCCGCCGGACTCGCGGAAAAGGCCGCTGGAAGCCCCCCCTGAAGCCGGCAGCACCAAGAGGACCAATACGGGCGGTGGGTATCGCTTCCACCTCCCCGCTGGCCCCATCCCCCGCCGCCCGCCCCTGCTTCCCTGCCTCCCGCCGCCCTCCCTCCCTCCCGCGGCCCGGACACCTCCAGCCCGAACCCGGCGGCTCCCGCGCCCTGCCTCGCGCCCCCTCCCCTGCACCTGCCCCGCACCTCGCCGGTCCCGATACATTTCCATTTCTGTGTTTTATCATTCATCAAAATGGCGACCGGTTTTTTCGGAATAGACCTATCTTTCCCTTTAATCGGTCGAAAGGCTGACCGTTTAAATATCCTAGACCTGGGCAAGGGGGTCCGTTAAGGAGGAAGAGGATGACCCCGAGCGAGGTGATGGCCGCCCGAAGATGCGCGCTGCATTTAACAGTCGGATAAAATAAATAAATAAATGGCACTTGGGTAGCGGAGAGCGAATGACTGGGGCACCGGAGAGTTTTGCTCTCTTCATCCCCTTGGTTTGGGCCACAAGTAGTATGCAAAATCTTGAAGAGTGCATGCTCTTACCGCACTTATACTGTCGGTGCAAAAATCTCTTTGATTTGTCTTCAGGGGTGTGCATACGAGGGTGGGGGTGTCTCGTACTGTGACTTGTTAGTTAACATCCTGCGCTTCCCGGGAAGATGAGTTATAACGGGACCGGTACCGCTTCTTCATTGGCACTGGAGTCATCTTAACAATGCACCCAATGCATCGAGGCAGAGGTGAATTTATCTACAGCATGTACTTTAGAGCCGGATGGGGGTCTTGCGAATGGCACACCCGAAAAATTTGGAACGTTAATGTTCACATAAGGAAGCTGGATTTACCGGGGTGTTTCCTATTTAAGACACCACCAGTTTGACGGAAATTAAAGTTTAGGGAGTTGGCTTTATTTTCTAAAACATTTCATTTCAGTCTTTTTTGGTTCATCCACCCCCTCCGTTTTAATAATTGTGATTCTTTTGGAGAAGGAACATTATCTGGTCACTTTTAAGTGTATTTGATGTAAATGACTCCTAAGCTTTTTAGTATTGGCAAAATTCTTCTTAAGGTCCTTTAATTAATGAGCTTAAACGAGATCATAGTAGACTAAGGAGTGCTAAAGAAATACTCCAGGATTAGTTAGATTTACCAGTCCACATCACTTTGAGTTATTTTCTGGCACTTATTGAAGGCTTGGAATACACCCTACAGTTTGGGTGGATTATTTGGTAGGAGAATGGTTGTTTTGCATACTTTAAGTAGGATACAGGCAATGGCTAATTGTAGTGCTTGTGTGTTTGCTCGTGTCAAATATATATAGCTCATCACTATTTACCGTCCTTTTATTTATTTATTTTGCAATATGTTAAGTGAAGGTTTGTCATGGTATAAATCTCTGAAGTTTTGTTGAAGGGTCAGTTCGTTTTGTTTTACCATAGTAACCACAGATAGAATTGGAAGACTTCCATGTTTGGAATAACAACTGGAATTTAGTCATCAGTTTCTACAGTGTTGCAAAATAATAGAACATGTTTAGATTTTTAATTCCAAGTTAGAAAAAGTATAAATTCTACAGAATGGGAAACATTTCGTATTTATTTATTTTTCAGTGTAATTGGCTTATTTTTGTTCTTTATAAAAACAATTTAACCCCATATTTCCTGCAGCTATATGCCCAGTGGTTTAATCGCTGTTTTTCTCTCTTGAGGGTGGAGGGAGGGTACAAAGTTTAAAATTATTGTTTTAACGGAGTGTATTTCTTTGCATTTTTCAGAAGACGGCCAATATTTTCTAAAGGTTCTCATACCTAGTTATGCTGCTGGATCTATAATTGGAAAGGGAGGACAGACAATTGTTCAATTGCAAAAAGAAACTGGAGCCACCATCAAGCTGTCTAAGTCCAAAGATTTTTACCCAGGTAGGTGCAATGATGAAGAGATTGTTTGATAAATACCCAAGGAAAGGAAAAAAAAAGATCTACCTGTGTTGTGTGCTGTATTGAAAGAATTCTTAATAGTGTGGACTTTATTTAGATATTTGATGTATTAGAGTATTTGTGGAATAATTTTAGAAATATTTTCACTCTTGATTACCTTTGGTTTCTATAATCGATATTCCGTCTCTGATGTAGACCAATTTCGAGATGAATCTTCCTGGGTATTTCTAACTACTTCTTTCTGATTAGGAAAAAAAAAAAAAAGAAACTAAAATTTAAAGATAGAAACCTGGACAGCTGGCATCAGGAAATAGGGTTCTTCTGGAGTTTTCAGACATAATTGTAATGACAATTAGTCTAGAGTGAATTCAGAAGAGGGGATAGAAAGGCTTCTTAAAAGAATGGACCATTTACTTTCTAAATCCATTATGTACCTCTTTCTGCTTCATTGCTTTGTTTGTTGGCCCTGGAGTAAAGAGGACAAGTGCTTCCTCTTCAGATTTTTAAAATATTGTGTTTTTATTTAATTGTGACTAGGAAATATATTATTATATGAGAAGTAGAACCATGCTTCAAAATTTGTGTTATTTAAAAGCTGTGTTTGATCAAAATATGTTAACAGTTTGTGTAGTACTGTAGGTACTGTAACCCAGTGGAATATGGCAAGTTTCCTAGGTGGTATAATTTTTTTTTTTGTACTTTTCAGTGTGTTTTTTAAAATTTTAACTGTTACAGAGTTCTGAGTATTTATCTTTTTAAAAGTCATTTTCTACTTAATATATGGATTTTAAGTTTAATTGGAAAATCTCCGTAATTGAATAGTTATCTCCTAGATAAAACATTATTTGTGTTTACCTTCATGCAGTTTCTGCCATGTTTTTTGATTATTTCATCTTTATGACCATAAAAATATTTGTTCAGTGCTGAGGGGACCAATGCTGCTTATTTTTTTTTTTTCTTGGTGGGAAATAAAAGCTGATTTGCTTTCAGTGATCTAATTCAGTAAGAGTTCTTTAGTACAGCAAAGACATCTGGCATGAATGTAAGCAAAACATTTGGAGGCCAATTGCTTGGTTGTAGAAAATGGACCATTATACTATATAAGAAGGTTTTAGATTGATTGGAACTATCCTTTAGTTATTTAAATTAAATGTACTATATTTGGTAAACATTACACTTGCTAAACTAAGGTGTAGTCTCTTAAATATGATGTCCCTCAAAAGTTTATTTTCTGTGAGTGTAGTTTTGTAGATGGCTTTCCTTGTCTCTGAAACTTTCCTTATGCATTAGGAAAGTTTGCTAACATATTCACATTCTTAAGTTTAAAAGGTATGTTATGATGGAAAAAATCAATGTGGAATTGTGAAAACCCTTGGTACAAATAAAAGCATTCAAAAGAGCTTGATTGCGGAATTAATAACGTTATAGTTCTAGGAAAAGAGCTGCAATAGTAAATTAAATTCACTGTCAATAGATGAAAATGAAATAGCTTTTTTTGCATTATACATGAGGTGGTATCAGATGTGCAGAGATGTTACAGAAAATTGGTGTTTATCAAGGATATTCCAAATAGTAAATTAAATGCCTTTTCATTTGAATATAGTTTATTTTTAGTGGGTTGGGAACGGTACAACTGGAATTAGATCTTTTGTTTTTAGTCCACATAGTTGTGCATTTTTTCTTATTACATTGAAATTGCTTATATCATTTATAGTTCTGAGGCATGTTATTTATATAGAGCAAGAATATCCATTGGAAAAAATGGAAAACTGGAATGTGTTAAAGAAAATTTTGTGTGTGTAGTGACGTAACCTGATCAAATGTGAGTTGAAATGTCTGGATAAAAGAAGACTTATATTCTGCCTGTAACAGGTGGAAACCAATCACAAACTATGGAAACAATTTTAAGGATAAAATAAAACCCTGTAATTTATAAGAAGCTTTCATAACCCTGAGCACTTTGTATTTAAATATGGTTTTAACTAGGTTATTACCTGCACAGATAGATACATCTCTCTTCTTCTGATAGACTTTAATTTTAGTAGTCTTTCTGTTCATACTTGACCATAAGCCTGTGGAATTATAAAAAGTCCTAGTGTTCTTCAACATAGCAGCCTCTGAGCTACTTTCAACTTGGGTTACTCAGATATACTTCGTGGATACTTAGCTTACTCTTCTCAAATGAACTAAATTATAAAACTATGATTTATGAGATGCCCTTTTTTGTGTGTTTCATATATGTACATATGACTCTACATTCCATTAGAATGAATGTGCCTAATGTTTATTTCATGGAGCATTTTTCTATTTCATATTTGTAAGACAGAGTATTTGGGGAAAAGTATGCTTCAGTTGTGTAACTTAATGAATTTTCTCAAATTACCTAAGTTTTAAAACAACGTAATTGTTTTTGGAAGCTTTAGTCAGAATACTGGTGCATTTGAGAATAACTTTCTTCAGGGTGTATATTGCAGGGTACAGACACACTTTGGTGATGTTTTATTAAATTTCAACTCAAATGATATGTGCATTGTTTTTACTATAGCCAGTATAATCTCATATTTATGATATTTGTTTTACTTTCTTTCGCCCTCTGGTTATATCTTTAAAATATCTTAAGCAACCTTGTTTTTTGATTTTTTTATATTTATAGTTGAGATGAAGAAAACATTTTTGTACTTTAATTGGTATGAATTTGGAATTTATAGAACCGTATATTGCATTGTGTATTTTAGCATGGCCATATATTAAATATTTGGGGGAATTGTATGATAAGAATTGTAAAGTACATTTATCAGTTACTGTAATCGGAAAAAAGATTCATTTGACTTTTTGCAGTGCTGTGCAATTCATTTATCTATTTCTAAAAATCTAAATCTTACAAAATACTAACTTATAACCTGTGATTTGTGAATATATCTTTTATTCTTTCTTGTTTAAAGCAACCTAATTTGACTTATTTATATATCCTTTTTATAATTAGGTTACTCAAAGTTATTACCTTTTAATAAAAAACAGCTTTCTCATTTTGGGAAATAAATTACTGTATGCATTTTCAGGATGGTCATAGGATGGTATTATTTTATTCCTTTATTTGATATCTGAAGATGTGATTGTTTAGATTTTGTTAATAAGTAGATTGATTTTATCAGTTAAAATTATTTAATGAATGATTCAGGCAGATAATTGGAAAAGTTTATTAAATATATTATTCTTTGGGAATAATATAGGGTATGTAAAATAAACATTTTCAAGATTTTAGAATACTTCATAGTTTACTTATTCTATGACCCGAGATATTCATTATATCAAACAGGAATTCTCTTATAATCTTAGCATATATTTGTGTGTGTGTTTGTGTGTGTGTGTTTTAAACTGTTTTCATAAATGTGGTTATAAAACTGGATCACCTTTAATATAAATTACTTACTTTTTTTGGTCCTTTAAAACTTGAACTCATTATCCCTAGATTTTATTGCATCGTAATTTTATCTCAGTCCAACTTGGGTGGTGCTTATTTAAAACATCACAAACCATTTATATGTAAAATCTTTAAAAATCAAGAAAAAGCAGAATGTAAGTGAAATTTTCTTTTAGTGAAGGAAATAACCCCACATTGCCTTAATTTTGACAGGGGGAACATTCACTGGCCAATTTAACCTTTAGGACTGGGATTGTGTAAGAATGATCATTCTTTTAGAAATAAGAGGAGTTTGTGAAGTTTAAAATAGATCACTTATTTTGTTTACATTGTTGAAGGAAGAGTATTATTGTATTAGTAGTACAAGATGAATGAATACTTTTGTTATAGCCTCTGAAAGTTGCAGTCTATACTCTTTTCTTTGATCTAAGTTGCAAAGCATCTTAGAAATTTATTGGCATATATTTTAAGGCAAAATTAGCAGGTAAATATAATTATAAGAAGAAAATAAAGTATAATTTGCAGTATTGTTGAGTTTAATAACGATAGCTATCAATTGTGCTGTTTTGGTTTTAGTATTGTCAAAGAGTTGCTAACACATAACGTTTTTTTCCTTTAAAGTTGTGATATTTGTATTTGTCATACTACTAATCGTTGTGGGTTTTTTTTAATATTTTATCTCTATATCCTCAGTTGTAGAAGGAACCATAAGCTTTCACTTATACATTAATATCTGTCTGAAAATTTGTTGTATTTTTAAGATGTTATTTCTCATTTTGAGTAATAGGAAAACAACATATAAAGGAATGTTAGTGGCATAGCACATCTGTATTAAAATTGTAGTTTCTGAAAGATATAATTTTTATACTTAACTCATGAAAGCAAATGTTTTGTGGTATGAAATATTTTAGAAAGATTGAATCAGCATTAAAAATGTTAGCTGTTCATTTAATTTGATTCTTTTTAAAATTTCACACTGATGTTATTATATCTTCTATTATCAATTTAGTAGGTTATGGAACATCATTAATTTATAGAGTCATTGTTTTCATGAATTATTATAGCACGACGTCACTTTGAATTTTGCTATTTGAAGCCTTCTAGATTTTGGGAAAATAGTTCATTTAAAATTTTTGACATTGTAAAGTGATACAGTACGTCTAGCAAAATTGCCTTGCAAATATCACCCCCAAAGGATTTCAAAATAGTCTAAAAATAATGAACACAATTGGTAAAATAGTTCAATATTTGTGTATTGAAGATGTTTCATGTAATATACAACAAGGAAAAACGATCTGTGTCTTGGGAATTCTAAGGAGTGTGTGGTATCACTAAAAACCAAGCTATAAACCACCAGTTAGAAACATGTCTTTTTATAGTTCTGTTCTTTTGTTTTGTTTTGCTCTGGCTTAAAATAATTAATTTTTCTCTTAAATATTGTAAGTAACATTTGCTGAACACAGTTATGCCACTTGTTAACTAAAATTTCATACTATATATATATACACGTATATATATATATAATGTGTATATATTTAAGTTTAATCAGGTCCCACTTGTTTACTTTTGTTTTTATTTCCCTTACTCTAGGAGGTGGGTCATAGAGGATCTTGCTTTGATTTATGTCATCAAGTGTTCTGCCTCTAAGAGTTTTATAGTTTCTGGTCTTACATTTAGGTCTTTAATTCATTTTGAATTTATCTTTGTGTATGGTGTTAGGAAGTGTTCTAATTTCATTCTTTTACATGTAGCTGTCCAGTTTTCCCAGCACCATTTATTGGTACATATATGTTTTTGCCACAGAGTTTAGTCTCAGTTATTTCCAGTTTAGTGGAGCTGTATTTTAAAGGATAACTTTTATGAGCAAGTGCAGCTTTTCAGAATAAAATTGGGGGGGATGAGGGTGGGAGACTTGTGCTTGATTGCCATCTCATTTCCATCTTTGGATGCAGCTCTAGCATAAAGTTAAACAACATCTGCAGAGATCTGACTGACAAACATCTCTCTGGGACTCATCATTGCAGCCTGCAGCAGGTGCATTCAGCTTTGCAGTCTTTTCCAAAAAGAGGTTAGTTTGTTCTAACATTTATCAGTAGACCAGTGGGAGCAAGTGACTAGAGAGAAGAGGTTGGTTGTCACTTGTCCAGTGCTGGAATACTACAGGTAATTGGACTGGACTGGTGGGAACTGCTGCAGTGTGTGTCTCACATTGCACTGCAGCTGCTATGGAGCTTAATTAACCTGACCCTCAGAGACTGAAGTGGCATGGTATGAACCGTAACATGCAAGAAATGAAGCAGTGCTTTTCAGTGCTTTTGATGCTTGGGTTGGTGAAATTTCTTCATCCTGTTCTTTAAAGATACGTTATCAACTTTTCCATTTTTTATGTGGATATATTTGCAGCTAAAATGATTTCCATGAATCTGATAGAATCTACATAAAAAGGAGAGGGGGACTTTAGGTGTAGAAATAAAAATCAAATAACCTTAAGTTAAAATTTATTTAAAATTACTTGTTCCACAGGTATATTTTCAAATCATAAGTGAATGGAAGTAAGTGGAAGTACATTGGAGTTCTTTTAAAATTATTATCCTAAATTAACATTTGTTTATTTTATAAGAGAAAGAACCTATTTAAAATTAAGTAGTATCTTTTTAGCATGTTAGGGACTTTGACAAACAGACTTTGCTGAGTGTTTTGATGTGCTCCAATAAACAAGACAGGAATAGTATGTTAAAAATGTTTTTAGGATGCTTTAGCTTAACATAGGAGTGCTGTTGAAATGGTTTTTGACCACAATTTATTATAAGTAAATTAAAAGTTGATTATAATAAAAACTTTTTAAAAGTCTGTCATTCATTTCTTTTGTTTTCAGTTTCTTGATCTATTTGAAATATTGACAGTATGCTTCTATGACACGTACAGAAGTTTCCTGTATGTTCTAATAGTATTTGCATTAGTTAGATATTTCATCACAGTCCTGTTTATCAGTTGGCCTTTGCACAGAAAACAGTTCTTAAATCTGGCAAAGTGCTATACCATTTTAAAATAATTCAGAATTTTGAAATGTCATTTGGATTCTTTGTGAAGCAGTTTCATTATTTTGACTTTTTGTTAGTCTCACTAAGTTAAATTTTTTGGTATCCATTGGCTCTTAACTTGTCAATTACTCAAGAGTAATTAAGTTTTGGAGTTTGCAAATTTTTGGAACCCCTTTACTTATCTTGAAGGAATTTTTATGAGAGTGGCCAGTAACTATTTGATTCTGAAGTTACTGTCTGTAAGAAAAAAGAACTTTTAAATTTTATCTTAATTTGGTTATGAAGAATTGGTAATTTATTAGTAATTATAGTAATTGTGGGAAATACGATTAAAATAATAGTCTCTAGAATTGGAGAGTTTCATTTTTCCACTTTTAAACATATTTTACTTTTTAATCAAAATTTTTTATTTTTTATATTGTGGAATGTTATTTTATTAATTCTCATCAATATATTCTTTAAAATTTCACATGTAAGATGTTTTGATATTTAATAAGAATAAACATTTTAAGACTACAAAGTAGAAAAAAAGAATATTATGTACACAAGCAAACTTTTTGAGATATTTTCAACATTGCTAAGTTTCAAACCATGATATGGATATCCTTTTCCATGACATACTTGATCATGAAAATACATAATATCTACACTCCATCATTCATCTTTTGCTGCTTCCTGCAGGGCCTGTCATAGCATCGTTGACAGGACCAGATGAAAAATGAAATCAGTATCTTGAGTTTTTTAACAGCAAAATGATTCAGGTAAGATTATTTGGTGTGGAAAATAAAACATTTTTTAAATTATTCTTATACTCATTTAATAATTGATACTTTTAAAATTATTTTTTTCTTATTTCAAGTCCTGTTTTATGTCTTACTGATGTTCAGTATATTTTCAATATCCAGTGAACTTTATTCTGAACTCAGTAATGTTTAAGTTTCAGACTGTGGTGTTTCTTACTTTTCTTGTGATGCTTGGCATACTTTTTGAAACTTTGAAGAGTAACTTTTCTTTTTTAACGATTTTTGAAAACAGTTACACATTGAAGGGCCCATAGTTCATTTGTAGGATAAATTTTCCCATAATGAACTTATTAATTAAATAAGACTTCAAATTCTGCGTTTCTTCTAAGGTATAATAAATAATACTGTGTTGACTGAATTTTTGGAAATCATTGTTGAAGAAAGTTGCCTTCATTTAAATTGTTAATAATTTGCTGTCCTAGTACTTAGATAGGGCAGTGACTTTAAGATTTAGTAATTAGAAAGATAGAATAGAAGGAATGGGGTAGTGCACTTTATTAACACAGAATAGTAGAGAATTCGGTATATATTTTTGTTCTATGTTGCTAAATGTTTTTGATTAACTGCAGCTTTTCAATTTTGGTTATGTTCATTTTTGAAATACTTGTTTTTGAAGGAGTATGTGTTGGGCACAATTGAGCCTATACTTGGAGACTGTTCACTTACACACATAGTTTTATTCTTTGTATAAATCCTGTGTTTTTATTTTTCTAAGACTAGTTAATTTTTTAAGCCAGGAAAGTACTTTTTAAAAAAGTCTAGTTTCATTCTTCACTATGAAATCTGTCCGGAAGTTTTTCTCTTATTAATTATTGTGTGTATTTATAGATACTTCCTAGGAGTCCAGGTGTCCTTTGGTTATTATGAATTAAAATTATTACAAAGCATCTTTTCTTTGTAAAGGACTATGGGTATGTTTTGCATCATCCTAAAATGTTGTTCTTAATTGTTACTGTCTCCTTAGGTTTTGCTTACTTTTTTTTTTTTTTAATATTATATGGCATCTTCTGGCAGTGACTTAGTGAATATTGAAGGGGCTTAGGAGTATCCAAGAGGCTTTTTATTTTTTCATTTAAAGGAATTGGAAAAATTATAGAATTGTGAAACTAGATGAAAGAAATGGCACTTAAGTGTGATCTTTTCCAGAATCTTCATTTAATAGTTGAGAAAACCAAGATACAAAGAGTGATATAGGCCAATAATTGTCCTCAACTTTTAAATGCGATTTTGAATTTGTGGTACAGTTTTAGTAGGTAGTTTATTCTCATTTTGCTTTCCCCCGTTTTTTTCCCTCCTCTTTTTGAATATAACTCTCTGAGGATATGTCATCATTTCTCTCACCTAGTTTTAAAATAAATACACTCCCCACTCCCACTTTTTTATACTAAGTTGAAAGCACAGTAGTTATTTTACAGTAATTGTTGTTGATTTTGATTTGGTATACTCTAAGGCCAAAGACAGGTCCTCTTTACCATATATTAAAAAACAAATGATCTGATAGATTATATTGCCTGGAATATAAACTGGTCATTTTCTGTATTTTCAAAATTGTATTGCTTGAAAGTGACAGTATTCAGGATGATTTGATTTCTACAACTTTTGTTGCTTTCTTTCATTTGCAAAGTCCTTTCTTTTCCTTCTTTTCTTCTTATTTTCCCCCTTCCTTTGTTCCTCAGCTCAACTTTTTAATTTCTTCACTTTTGGTTAAACTGAGTATTGGCTTTGCTAAAAAAAATAAAGACTTTCTAAGTCAGATTCTGCTTTCAAGGATATATATATATATATATTTTCCATATTTTTGACTTACAAAATTTCCTTCAGTATTGCATATTTGGCTA
The DNA here is from genome assembly GCF_002263795.3 of Bos taurus. NCBI lineage: Eukaryota > Metazoa > Chordata > Mammalia > Artiodactyla > Bovidae > Bos > Bos taurus. The sequence goes on along the minus strand of NC_037348.1, from coordinate 36,867,171 downwards.
GGTAGTCATAACAGTTGGTTTTAAAAGGACAGAGTATTATGATTAAGAAATAAACATGAGGCTAATTTTAAGGTAATCTAAGTAAAAGTAAGATACATAATAAAGTAGTTATTAATTTTAAAACATAATTATTTTTTTTTTTGTCTACCCATTTCATTAAATTGGTCCACTTCTTGGTTAATTAGAATTCTGATGCTCTTTGCATTTCATTATAGGCTTAAGCACTACTTTCTAACATAATCACAGAAGTTACTTAATGTGATTTTGAAGGTATTTTTCCTTCATGGATTTAAATTAAAACAAAAAATTTTGTCATAGTCTTTACTTACTTTAGTAGACTACTAGCATTAAGCTCGGAGAAGGCAATGGCACCCCACTCCAGTACTCTTGCCTGGAAAATGCCATGGACGGAGGAGCCTGGTAGGCTGCAGTCCATGGGGTCGCTAGAGTCGGACATGACTAAGCAACTTCACTTTCACTTTTCACTTTCATGTATTGGAGAAGGAAATGGCAACCCACTCCAGTGTTCTTGCCTGGAGAATCCCAGGGACGGGAAGCCTGGTGGGCTGCCGTCTATGGGGTCGCACAGAGTCAGACACAACTAAAGCGATGTAGTAGCAGCAGCAGCAGCAGCATTAAGCTTCATTGATATGAAAAAATTTGTCATCCTACATGCTTGCTATATGTTCAGCATGTAACTCAGTGCTTTAAACATCTGTGGCATTTGAAATATAAATCAATGTGTGATTGAATGAATGACTAGTCTGAGGCTTCATCTGTGAGTGTTGTGGATATAGAAGCAACCTTCAGTTTTTCATTATATTTCTAGTTTAATGGGATAGTATCAATACAATGGATGTAGAAGGCAGTTCATCTTTAGTTGTTTATTGTGTTTATAGTTTCTTAGGGGTGAGTATCTGTGTGAGGAAAATCTGATGTTGGATAAGAAATGAGTTCAAAAATCAATCAGTTAAGAAATGGCTATAGACATGTTAAGATAAATATGGACTAGGTCTTAAGAAAGAAGAGTAGAATTTCATTTTCTATTTAGCATGTTGTCTTCTGTAAAGAAAAGTGAAAGCCAATATTACAGTACTTCAAAGCCATCTCCCATATGAAGATTAATTTTAAAATACTGTCTTAAGAAACACGAGCTTAACTAACATTTATTTATTAATAAAATAATAAAAAGTACCTGTGTACAAGATGTCAGAGTTATATTACATCATACTTTGCCACATGGCTACCTATGTAGTAAGGAATAATCTACTGATCACTTTTCTTAAGATACCTTGAAAATCAAAGATTACTAACCACTAAATTAAGATTACATTATTAAAAATAGGATTAGTAAATTTTTGTTTTAATATATTTTAATATCTCTTCCTCCCCCCTGTAGTGGAGAAGTAAAGGTATAAATATATTACAGCTTTTAGAAGCTGGACTAAAATTTTTACTCATGAGAAAAGCATACCAACTGTTGTAGTAGATTGGAATTTATACGTTTTGAGTTTGACTAACTTGTATACTTTATTTGAAATTAAAATTTTAGGAAAGTTATTGAATATGGTTTTCTTCAAAGTCTTTTAAATGCTTTCTTAAACAGAATTTAGAGAGGTATGAAGTATTAGTGTTCATCTCATAATAATAGATTGTTTCATTTTTACTACAGTAAACCAGTGAAACTTCTAAGATTTAATAGATAAATATATTTTGTTTCATGCTTAGCCCATTGCATGTGTGTGTGCTAAGTTGCTTCAGTTGTGTATGACTCTTTGCAACCCTGTGGACTATAACCCACCAGGCTTCTCTGTGCATGGGATTCTCCAGGCAAGAATACTGGAGTGGGTTGCCATGCCTTCCTCCAGGGGATCTTCCCACATATTTATAAATTCAGTTTATTTTAAAAAAATTCATGAAGAGTAATGGATTACAATAACTCTTAAGTGTTTCTTTATTTGACTGCTTCCCCTGCATTGTCTGCCACTATGGCCAGATTTTAACTTTCTGGTGGACATTTATGTGTTCCCTCTGGGGTTGGGACTAAATACACAATTCTCTGAAGATCTTACTGTCAAGCAGGGGGTGATAAGAAACAATAAAGATAAATATCTGGTTATAATGAAAATTGATAATTGTATAATGATAGAATTATGTCTGGAAGTGGAAACTGCCTCTGTCAGTGGCAAGATCTTGAGAGAAGAGGGTATACTTCGGAAAAGACTTCAAACAGGAGCTGACAAAGTTTTGAAGGTTGAATTTTAATTTGCCTGGTAGACAGGAGTGGAAGGTCACTTGAAGCAGAGACTGTATACATAGTGACGAAATTATGAAAAATACCCCTCGTATATTCAGGGATCCAAAAGTTATTTGATATTACTGGGATAAAAAGTAGATATTGCTGTGGGGAAAGAGTGGGAATAGGGAGATACTGTCATTAATAGTACAGATAAAAAATGTATTACAAATGTAAAAGAGAAAAGTGTGATTGAAGAATATTCATTTTGGGGACATTCATTAGCAAGAAATATTTGAAAGAAAAAATACATCTATTACGTTTTTAAAATGAATGACAGAGTACTATAATTAAAATATAATATTTCTATAAATGTGAATAGTGATATTTGCATGGTGGCGGAAGGATTGCCTTAGTTATCTGAAAGCAGGGTAGTAGACTAGAGAGGCTTCCTCAGCTTTATACGTAGAATTAAAGAGAAGACTAAGAGGAGCAAGGGAAGGGTGAGGCAACTAGTGATACAGAAAAGAAATTTAGGAAATACAGAAGCTATCTTTTGTTAAGCAACTATGTGCTCTGAGGGTAGAAGAAAAAGGTGTGGGACCCAGTGATGAAAAATGTCAGTGAGGAATGTTTTGCTGTATTCAGGAAAGCTCTGGAGATAGAAATTGGTTTTTCACATTCATTCACATTTATGTAACCTGTTGGCTACACAGGTGCATTTAAAGTTAGTGACTCAAGTGGTTTTTTTTTACTAGTTTGCCTTTGATTAATAGCTATTTAGAATCATATAGCTGATAAAAATTTTCACCTTCCTTAAATTATATGAATATGTAGGCCTAGTTTCTAGCTCTCTTGGTATATGAACATTTATTTTTAATTTGATGAAAATTAGTGATTTGTACAACGTATGCATTTTTAATGTGCGAATTTTAATTTTTGGTAGTGTTCAAACACTGAAGTTTTGGTATGTGATAGACATTGGTGTGTGTTATGTCAGTGAAAAAACTGAAGCTCCTTACTCATTGTTAGTTGATTCTCTGTTGTGTAATTATTTTGTTTGGAATTTCAATTGATTATTGAGATTCAGCAGGATTCTCTATCATTGATGTTTATTTCATATAAGAATCAGTCTTAATTGATAATCTATCAACTCCAGATGAGTTTAAAAAGTGATTGTGAAAAATATGGCACTGTTTTACATTTGGAAAATGGGATTAAAATTTCTCTAGCATTTATACTTATTTGTGGAATTATTGGCTAGTTGTGTAGAGAAACATTAAAAAATTGAACAGCTGAAATGACATTAAGCACCAGATGGGAATTTGAAACAAAAATATTCACTGTGTAATCTTTATTTAAGTGCTGTTCATAATTCAATAATACCAGTTGTGTAACTCAAGATTGATTTCAGTATAAAAAGGAAGCATAAGCAGTGTCTCATTGCCTTCAAATTGATATACATATCATGATATGGTAACATAACTTATTCTTTAAGGGATAGATAATGTAGGTAAGATGACTGCATACATTGCAGAATCAATGCAATTCTCTCTGAGAAAGTTTGTGAAGAAACTTTGGGTATGTGAATTGTCACATTAAATTTAATATCTCGTGAATTCTGCCTTTAAGATGATCCTCTATTTTACATTTACACATATATTTTAAAAGAAAATTTCCAGCCATGTTTCATTACAGTAATGTTTGACATTCTTTCTTCTGAAGTACGTACCTATTCTGTTTAAAGAAAGGTATGTTCCTTTGAAAGCTTTATCATATTTTTAGCTACACTGGTATATTTGACATCTTGTTTAAAAACTAGAATGACTCTAGATGTGAAAACACAAACTGTGATAATAAGCTAGATATGCCATATGTGGCAGTTTACGTTGGCATATATCTCAAATGGCATGTTTAATGTACTGTATTACTAAAATTAGTAATTTTACAGTGGAAGACTGCTACTTTTATTTTACAGTCTTTCGCTGGTGGGCTTAGAATGCTGACAGACCCTTTACTTTGTAAATTCTTGTTTTCAGCCTTTGCAAAAAAATCTTTTCGCCATTAAAATGATCTACTTGGGATCTCTCTTAGTAGCTAACTTATTCTCTGGAGTTTGTGAAAATTAATGAGATCTGCAAGTAAGCAGCATGCAGTTTGACAGATGACTATGAATGTGAATAGTAGTTACATATATTGTATTTTTGTTAAGGAATAATAATGCTAATATATTTGATATAGCCAAAACTGATTTAGTAAAATAAATAATTAAGAACTGAAAATGGTATTTTTATTTTTAGGAAATGTATAGATATTAATAGAAAAAGCATGGAGCTTCTATGTCTGTATACCATTTATAAAACCATTTAAAGAGAACTTCAATACACATTGCCCTTTTATGATACAATACTCAACTATAAAATCATATTTCAGGTTTCTTGAACAATTATTTTTGAATTTTTAAAAATACTGCTTTTATCAAAAAATTTCTGAAAACCTTTCAAATGCTTCAGCAGACTGCATTGAAAATAAGTAGAAACTCTACAATGTGAGGGAGATAATTTAGGTAAATGAAAGGGATAAATAAATAATTAAGGACTGTGTACATTTTTTGACTAAAAATATGCAGAACAAATACAATTCTGTTTGAGGAAAATTTTGAAGATATTTTATGTTTAGGAATTGTTTCAAATAACATTTAGTAATTTCAGTATCTTTTAAAGGGCCAGGCTCTGAATTCTTTTTTTTTTTTTTTAACTTTACAAGATACATTGTAAAGTGAATTCTTTTATGTACGTATTTAAACTATCTCTGTGACCATTACTGGGAAAAGTCATAGTCCTGTTTTTAAAAGTCTAAAACTGTATAACTAAAACTTATTATAAGTAAGTAGTACATAAAAGTATTTTACTAATCATGACGTAATTAGATGTTACATCACTATACTTAAGTATCAGTGTAGCCAGGAATTTTTTATATCTGTTTTATAGTTGAGGAAAATAAGATAGTGAAGGTTAAAATGATTTGTCATATAGAAAGTTAAAAATGATGAACCTATTTGTTTACTGTTATTCTATAACACTCTGCATCAGACTGCTTATTAATTTGAGTTCAAAAACATAGTATTCAAAATTTAGGTAAGGTTTACCAAATTGCCACATTTGACCTGGCACTGAGAAATAGATATTTTTTATGGATTGGTAATTCCCCTTCTTCATCTGGAAATCCTTCAGATTTCAGTTTTACAATTGAAAGCACAACTGTAATAATTAAGCAAAATAGAGACATAAAACACGTTTTCTGTTCTGACCAGACCTCTGTAAACATAGACCTTGATGTCGTCTGTATGTTTCCCATCTTTATATTGCTGTTAGACATTAAAAGAGTTTGAATTTTTGCCTTGTCTATGAAGTTATTTACATGAAATCATTTGGTTGTTCTGTTTAGCATTGTACGATTTGCCTTTCAGATTTTATATCATATATGACCACTGCTCTAGAGATTTGTTAAACTGTAGTCTTACGGTTAGTAAGGTCTAGTCAAATCCCTATGATAGTGCTTACTATAATCAAAGTTTTTATGAAGATAATATGCTTTGATATTATACAGTAGAGTTTATTAAGGAATTGTCAAGCCATATCAGTACTTTTTAGTGTTTTCTGGGGATATAAGATGGAATACAAGACTCCTAGACAACATGTGATGTCAGACAGAGCAGAGTTTGAATCCAAGCTCTGCCACTTAACTAGTATGATTTTAGTCAAATCTTTTAATCTTCTTGGACCTCTGATTTTCTCATCTGTGTGTGATTAGTTCCTCTTGTATAGATATAAGATATTAGGGAAAAATATAAAACCATTTTACATAATACCTAACATATAATAAGCATTTTATGACTTATCTTTTTTCATCTCCTTCTTCTCATATTTGTTACATTTAATAATACTATGTTTAAAGCAGAGACTCTAATGTAAAACAAATTATATTAATGGGGTAGTAAAAAGGAAAGCTTGCTCTAAGGATTTTTTCAAGATTGTTTTTTTCTCTTAATAACTAATTGTTATAAAAATGCAGGTAATACAAAGAAAGCTAGTTAGCCTCTCCTCATCTTTTAGGATAATTAATATAAATAATTTGGTATGTATTCTTTCAGATTTTACAAATGCCTTTTTATATAGGTCCATATTTTTAGTAGATAATTACAAATGATATTTGTTGTTAAAATTTGAAATAAGTTTTCAACAAATTGCTTCTTTTGGTTAATGGACTTATGAAGTTTCTACGGTGGCCTTCCAGTCTCACCTATGTGGATATTTTTACTTGCATAGCCTAAAAATATGTTCTGTCATACCCCTGAATATATGCAGAGCTTTGTTTGTTTGTTTTTCACCCATATAGTTGGGATAAAAACTAGGGGCATGATTTTATAATATTTAACTAGATTAAATCTCATCTGCAGCATGTGGGCTTATTTGTATTAAGACTCTTAAAAGTTAACGTAATTGGTTAGTCCCTCTTTCTTCATTGTACATTAAAAATATTGATCAGAGCTTCAATGGGAATAAATCAGGTGGCATGTAGGATATTTAATACTTACTTTCATGATCTTTTTTAGGATACTAAGATTTCTGAAAATTCTTTTCCTATTAGTCAGAAAAAAAGTCATAGTGTATAGAATGATAAAACTAGATATTTAATGATATACATGATGATTCATAAGGCTTGTTTTTTAGCTTAAATTTTCAATTGCTTCTGTGAAGACCTTAAGAATTTTAGTTCATGCAACTTCCATGAAAGATCTAAGAAAATTTACTAATGCAGTGTTATGAAGAGTGTCTTTTAGGGGTCACGATTTATTGCTTTACATTTCTTAACAAGTATTCGTATTTTCTGTGAGTCATCACAAAAATTCTTCGTTGGCATTATGGTAAAATTCTTTTTTATTATTTGCCTATATTTTATTATAACTAGTGTATAAGCTTAATGCTGTATTCAGTATCCTTACATCTTAAATATTATATACATATTAAATATTTTAAGTTTATCTAATACTATGAAAACAAAAACAATATATATGATTTTGTTTTGTGTGAATGCTCCTTTGAGGACAATAAATAAATCATATTGATTTGGGGATTGCTTTATAGAAAATATAAAATATTAGTGAATGTTTATTATGGTATTGAGTAAATTCAGTTTTGTATTTAGAATGTTACACCTTTGAATATATAAAAATACTAAATGCTATAGTAAAAAATGAAATGAGAAACTTTTTGCAAAAGATAATTTTAATTCCAGAATTATTGAATATTATGGGCCAAATCTTTAGAGCAGTATGTTTATTTAGGATACTTAGAATGTGTACAATGACAATGAAGTCGTCAAATTGAAATGAGAGTAATATTGAAAGCTGACAGTTTACAAAAGAGGAACGTGTATTTGCCTAGGGTAGAGATCACTAAGGGTTATCTCTGTTTATATTAGGGTATGGTTTTGAGAAATAGAGCAATTTGAAATAGGCTGTGAATGCTGGAAATAATCCCAACTTCCTTCTTTCGTGTAACATTTTAACTTTTTTTGGTAACTAAGGCAAGAGGCCCCACAATATATGATGAATTTAAGTATCAGTTACAGAATATCCTGTCATACTAGATTGATGATTTTACCCTCCTATTTCACTGATGAAAAAAGTAACTGAACAAAATTTCACAAGCTTCCACCATTAGATCTAGCAACCTAACTACTTCAGTACCTATATGGTCTATATTTTCTCTTATTCTGATAAACTGTCCCTGCCCCTAGGAAAGGCCAATCCTTTACTTTTATTCTAGATTCCATGCCTTCTGGGGTACTCAAGACATTTTTTAGAGATTGTTTCTTCTTTCCTGGGTTATCTGATAAAATCCTCTCCTAGTCTATTCTTTTTTCTCAACCTACAAACATACTGTTATTTCTCCAGTGTTAAAAAAAGGGCATATTCTCTTAATCACACTGCCTGTTCTGGTTACCAGGCCATTAACAGTAAAATGCTTCAAACTACCTGTCCATAGTTGTGCTGTCTCCAGTTTCTCTCCTCCCATTTTTCTTTAAAAACTATTTTAATTAGGATTTTGACCCCATCCTTCCAGGAAAACTGTTGTTGTCAGGGTTACTGGTGACTTTAATGATGATAATTTAGTGGTCAATTCTCAGTTCTTATCTTTATATACAGTCTGTATGTAGCATTTGACATAGTGATCACTGCGGCTTTGAAAAACTTCTTTCTTCATCCAGCTTACATCTACCTAGCGATTGCAGCCTTGAGTTTCCTTTGTTGGTGTCTTCTCATTTCTCTGAGCTCAGTCCTCGGACCACTCTTTCCTTTTTTCTTTACATTGTTACTCCCTTGGTGATCTTAGTCAGTGTCATGATTTCAAATAACCATATGTTCTTTGATGACTACCAAATATTTATATCCAATCTGGATCTTTCATCTGGACTCTAGACTAATGATGCACCTTCCCACTTCATATCACACGTATGTCTAATAAGTATGTTAGAATTAGATATGATTTTATATATTCTAATGTTTCTGGTCTCAAAATCTACTTCTCACACAGGCTTCATTTTAATTACAGCTTCATCCTTCCAGTTTTGTAAGGCCAGAAATCTTGAAGGCATCCTTACCTTCTCTCTTTTCAGTCAGATTTTACATCTAATTTGTCATGATTCTGATTGTTTTTAAGATATGCACCTTAAATGAAAGCTGAAAGCAAATATTGAAAGCAAAAGTAAATGTTGAAACCGTTCGTTTTGCTCTGCTTAGTCAAGAAAAGAATTAACTAAAGGTGGTTGGCTATGAATTCAGTATGTTAAAACTCTTTTGGGAAAATGGCAGAAAGTACTCTGTCCTAGTTACTGTACTGACTAGGTTGAGCCCCCAAGTTATAATTTCAAAAGGTAAAGCACTGGGAAAGCTAGATTCATGTTTAATTTTATGTTATAGGGAATTCTTGTAGCAAGCAGTCTGTACCCTAAGGAATATCAGTGTATTCATTAGAGTAGGATAAATATTTTTGTACCTGCAAGAATTGATTTTTAAAGAATAAATATAAAGCAGTAAGGTTAATAAAATTTTAAATAATACTGGTTCATTGGGTTATACCAAAATGAAATCCATTTATCCTTGAGGACACAATTAGCTTAAAATGTAAATCATGTTAGGTGGTATGTACACATAAATGATAAATATATATACACTGACCAATTTGGAAAATTTTGTTAAATCAAGACTTGATCTTTTTCAAGGACTATGCATTAAAGAAATTGCATACCTCAAAATTATCCAAATGGTAAATACTTTCCTATAAAATATTTTGAGATGCTTTTATACTTATCAACTATGAATCTTCTCAATTTTATAGTCCATGAAAACTTAGTCTAGTTAGTGAATTTCATTTCTCTAAATCAGTTCAGTTCAGTTCATTTGCTCAGTCGTATCCGACTCTGCAACCGCATGAACCGCAGCACACCAGGCCTCCCTGCCCATCACCAACTCCCGGAGTTTACCCAAACTCATGTCCATCGAGCTGGTGATGCCATCTAACCATCTCATCCTCTGTTGTCCCCTTCTCCTCCTGCCTTCAATCTTTCCCAGCATCAGGTCTTTTCAAATGAGTCAATTCTTTGCATCAGGTGGCCAAAATACTGGAGTTTCAGCTTTAACATCAGTCTTTCCAATGAACACCCAGGACTGATTTCCCTTAGGATGGACTGGTTGGATCTCCTTGCAGTCCAGGGGACTCTCAAGAGTCTTCTCCAACACCACAGTTCAAAAGCATCATTTCTTTGGCGCTCAGTTTTCTTTATAGTCCAACTCTCACATCCATACATGACCACTGGAAAAGCCATAGCCTTGACTAGACGGAGTTAATTTTTACTATTTTCCTTTTATTCTATACTCAGTTATTAATGGAAATTGTATTATTTAACAGAATAAAATAATTGAGTTTTTATAGAGCCAATATAATGTTTTTAATCAAATAATTACATAATAATTTGACTTCCTTTCTAGTCACGCATTTTATTAGTATGTCTTACTGACAATCTCTGGAAATAATCTATGAGAATAAGACAAAATAAAGCTCTATACATCTCAATATATAAATGATACAGTAGAGGAAGTTTGTTTAGTCACTGTGGTGTAAAAAGGGAAAATTGTGGTAGTTGTGGTTTCCTGGATTACAGGGATAAGAATATGTGGATTTGTATTTGGTTTCATTTTAAACTTTAACATTTAAATTTAATTTTCTGGTTCAAGATTATGGCTTAAAGTTTGTGACTTAAAATATTTTACTCTGATCTGCTTAATATTAAATCATCCCTTTGTATTAGTGCTCATTTATGTGAGGTTTGGGTTTCCATATCATTCATACATATTATTTTGGAAGAATCTGTATTGTACTATTTTCAGATGGCTGATGGACAGATTTTATACAGGTTTATCTGACTCCAGAGCCCATAGTCTTTTTACCATATAATATTATGACAAAAAAATTCCTTTGAATGAAGGTATTTTTTTCCCATATCTGGCGTATTTTTAAAGTTTCTTGTATTAAAGTTTTATTTTGAAAATGTTATTATGGGTTTGATTTTAGCATGCTCAAATTATGCTTTTAATCTTCATTCTTATAGCTTTAAGATTTATCTACATAAGCAGTTAAAACATTTAGACTATGGTCATATTTAATAAAAGTTATATGTAAGTAAGAAACACAAATTGGAATTTTAACATGTTTCTTGATGAGTAATTTTTCATGTTTTTCTTTAAGTTTAGTGTTAAGTAAGGTAAGGATCTCCAGTTTTGCAAATACATAGTTACCCATGTATGTAATTAGCAAGTATTTATTAAAGACGGATTATATACCTGGCATTTTACTGTGTGCAGAGGATACAAATATATTTCAGGTCAAAGCTCTTCTTAATGATAAGGTATAAATTTGGAGATTTAGGTGAAAGCTTGGTTGTGTAGGGCCATTTAGTCTGTCAAGTAAATTGGATTTTTATCTTAAAATTGGATTATATACAACATGTTTAAAGGAGTTTCTAAATCTCCTGTTACTACATATTCAAACCTACATCAGTGACCAAAACTCCTACATGATAGTGGATGTATACAGCTTTTAGAGAATTATTAATTTACCTAGAACAGATTTGATAATATAGTTAAGATTTTTAAATATAAAAAGCCATTATGTTTGGAGTAGTTTTAAAATTTGAAGTTATTAACTATTTTCTCAAAATATTTTTTGGTTTTAGTTTAAATGACTACTAATTTACTAATTTATGTGGCTCTGTTCAAAGCTGGAAACCAAAGCTGTTCGCTGTACCATTGTTTACATTGAGACCCTGTTAAAGAGAAGGATACATGCTGAAACAAATAGAATTAAATGATTTTAAATTAAGAATAAATGACAGTCTGTTCTGTTATACATTAATCATATCTTTAGAGTTTTACTTTTTCCGATTTTATGATAGCAATTTCTGTTTTTGAAAGACTTTAAAACTGTGTTATCTTTGTTTTCTTGAACTGTATTTAAAATATAAATGTAAGATCTGATATAGTTCAGCCTCTTGCTTTTATTATCATCCACTTTATGTATTAATACTTTTGCTCTGGGCTTGCTGAATATCCCTAGATAAAAGACTAAAATTGGGCCAGCTGATTTTGCTACTCAGTTTAACATATATTTCCAAATTGAACCAGCTCTTATTGTTATTATCCTTTTGTTTATCTCTATTTAGTTTTTTATCCTGTGCCTACTTTTTTAACTTTTTTTTGGTCATTGTCAACCTAGAAACTCACCCCAATACCTTCATACTTTCTTAAGTGATTGTGCTTCCTAGTTTACTTAGATCTTATTCAAGGACCTCTATCAACTTCTTTCATACTTCAGATTATTCTGTAATTTCAACTTTGAAAGTTAAAGGTGAAGTTGCTCAGTCGTGTCCAACTCTTTGCGACCCCATGGACTGTAGCCTACCAGGCTCCTCCGTCCGTGGGATTTTCCAGGCAATAGAACTGGAGTGGGTTGCCATTTCCTTCTCCAGGGGGGATCTTCCTGACCCAGGAATCAAACCCTGGTCTCCTGCATTGCAGACAGACGCTTTACCCTCTGAGCCATTGCCTAGATCTCTAGAGAGGGAATTTCCTCTTCCTCTTTTGAGGCTATCATTTATCTTGTTTCTTTTTTCCTTTTTAAGACTCTTGTTTTATCATCTTTTTTTCCAATCTTTTAATTTTTCAGTAGTTTCTCCTTGCTTTAGAAATATATATCTTTCTTATTTATCTTAAATTACAAAAGACTGAATCCTTTCTTTGATAATGATAATAACCTTATGGTTTCTGCCTCTCTCTACTTTCCATAACCATCCCATTTCTTGACAGGATAATCTGTACACTTTATTTTCTATTTTTCAGCATTTTGCTACTCTTGAAGTTATCTAGCTCCTTTAAAGTTGATTGGAATCCTCTTAGTTCCCTAACTCACTGAACTAACTTTTCAGTCATATAGTCATCACCTCCTTTTTACTTTACTGTAGCATTCCATGTTGATAACCACTCTCTTCTCTTGGTACTTTCCTTCCTTTGACATTCTTGACATCATAAGATTCTCTCTTATTGTCTGTGTAACTGTATTTTCTCAAGCATTTTGTTGATTTTTCTCTCTTTTTTAATCATTCCATAAATGTAGTAGTAATTCTGTCCTTGCCCCTGTAGTTTCCCCTGAGTTATTACCTTTATTCAGATCATTCTTAAGTCCTTATATACAGCTCAAAACTGTTTTGAAATTTTATTTGTGTGCATCTCATCATAGATATGTTTCATGTATTTCAAAACAAATCTGATGATTTAAACCTTATTAAAAATCTTTATATAAATTATCTGATTTATGTAATTTGGCCTGTTCTCTATCTAGAGATATTTGGTTCTCTTTCTAGAGATATTTGGTTGTCTTTCTATATTAAACCTTCTTGAATATATACACACACGCATGTGTGCGCGTGCGCACACAGACACACACATCTTCTCACCATTCCCATCTATCATTAAGGTTTCAACTTATATATTTCATGATTTAGGAAATCTTTTCTGACTATCTAAATCTAGTTATGATAACCTTTTTTTGTGCTTGGGGAAGCATTCCGTACTTCTCATGCCTTTTCCAATTGCAAATTTTGTTTAACACTGTAGGCTACTAGCTCTATGACAGTGTATCCCTGCTGCTGCTGCTGCTGCTAAGTCACTTCAGTCGTGTCCGACTCTGTGCGAGCCCATAGACGGCAGCCCACCAGGCTCTTCTGTCCCTGGGATTCTCCAGGCAAGAATACTGGAGTGGGTTGCCGTTTCCTTCTCCAATGTATGAAAGTGAAAAGTGAAAGTGAAGTCACTCAGTCGTGCCCGACTCAGCGACCCCATGGACTGCCAGCCCATCAGGCTCCTCCATCCATGGGATTTTCCAGGCAAGAGTACTAGAGTGGGGTGCCATTGCCTTTAAGGTCTTTTACATGGTAGGTTTACAATATATAATGTTTGCATTTATGAACAGGTGAGTGGAAGAAGAACTCAGAATATCACAACCTGTTTATTTTTATAATTTGTAACTCTACCTTCTTGCATTCTGTTTTAGTTACTGGTATTAGTGATTTTCAATTTACCTAACCTAAAAACAAAAAAAAAATTAATCATCATTGATTTTCTTCTCGTTTTTATTTTCCTCTTCTTTTCTCTCTAATTTTTGCCATTCTGTCTGTTGTGCCCAGTGAATTGTATCCTGAATTAGTCTTCCGCTTTATGTTCTTGCTGTTTTTCTGCATGATAAGCTGTTTAATCTGCAACCATGGTGTGTATAGATTCTACTGGGGTTGTAGAAGACCTTAACTGGAATATTTCCTAATATCCCAATCTTCTTTGGTTTAAAAACAAACCTCTAAGCTAGTGTAATATGAAATTTGAATCTCATATCTGACTTCAGTTTCTTCTTCTGCCCTAGTGCTAGTCACACTTTGGCCCTAGGAACTTGAAGTTGGTAAGGTCTGTTATTTCTCATTCTCTCTTTCTGTCTTTAGACTTCAGTAGAGCCATAGATTGATTCTGAGATACCACTCCCCTCCCCCATTTCTGGTTTTGGTACATGTAGATTAGGGTTTAGTTGGAAAGAGATGGGCAAAACTTTAACTTCACAAGGGTTATGATTACAATAGTCTGTTGATTTTTTGCTACCTCTGTGGTTTATACTGACTGGCTATTAATGCCTTGTTCTTTGTGGCAGGTGTCCAAACGGTAGCTTTCTCATGGAGCACATGTTTTGCATCTGTGAAGGGCTCTCCTGGGGTCTCCTATTGCACAGTTAACCTGTGGTGATAAGATATCCTTAGTGAACTCTCTTTCTGGGCCCTCTGTGTTCTAGCCACTTGGGCATAGTATGATATCTTAAGAATTCATCTCAGCCAGGAGTGTGAAGGCAGTCTCCTCTTGTTCAGTACCCTCAGTGTGTAGAGATCATCTCTTTTATTGTAGTAACACAAAGGAGGAGTACTCCCAAAAGACAGTCTGTAAGTTGAGTCTGTAGGTTGATAGAGAGGAAGAGAGAGAACAAACTTTGAAACTCATCCAGTTCTGCATATATGGGTATAGCAGATTAAGCCAGCAAAAATAATTTTGTTAGACATATTTATAATCTTTGAAAAGAAACAGTTCATAGAATTTGGGACAATTAAACAAAGGAGAATATAAATTATAATACATTGAACTTAATAAAGACTGGTTTGGAATACTTTAAAAGATGAAATATCCACATAGTATTATATAAAACTTACACAAGATTCTGTTTTAGCACATTACTGTTTTAGCACATTACTAGCAATGCTTCCTGAACAATTGAAAGTGGTGATTCAGGAGATGATAGACATATAGAGTAGTTTATCTTTATGCATTGTTTTAGGAACAAAATGTCTCTGGAACTTCTGTCTGTTGGTTTTAAGTATATGCACATATGTATTATATATGTGTTATGTATAACACAAATGTATTACATACATAATTGATAGCACTTGTTTCTTAATCTGTTTTAACGAGAGGTTCATCTTGACAATGTGAGTTTTGCCAGTGATAGAATCTCAGTGCTGTAGCCACAGGGATTGAGGATGGACTATTTATGTTAATTCAATTTCTAAAAATTATGTAATAATTTGTATCTTTATTTGAATGAAGGAGAAAATGGTTTCATTCTGTTATTCTTTCTGACCTTGATTTCTGTAGATTCTTTTAAGAACCAGGAATGGAAGGTATAGAGGCATCATTAAACAGCAAAAACATTGGATTCTTATATAAGTGTATATTAAATCACAAATTCAGAATTATCTAGGCTTGTTTCATTTATGATACCATAAGGAAAGATCAACATGAAGAAATAGTTTACTGAGGAAGAAGTTAAGGTTAGAACAATCTGAGATTAATTCTTTTCACTTAGAAAATTGCTTTAGGCTATACTCTTAAGTTTACTACAGATGAAATTAGGTGTGATAATTATTGATATTTGTCAATAATGGGCAATTTTTACATCTTTAGTTTTGCTACTTTGAAGTTTTTGATAATTTGTATGTCTAGATCTGAGGCTTATTCAGTTGATTTCCTTGATAAACAGAACCTTCTAGATAAATCAAAGAAGGCAAATAAGATGACAGGGAACATGTTATTTTTAAAAATTATATTGAAAGTGTTTTTTAACATTCAGATACATCACTCTTACCCAGTTCTCTGCCTTTGTTAATACATTAATTGTCTGGTTTGTTGTTAAGAAATACAATTTAATAACCTGCACACAAATGTATAATATAATTAGGCTAAGACATATTTGCTGCTCCCCATTTAATCAGAGCTTCTCTGGTGACTCAGATGGTAAAGAATGTGCCTGCAATACAAGAGTCCTGGGTTTGATCCTTGGGTTGGGAAGATCCCCTGGAGAAGGGAATGGCTACCTACTCCAGTATTCTTGCCTGGAAAATTCCATGCACATAAACATTTAATCAGAATGTTTATGTTTTGAGGAGGGATAACTGTTTCAGAAGTGAGGTGACCTGACCAAAATTATGTATCTGGTAATTGCAGAAGATTGGTTTTTACTCTGGAGTTTGTATTCTGCACTGTACATCACTGCCTCCATACAGGTTCAGATTCTTCATCTACAAATACTTGTTGTAAATAATATTTATTTTGTTGATTAATAGTAGTAGATATAAAGAAATGGAATCCTGAATTATTGCCTACAAGGACTTTTGAGAAAGAAGATGTAATAACAGTTACTACATTGTAAATACTAAATAGCAATAGGTGTCAAAAACAGGTAGCAAATGCCAAGGTGATTTTCTAAAAAAACAGTACTATTTCTGTTTTCCCTAAATCTTTCCTGTTACCTTGATATTATCTCCCTATTGTTTTCAAATCCCAGCAGTTCCTTCTTTACTGCACTTTTCCCTTAACTTTCTCCTTTAGCCATCTGATCAGTATTTTGAGTTGAGATGTATTACATAGTAAATATTAAAACTCTTTGGGTGTTTCAGATGCAGCAATAAACATAATATTTATTATGCTTTACTCCATAATGATATAGAGGTACAGAGAACTTTATTGATTACCAAATGGAAAACTATTAAAAGCACAACTAGTTCATCTTGAGCAAGGGAAAAAAAACCCCAAAATGTTATGAGATGTTTTTCATTTTGAGATAACTACTTCAGATTTAATATATTTGAGAAAACGAAAAGTAAATGAAACAGAAGAGTGGAAATGAAGCAGGTATAGAATAGCCAGACAAAACAGAAGTGATCTTATTAACAGTTCTCCAAATTGAGTTACTCTAACCACTACCAAACTATGTAAATTAAGTAAGACATATAAATGTTTAAGGATAGGACAAATGAGAGAAACTATACATAAATTTTTCTGAAAGCAGTCTTCATAAATTACTTTAAAATTGGTTGTAACGTATTTTATATCTAAATAATATTTTAAAATTGAAACCAAAAATATATAGACCATAATGTAATGGTTTGGGGATTGTAACGTGGCATCTTTTTGTGAAGAAGTTCATTGAGGAAAAATGAATTGAAAGCAAGTGTTTTTATAGGTAATGAAATGGATTGATTTTTTTTTTTTTCCATTTTACAGATATTTATTGAGCTCATCCTATTTGAGAGGTACTTCTAAGTGCTGTTGAAAATATATCCCCAGGTTCTTGTTTTGGGAAAGGGAAAAGAAAAAGAAAATATTTGTCTAAGATTGGTCTCTTTGGGAAGATTTTTATAAAGTATATATTTATACTTTTTGCTTTGCTCTAACATACTAAGTCATACTTCTCTTGTTATGATAACTTCTGTTTTCTCATAATTTTTGTTGATGACAGAAATTGCCAGTGTCAGTAAGAAATACCAAAGAAGAAAGAAGTCCTGTTTCTCAGCACTTCTTATTTTATGTTCAGTATTATGAATTTTTCTGCCATAGCCTTTTCTGGTTGTATTATGGGATTAATTTCCTTATTAGCTAAGATAATAGATGGGCCTCCCAGGTGGCACAGTGGTAAAGAATCCACCTGCCAGTGCAGGAAATTCAGGAAACGCAGGTTTGATCCCTAGGTCAGGGAGATACCCTGGAGTAGGAAATAGCATGCTGTAGTATTCTTGCCTGGAAGAATCCATGGACAAAGAGGAGCCTGGTGGGCTACAGTTCATGGAGTTGCAAAGAGTTGGATGCGACTGAGCATGCATGAGACAATAAATGATGAGGGAAACAGTACAGCATATTAATGATAATAACTTTTATTAAGCATTTACTATTTGCAAGGCCATGATCACTACACTATGTATATTTTATTGCATCTGCCCAATAACTTAGTAAGGAGGATCTTTTTTTAGAAACACAACACCAAAGCCCCAAAAAGTTAAATCACTTTCCCTTGGTACTTGGTTGTAACCATTGGGCAAAACTGGAAAGTACATGTCTGTGGCATTATGCATATAGCTAATTTTTAACGGTAACTGTTATATTGGTGGCAGTGAATTAGACTTGGAATTTGCAGCCTGTGATAATGTAATATAGCTATGGTAACAGCCATCAAAGTAGATATGATACTTTCTTAGAAATTGTAGATGTTATTATATACCATATCTCTAAGTAACCTTAGTGAAACTGAAGTGAAGTTGCTCAGTCGTGTCCGACTCTTTGCAACCCCATTCTTTCCAGGCAAGAATACTGGACTGGGTTGCCATTTCCTTCTCCAAGTGCTGCTTAAATTCTTTTAATTGTTTTGAAGATTTTGCTAAGGTGTTTTGTTATACATTCTTAATGGCATTCTTAGTCTTTTATTTTACAATAACCCTGAAAGACTGTTTCATCATTTATGTAATTCATATAGTTTTATTTTCCAAATTATACTTTTGTTTGTGTCTTTTTTCACCATGCAGCATGTTTTTCTGTCTTTCTGAAAAATTTTATCATGTTTTCATTTCTTCTCATTTAAATTCCCTTAGAACTATCATAAATAATTATTCTCAGTTATTGTATTTTTCTCTCTATGAAAGCCCATTTTTTAATGTCTTTTTAAAGAACTCTACCTGCAGTTTACATTCTCATGCTCTTTTTTCCTGCTGTTCACATTTTTCACACCAATCAAGGTTTAAAGAAAATTAAAAGGAAATTTTAAAAATTTCCAGTAAATGAGAGAATATAGTGGCTCTTGTTTCAAGTACATCTCATTTGTTGATGATTTGCTCATACTGTGTAGTTCAGCTCCACACAGTATTTGGTCCTTACTGTGAAACTGTGCTCAATGCTAGGTTATAGAAACGTTTAGGAGCCATTGTCTCCTTTTTTTCTTTCTTGTCTATCCAGTCTCTTACCATTTCCTGACCTCATGTCACACTGAATTTTTGGTCTTATATACATGGAAGTCAAGAAATAATAAGGGACTAGATAGACAAGAAGGGGAAAAGTCAGAAAAGAGAGTGGTGGACTTTGGAAACAGGCATGGAAGCACATTCTGCTAGAATAACAGCAGGTACAGTAGAACAGAAGTCAATAGAATGTTTTTGTCATCTTCAAGGGTAGGAAAGCTCCTTAAGAAAAGGCAGCAATGTAAAATAGTAAAAACAAAAAACCGCCAGTCATAGAATGGTTTTGCTAGTTTGGGGATAGAGAAGAAGTCAGATAGCTACCTAGATATTAAAAAGGGTAACATTTTGTCTTTAGAAAAGAGCACAAGTCTAGATACAGTGACTTTAGGTGGAGAACAAAAGTCAAACAGCTATTGTGGTTTTTTAAGACAGAGAGACGTATGTGTTCATGCTCAGTCATGTCTGATTCTTTGTGACCCCATGGACTGTAGCCTACTAGACTCCTCTGTCGTGGAATTTCCAGGCAAGAATACTGGAGTGAGTTTCCATGTCCTGCTCCAAGGGATCTTCCTGATCCAGGGATCGAACTTGCGTCTCTTGTGTCTCCTGCATTGGCAGGCAGATTTTTTTTTTTTTTTTACCGCCTAGCCACCTGGGAAGCCTAAGACAATGATAACAGAAGTTAGTTTAATCATCATGGACTTCTTTAACAAAGTTTCCAAACTTCCACAGCTTTCGGTAGCTCTTAAGTTTTATTTCTTCATGTGTATGCTCCTATGTATCTACACCTTCAGCTGCCTTGCCACATAGTGTAATTACTGATGCCCACGGTGATGACACTAGTCATTAAAAAATGTTTAAATTGTACTCATTACATTTTAAGAAGTTAGGGATATGTGTTGTACATTTTAGAAAGTTTTCCAGTGTTCTATTTATTGATAAAACCCAGGTACAGTACCTAAAGGTTTAAGTAAAAAAAAAATACTGTTGTGAAAAAAACAGTCCAGTCTGCCTTGCTGCTGCTGCTAAGTCGCTTCAGTCGTGTCCGACTCTGTGCGACCCCATAGACAGCAGCCCACCAGGCTCCCCCGTCCCTGGGATTCTCCAGGCAAGAACACTGGAGTGGGTTGCCATTTCCTTCTCCAATGCATGAAAGTGAAAAGTGAAAGTGAAGTCGCTCAGTCGTGTCCAACTCTTAGCGACCTCATGGACTGCAGCCTACCAGGCTCCTCCGTCCATGGGATTTTCCAGGCAAGAGTACTGGAGTGGGGTGCCATCGCTTTCTCCGCCAGTCTGCTTTGCTGCCGCTGCTAAGTCACTTCAGTCGTGTCCAACTCTGTGTGACCCCATAGACGGCAGCCCACCAGGCTCCCCCGTCCCTGGGATTCTCGAGGCAATAACACGAGTGGGTTGCCATTTCCTTCTCCAGTGCATGAAAGTGAAAAGTGAAAGTGAAGTCGCTCAGTCGTGTCCAACTCTTTGCGACCCCATGGACTGCAGCCTTCCAGGCTCCTCCATCCATGGGATTTTCCAGGCAAGAGTACTGGAGTGGGGTGCTATTAAATCAGCTTAAATATTTCATGTTATGCAGGCACCTTCAAGCAAATTTCATTGTGAAGCTTTTTAAAGATCTTATGTCATATTATGACTTTAACTTTTTCCAAAAAGATTTAATTCATCTTACATAAATACAAATTGCACAGTAATGTAGTTTTTTGTTGAGGTATAACTGACGGTATGCTGTGCTTAGTCACTCAGTCGTGTCCTACTCTTTACGACCCCGTGGACTGTAGCCCCTCAGGCTCCTCTGTCCATGGGGATTCTCCAGGCAAAGAATACTGGAGTGTCTTGCCATGCCTTCCTCCAGAAGATCTTTGCAACCCAGGGATCAAACCCAGGTCTCCCACATTCCAGGTGGATTCTTTCTTGTCTGAGCCATCAGGGAAGCCCATAATTGACATACATCATTATTTATATACAAAAGATTTAACATTTTTATCTCACAAAAACACTAAATCAGATACACCTGCTAGACATATTTTTATAATTAAAAGTCCTTTACCATATGGTTTATATATCATGGTAGGATCTCTCTTTTTAACAGTTTTTCATTATAAACATGGATATGATAATACCTATATCTCAAGGGGCTATCATGAGTGATAGTGTGTGTAAAATACAGACTAAGCATACAATATAGAGACTAAGCCCTCAATGGTGGTGTTTCAGTGCAAAACAAAGTGTGATTATGGAATTATTTAAGCAATGTGTTCTTGACTTTTACCTTATTTAGTGGTGTTTGAGGTTCTCCTTATTTACCAAAGAAGAATGACTTAGATTCACATAAGAAATTATTACTAAAGGTAATTGTAGAAAATTGTTTAACATTTCTTCATTAAAGTTTCATTGTGCATAATTTCTTTAGGCATGAATTTGAAATTGTCTATGTAGTGGGAACCTTTGCTTCTCTGTTTTTAGGGAAGAATTATTCCATATCACATATGTGCCAGTTCACAGCTTAAACATCTTTTATCAGAACTGAAAGTATTTTGAGGTTTTATGTCCCAAGGGTTTACAAGAGAAGGGGTGAGAAGCAGCTGAGCAGGGAATTGAAGAATGAATGCTGACTAATTGTCCCATTTATGCTGCTTATTCACTGCCAACCAAGTAGCTCTACTTTTAATTTTATTCTCTATTCTTATACAACCAAAGAAGCAGTAGGTTTTGTTTACAGAAAGTGTTCTAGTTAAAAGCAGTTGCAGCTTCAGAGAAGAAAAAAATCACAACGAGTTAGCAGGTCTCAGAGAAAGGGACAGATTGTATACTGATGTATCTGTCCTGTATTATATTTGAGAGCTGCATATCTGGATCTAGACTTCATGCTGAAGTTGGAATCCTCACTTTTCACTCATATGAGTCCCAGCAATTTATTTAATCTGTTTCAAAAGTTTTCTCTTGTAAAATAGGGATAGTAATAGTACCTACTTCACTGAATTGTTAGGACTAAATTAGTAAATATGTATAAAGCAAGTGAAATAGTGCTTGATACACTGTAAATGCTGTGAAACTGTTCCCATATGCCATTAATCCTGGAGTACCAGAGTTTGTAAGATACACTGTCACTTTCTGTACCAAAGGGGGGAAAAATGTGGAGGAATATGTGTCTTAGAATCGATGCGATATAATATTGTTATTGGGTCCATAAGGTTAATAAGCTTTTCATATAGTGATTCATTTAAAAGGTGTTTAACCTGTTCCTCTATATTATAGTGCTTATATTTAATTGACTTCATAAATTCGTAGATATGATAGTGGTACTGTGTTTAGGGGAAAAATAGAACTATACCAAACTGTGCATGAAAATACTAAATTGACATGAGCTTTATATGTTGTTTTACCAATTTGTATTTTTTGTGGGAGAGCTTTCTATTTTGAAATTTATAAGGTATCTTTTGATGTCTAGCCTTTTGTTAATTTTGAGTGCATTTGCATACATTTCTAATGCATTAATAATAGTAGTTTTTAGTTATGTACTTTAGATCCTGCAGAATTCTAAAGTGTTTTCCAAATTATCAAAGACAATATATTGTGTTCAGTAGTAGCACTTAGCAGTAAAAATAACAGGCTCTGGGGGCTCTGTAACAATGGGGTGGGATAGGGAGGGAGGTTCTAGAGGGAGGGAGCATACATATACCTGTGGCTGATTCATATTGATACTTGGCAGAAAACAACAAAATTCTGTAAAGGAGTTATCCTTCAAATAAAAAAAAATAAGCAAAGATTTTGAAGTTTAAAAAAAAAATGACAGGCTCTGGAGTCAAATTGCCTGTCTTTAAAATCTTAATTCAGTCACTTACTAATCCCATCAAGTCACTTTACCTCTCTGTGCCTTTGTTTTCTCATCTGTAAAATGGGGAAATTAATAGCTCCTACCTTACAGAGTTGAAATGTGTATAAAAAGTGCTTAGAATAGTGACACATAGTAAGCACAATGTGTTTGCTCTTTTTATATTAATTTTATTCTTGCATTCTGAGTGTTTTTTATAGTTCTGATCAGTTTTATTAACTAGAATCCTTAGTAAACCAGATCTTTCTATTTGTTTTTACTCTTTTAAGATTATAAAGACAGACAGACCTGGGGCCATTTAACATAATATAGAGAACAGTCTGTATACCCCAGAGGTCTTAATGTGAATATGATAATGAATATCTATAATAATAACAATATAATTGTCAAAAGGTTAAGGAATGGTACTAATTCAAGAATATGTGGTAAGTTAAAAAATCTTTTAATAATGAGAAAGGAAAGTTTTATCACTTGAAGGTATAAAACTTCAATTCATCTCCATATTTTCTTATATGAAACTATGCTGGTTTGGATAATTGAGATATTACTATGTTAAAATTTGGAAGTTGATGTTAGTCTATTACTGTTTTATATATCAATGTGTTATTTTGCATTATAAGTTAGAAATGAATTTATTTACTTTCTTAAATTGATACTTGTAACTTAAATAATATACATACAGAATTTTTAAAAATGTAGTATTAGAAGCCTTGAAGCTAAGTAAAACACCCCCCCTGTTGCAAGCTTCCCACCTTCCACAGTAGTCTGCAGAGGCAGTCACTTTGCATTCTTGGAGTTGTTCCTTGTGGCATGTTCCTTGTTACTTAAAAGTAACACTTTTAAGCTGTTCTTTATTGATTTTTTTTCTTATCAATTTACTTCCTGTTATTAATTGGGAATTTACTATTCTTACATTTATCATCTCGTTGTTTCAATGTGCTTATACAGTACTTAACTCCATTTACTCAACATACTTATCCAATAAGTATGATATTCAGATCAGATCAGATTAGTCGCTCAGTCGTGTCCAACTCTTTGCGACCCCATGAATCGCAGCACACCAGGCCTCCCTGTCTGTCACCAACTCCCAGAGTTCACTCAGACTCACGTCCATCGAGTCAGTGTTGCCATCCAGCCATCTCATCCTCTGTCGTCCCCTTCTCCTCCTGCCCCCAATCCCTCCCAGCATCAGAGTCTTTTCCAATGAGTCAACTCTTCCCATGAGGTGGCCAAAGTACTGGAGTTTCAGCTTTAGCATCATTCCTTCCAAAGAAATCCCAGGGCTGATCTCCTTCAGAATGGACTGGTTGGATCTCCTTGCAGTCCAAGGGACTCTCAAGAGTCTTCTCCAACACCACAGTTCAAAAGCATCAATTCTTTGACACTCAGCCTTCTTCACAGTCCAGCTCTCACATCCATACATGACCACAGGAAAAACCATAGCCTTGACTAGATGAACATTTGTTGGCAAAGTAGTCTCTGCTTTTGAATATGCTATCTAGGTTGGTCATAACTCTCCTTCCAAGGAGTAAGCGTCTTTTAATTTCATGGCTGCAGTCACCATCTGCAGAGATTTTGGAGCCCAGAAAAATAAAGTCTCACACTGTTTCCACTGTTTCCCCATGTATTTCCCATGAAGTGATGGGACCGGTTGCCATAATCTTCATTTTCTGAATGTTGAGCTTTAAGCCAACTTTTTCACTCCCCACTTTCACTTTCATCAAGAGGCTTTTGAGTTCCTCTTCACTTTCTGCCATAAGGGTGGTGTCATCTGCATATCTGAGGTTATTGATACTTCTTCCGGCAATCTTGATTCCAGCTTGTGCTTCTTCCAGTCCAGCGTTTCTCATGATGTACTCTGCATAGAAGTTAAATAAGCAGTTAAATAAGCCTTGACGTACTCCTTTTCCTATTTGGAACCAGTCTGTTGTTCCATGTCCACTTCTAACTGTTGCTTCCTGACCTGCATACAAATTTCTCAAGAGGCAGATCAGGTGGTCTGGTATTCCCATCTCTTTCAGAATTTTCCACAGTTTATTGTGATCCACACAGTCAAAGGCTTTGGCATAGCTGATAAAGCAGAAATAGATGTTTTTCTGGAACTCTCTTGCTTTTTCCATGATCCAGCGGATGTTGACAATTTGATCTCTGGTTCCTCTGCCTTTTCTAAAACCAGCTTGAACATCAGGAAGTTCACGGTTCACATATTGCTGAAGCCTGGCTTGGAGACTTTTGAGCATTACTTTACTAGCGTGTGAGATGAGTACAGTTGTGCGGTAGTTTGAGCATTCTTTGGCATTGCCTTTCTTTGGGATTGGAATGAAAATTGACCTTTTGCAGTCCTGTGGCCACTGCTGAGTTTTGCAAATTTGCTGGCATATTGAGTGCAGCACTTTCACAGCATCATCTTTCAGGATTTGGAATAGCTTCACTGGAATTCTATCACTTCCACTAGCTTTGTTCGTAGTGATGCTTTCTAAGGCCCACTTGACTTCACATTCCAGGATGTCTGGCTCTAGGTCAGTGATCACACCATTGTGATTATCTGGATCGTGAAGATCTTTTTTGTACTGTTCTTCTGTGTATTCTTGCCATCTCTTCTTAATATCTTCTACTTCTGTTAGGTCCATACCATTTCTGTCCTTTATTGAGCCCATCTTTGCATGAAATGTTCCTTTGGTATCTCTGAATTTCTTGAAGAGATCTCTAGTCTTTCCCATTCTGTTGTTTTCCTCTATTTCTTTGCATTGATCGCTGAAGAAGGCTTTCTTATCTCTTTTTGCTATTCTTTGGAACTCTGCATTCAGATGTTTATATCTTTCCTTTTCTCCTTTGCTTTTTTCGCTTCTCTTCTTTTCACAGCTATTTGTAAGCCCCCCCCCAGACAGCCATTTTGCTTTTTTGCATTTCTTTTCCATGGGGATGGTCTTGATCCGTGTCTGCTGTACAGTGTCACGAACCTCATTCCATAGTTCATCAGGCACTCTATCTATCAGATCTAGGCCCTTAAATCTATTTCTCACTTCCACTGTATAATCATAAGGGATTTGATTTAGGTCATACCTGAATGGTCTAGTGGTTTTCCCTACTTTCTTCAATTTCAGTCTGAATTTGGCAATAAGGAGTTCATGGTCTGAGCCACAGTCAGCTCCTGGTCTTGTTTTTGCTGACTGTATAGAGCTTCTCCATCTTTGGCTTCAAAGAATATAATCAGTCTGATTTCAGTGTTGACCATCTGGTGATGTCCATGTGTAGAGTCTTCTCTTGTGTTGTTGGAAGAGGGTGTTTGTTATGACCAGTGCATTTTCTTGGCAAAACTCTATTAGTCTTTGCCGTGCTTCATTGTTAAAATTTGGAAGTTTATGTTAGTCTATTACTGTTTTATATATCAATGTGTTATTTTGCATTGTAAGTTAGAAATGAATTTATTTACTTTCTTAAATTGATTCTTGTAACTTAAATAATATACATACAGAATTTTAAAAAACGTAGTATCAGAAGCCTTGATACTTATTCAATAAGTATGTTGCATTAAATCACTAAATATTGTTTCTTTCTGAGCAAAGTGATGTATTATGATTGTTTCCTTTCTCTTATAACTTTTTCTTTTGGGGGAGAGTTAGTAATAACCTTATTTCTATTTGCTCACTTTTTGGGTACTACTGTTTTTTTCTTAAATGTTTCAACCGACCTGTAACATGCATATCAGTACTTTTTGAGTGCTCAAACATGATTTCAGACTCTTATCAAATTTGCTTTTATTGGGGGAAACCTTTCCATCATGATCTATTCTACAATCCAGATTGGTTGCTTGCTATACCCAGTGCCTAGAGGACGTGTTGGGACTTCCCCTGGCTGTTCCATGTTAGATCCTTTATATCCTGAGTCCCACCCTTTCCTTACCCTTTTTCCTCCTTTATTTTATAGAGGTATATTTTCAGATGCTTCCTGATAAAGAGGTCATAAAAGTTTGCTGTCTTGAAAATATCTTCATTCCATCCTCACATTTGGTTGAGTATTAGCTTATGTGTGTAATTGTAGACTTTAACTTTTCCTCAGAATTGTGAAAGTATTGCTCCCTTCTCTCATTTTTTTGTTCTCTATCTCTAGTCATAGGACATGTGTTCGTCTGGATTTGTATGCCAGTTTTCTTGTGTTTCCTCTTCTTTTAAAAATTTGTCTTTATATTCTACTTACTAGGAAATTTTCTAGGTGTTCTCTTTCACTGAATGTTTTGTTTCAGCAAATTTTATTATCTAAAAGTTCTTAACTGTTTCTCTAATTATTCAATTTTTTTACACAGTACATTTTTTGGCTGTAATTATCCTTTATTATGTCTGAGGATGGTAATAATTTTTTAAGGTCTCTTCAGCTCTTTGTATTTCCTCTAAGTACTTTTTTCTTGTTTGTTTACTTTGGTTTTAGTCTTTCACGTTGGAGACTTTTCTGAAAGCCTAGACTTAATGAGGTGCTACAGATTTAGTTGGTAGCTGTGTGTCTAGAGTTGTTTTGTGGATGGCTTCATTAGAGTAATCAAGCAAACAGCCAGTGTTAATCTTGGGAGATCTGAGGTTGTGGTATCTACATCTCATTTCTGGGGTCTTAAAGGTTCTTGGTGAATTTTCAAGTATTCTTTCTTGGACAGTTTACATCTGTCTGCCAGCAATTAAAAACCAGTTCAGGTCCAGCTGAACCTTGTCCTTTCACTCCTGTCTACCTTATACTTGGCAGTTCCAAGTCAGGAAGATCTCTATTTCAAGATACCCTCTAGAAGATCTTCTAGAGGCCGAAGCGGACATGTGGAATGAGGTGGTTAACCTATGTGTAGAAATGTTGTCTATCCAGCCTTCTAGAGAATCCCTCAGTATTCAGTTCTTACATACTCCAGCCTGAGGTTTCATTAGGCAAATTATCTTCTTATATTCTCCTCCTTTTCTGCCACTTAGCTTTCTGGATCCTGTGCTGTGCTGAGTCAATCACTAGTCTTCTGCCTGAGTTTTTCATTTTCCAAAACTTTGTATTTGTTGTTGTCTTCTCTCCCATTCTCTTTGTCCTTCAGTTTTGTACTTTTTTTGTTATCTTAATGGAATTTCAGAAGGAAGCATCCTTAATTTGCCATTCTTAACCATAACAATAATGGTAATAATAAGACTTGCTCTATATATTTTAATATTGATTTTGTTTTAATCTTCAAACAAATCCCATTAGAAAGACACTGCTAGTATCCTCATTTTACAGATAAAGGAACAAAATGATAAGTTGCCCAATATCACATGATTAATAAACAACAGATATGAATCTACAGACTTACTTTCTAGAACCTGAGGTTGATACTTCATCGTTATAGACTAGAAGTCTACAATATGTCTCCATGACCTCTAGGGTTACTTTAACATACAGCTTAAAACTCACTTTACATAAGACAAATAACTAGATTTTCATATATCTAAATTAGAAGAAAACCTCGTATCATATAAATATGTATACACATATACACCCCACTTATTACTTATTACTTATGTGAAGAATAATTACTTATTACTTATGTGAAGAATAATTTTTTGGTAATACAAAACTTTAAGCTATTAGTTACCGCTTAATGCCATTCTCCTAAGTAAAAGTTTTAAATGCTATTTACTGTCTGAACTAGGGCACAGTGTTCTACACATTAAGTATAATTAAATAAAATCAGAGGACTGATAAGTTTTAGTTGATCTGATTAAAATTTTTGTTTAAAAATTTTAGGAAGAATAGAAATACAAGATTTGTTTGCAAGATTACAAATAAATAAAATTTTTGTTTCTTTAAAAAATACTGTGGCCAAACACATGAAATTTAAAATAAACAGTTCTACTTTGAGTGTCACCAATTAAAAATAGATCTTCTTTGATACAGTTTGGGTTTTTCTTTTACAATAATAATAAATCATTTCTATTTTGTGTAATTTTTCTATCTTTCTGTTTCTTCAGTGTAGACAGAAACCTATTGCCTTCCTGCTGAGAATATAATTTCTGAATCTAGGTGATGTACTGTCAGCACAGTGAAGCAGGAAATTATTCTCCTGTGTCAGCTGCTGCTGTTAAAGAATAAAGAAAGTTTGGGATAGGATGCATTTCTGTTATCTGTACTCACAAATCTCATATGACATGCAAATAGATTTTAATTCAGCAGAGTTCAAAGTATTTTGTGACAAAAGATACTCCCTGCTCTTGGTTCTTTCTCTACTCCCTCTAAAAATCCCAAGTGTATTTCCAAATTCCATGCTTTTATGTCTGTTTCAGTGCAAGTAGTCATCAAATTTATTCCACTTATTCAAGTCATAGAGCGTGTGGAAATGATGCTGTTTAGGACACTGGGAGTATTGGTATATTAAACTTAATAATAATAGTAGCAGCATTGATAATGCTACTAATAGCTGATAGTAATATAGAACTTAATATGAGCCAGAGACAGCTTTGTCTCTACATGCTTTCCACATACTGAATTAGTTCACACAATAATTCTGTGAAGAAAAGACAGCACAAAAGATTAAATGATTTGCTGACAGCATGTATGTATGCAGCATGCAGGTATGTATAGTATATGTAGTCATGTGTATATAAGCATATACATGCATGTAAGTGTGTATATGTATGAATGCATATGCATACATGTATACATGCCTATGTATATCTATACACTTATGTATATGTGTGTGTGTATATATACACACAAAGCCATGTAAATATATTTTTTCTATAAAATCAGAGGCAGGGATAGGATTTGCTTAGTCTGCTCCCAAGGTCTGCCCAATTAGCTATTGTGTTGTACTAATAATAGTCTCATATGGGCAACTTGTAGGAATTAGCAAATATTAAAAATCAGGTGAAAAATCTCAAAATCTGTCAATTTTATCCTTTAGTCTAATTTTTCCATGAATTGAGAAGGGACTGGTGTTAAACATAATTTTCATGTCCAAAACATCTCAGGAGCTTGTATCATAGAGCACCACTTTGTTGGACAATCTCTACCTTGCATCTCTACATGGCATAGATAGCAAATTTCTATTTCCTTATCCAATAAAGTTTTGATTTTACTAAATTATCACAATGATTTCAGTATTAAATTTCTGTAGCTTGGTGGTAGAAGAAATTATAGTGCTCATTCTTTTTACATTTGATGAAATTATTAAGGACATGTATTATTAAAATGACAAATTATATTCTAGACATCATAAGGAGCTCTGAGAAATTCATGTACATTTTTGTCAACCTCAAAGTGGAGATGGTCTTAGAGTCATGATAAAGTCTATATATATTTTTAGTGTCATTATAAGGCATAAATTTGGTATATGATCTCTCTTAAATATCATTCTTAGATATTTAAATTTGGAAATGCTAAGAACAGTTGATAATAAGATAGTCTCAAATAAAAACCTGTCTACTCATATAAAAATGATATTAAAATTTATAGTTATCCTGTATTTTAAAAAATGGACATTCAGTATCCTTCAGGAGTATGGATAGATCTACACACTTTAGAAACATAGCCACTTTTATTTTAACTATAAAGGGTAGGAAACTATTTCCTTCTCTTGTGAAAATCATCTCATAGTTAATTTAGAATTTCCCTATTTCTATACATTTTCCATTGCATCTAAGTAATTTGCATGCTGTGTAGGCAGGGAGGGAAAACTTATCCTTGAATTCTTTCAGTCAAAAGTTTTCTATTTCAGTTTGCTGAAACAATATTACTTGGTTCCATGCTAACATCATCAGGTAAGCTGGGGAATTTTAGGATGACTAAAGTAAGTATATCACAAATACTAAAAATAATAATAAAGTTAAACTCTTAATACTGTTATATCTATGGCTTTATCTGGGTTCCTGAAATTAAAATAGCACATTGTTAAACTTAACAAAATATCTTGGCCTATTTAAAACTTGTTACCTACTTACAGCTTTCCTATATTTAGATTATAATTTTATTGAGCTTTATGGCATGAATTGCCTTTATAAACTAACATGCCCTGTGATCCTAGAAACTTAAAATATTACTTGCATATGATGACAGCAAGTTTGGGTAGCTGTGTGTTTAGACTGATTTCTAATTTTGAATGTATGGAATTCTTCTTAGGCTCTGTCACTATATTCCATTTTAAGTGCAGGTAGCCTGAAAAAGAAGCTTTACATTGAAAATGTGTTTTTGTTTTTGGTAAAGCTATAAAAATAGCTTTACAGAAAAATGTCATTGGAAAAATGAAAATTAAAAAAAAATATTACCTTGATAAAATCATTTCTTATCAGCCATTGTAACAGTGTTACATTGTTTCTCTATCTGCATTGCACCTAAATCACCATATTTAAAAATCATATAATATCTTTTTTTATAATTTACTTTCAAATTTACTTTCATGGCCATTGCAGAAAAAATCTGTCACCATTTGCACTTAGATTTTGGGGGGCTATTTCTGTTTCCAGGTAATTATCCTAAACTTTTTTACTTGTTGACCTCATTAATAGAACATCTACTTAAAAAAAAAAAATAGTCTGCATTTCTTAGAGCAATTTTGGCGGTAGTGGTGGTTCAGTTTCTAAGTCATGTCCATCTCTTACAACTTCATGAACTGTAGCCTGCCAGGCTCCTCTGTCCCAGAAATTCTCCAGGAATACTGGAGGGAGTTGCCATTTCCTTCTCAAGGGGTTTTTCTCCACACAGGGATTGAACCCAGGTCTCCTGCACTGCAGATGGATTCTTTACTGGCTGAGCCACCAGGGAAATCCAGAGCAGTTTTAGTCTTATGGAAAAATTTAGTAGAAAGTCCAAGGGAGGTGCCATATGCAGTTGACCCTTCATATTGGCTACTGGTGTCCCAGGTGACACAGTTGGTAAAAAAAAATTTGTCTGTCAATGCAGGAGATGCCAGAGATGTGGGTTAGATCCCTGAGTCAGGAAGATTCCCTGAAATAGGAAATGGCAGCCCACTCCAGTTATCTTGCCTGGAAAATTCCATGGACAGGGAAGCCTGGTGAGCTGTAGTCCATGGGGTCGCAAAGAGTCAGACACAACTGAGCACACACACAACTAAGCACTTCATACCCACAGGTTCTAAAGCCTTGGATTCAAACAACCAAGGATTGAAAATATTTTGGGAAAAAAAAATCCAGAAAGTTCCAAAAGGGAAAAATTCAAATTTGTTGTGTGCTGGCAAATAGTTACATAGAATTTACATTGTATTAGGTATTAGAAGTACTGAGGCTGATGGCTTAGCGGATAAAGACATAAAGGATCCTCTTGTAGCTCAGCTGGTAAAGAATGCCTGTAATGCGGGCATTCAGTTCAGTCGCTCAGTCATGTTTGACTCTTTGCTACCCTACCCCATGGACTGCAGCATGCCAGGCTTCGCTGTCCATCACCAAATCCCAGAGCTTGCTCAAACTCATGGCCATTGAGTAGGTGATACCATCCAACCATCTTATCCTTTGTCGTCCCCTTCTCCTGCCTTCAGTCTTTCCCAGAATCAGGGTCTTTTCCAATGAGTCAGTTCTTCACATCAGGTGGCCAAAGTATTGGTGCTTCAGCATCAGTCCTTCCAGTGAATATTCAGGACTGATTTCTTTTAGGATTGACTGGTTGGATCTCCTTGTAGTCCAAAGGACTCTCAAGAGTCTTCTCCAACACCACAGTTCAAAAGCATCAATTCTTTGGCACTTAGCTTTCTTCACAGTCCAACTCTCACATCCATACATGACTAGTGGAAAAACCATAGCTTTGACTATATGGACCTCTATTGGCAAAGTAATGTTTCTGTTTTTTAATATGCTGTCTAGGTTGGTCATAGCTTTTCTTCTGAGGAGCAAGTGTCTTTTAATTTCATGGCTGCAGTCACCATCTGCAGTGATTTTGGAGCCCCCCAAAATGAAGTCTGTCACTGTTTCCATTGTTTCCCCATCTATTTGCCATGAAGTGATGGGACTGGATGCCATGAACTTAGTTTTCTGAATGTTGACTTTTAAGCCAACTTTTTCACTCTTCTCTTTTACTTTCATCAAGAGGCTCTTTAGTTCTTCACTTTCTGCTATAAGGGTGGTGTCCTCTGTATATCTGAGGTTATTGATATTTCTCCTGGCAATCTTGATTCCAGCTTGTGCTTCATCCAGCCTGGCATTTCACATGATATACTCTGCATATAAGTTAAATAAGCAGGGTGATAATATACAGCCTTGATGTACTCCTTTCCCAATTTGTAACCAATTTACAATGCAAGAGACTCTGTTTCAACTCCTGGGCCAGGAAGATCTCCTGGAGAAGGGATAGGGTACCCCCTCCAGTATTCTTGGGCTTCCCTTGTGGCTCAGCTGGTAAAGAATCTGCCTGCAATGCAGGAGGCCTGGGTTTGATCTCTGGGTTAGGAAGATCCCCTGGAGAAGGGAAAGGCTACCCATTCCAGTATTCTTGCCTGGAGAATCCCCATGGACAGAGGAGCCTGGCAGGCTACAGTCCATGGGATCACAAAGACTCGGACATGACTGAGCGACTGAGCACAGCACATACACTGTTCAGGAGACACAGCAGACGCAGGTTTGATCCCTGGGTCAGCAAGATCCCCTGGGGGTGGAAATGGTGGTCAGTTCCAGCATTCTTGTCTGAAAAATCCCATGGACAGAGTAGCCTGGCAGGCTCCAGTCCGTGGGGTCACAAAGAGTCAGACACAACCAAGCGACTGAGCACACAAGTATTATAACTAATACAGATATATTTAATGTTTATGGGAGGATTGCATAGAGTATGTGCCAGTACTGTACAATTTTATATAAGGCACTTGAGCATCCTTGGATTTTGGTATCTGCAGGAATCTGGGGCTAATTTCCCATGGACACTGAGGGTTGACTCTACTTTTTTTATTGTCCATACTTCTGCCCCTCACCCCACCCCACCCTGGCACACAGTTTTTTCTTATTAACATCTTACATTAGTATGATACATTAAAATTTTAGTGTCTTTACAAATGTATAATAATATGTATCCATCACTGCAGTGTCATACATAACAGCGTCACTGTCCCAAACATCACCTGTGTTCTGCCTCATCCCGCTTTTCTTCCCCATGTGTCTCGTGCACATGTGGTAAATCACTTCAGTCCTGTCCTACTCTGCAACTCCATGGGCTATAGCCCACCAGCTGCCTCTTTCCATAGGATTCTCCAGGCAAGAATACTGGAGTGGGTTGCTGTTCCCCTCAGGGGATCTTCTCAGCCTAGGGGTTGGATCCGCATCTCCTGTGGCTCCTGCATTGCAGGTGGATTCTTTACCCCTGAGCCACCGAGGAGCACCCCCATGCATCTCTGGCAACCATTAATCTTTTCACTGTATGTATAGTTTTGCCTTTTCCAGAATGTCATATGCTTGAAATCATAGAATATGTAGCCTTCTTCAGATTGGCTTTTTTTCATCTTGTAATATGCATTTAAGCTGTCCTTATGTCTTTTTTTGTGGTATGATACCTCATTTCTTTTTATATAATAAGGATATACCACAGTTTGTTTATTCATTCACCTAGTTGAACACCATGACTGCTTCCAGGTTTTGACAATTATGAATAAAGCTGCTATAAACATTTGTGTGTAGGTTTTTTTGTAGATACGAGTTGTAGCTCATTTGCGTAAATGCCAAGGAGTGTGATTGCTGAATCATATGGTGAGAGGATGTTTAGTTTGAACGAAACTGCCAGACTGTTTTCCAAATTGGCTGTACTGTTTTCCATTCCACTAGCAGTGCGTGAACGTTCCTGTTGCTCTACATCTTCAGTAACATTTGGTGTTGTCAGTGTTTTGGGTTTTAGCCATTCTAATAGGTGTGTAGTGGTGTCTCATGGTTGTTTTAGTTTGCAGTTCCCTAATGACTTACTGTTATATCCCCATCAAATCTATATCTTGAATTTCTAATCATCTAGTACCTCATGACCTTACGCCTTTATATGGAGTTAGGAGGATCTTTTTAGAGTTAATCAAGTTAAAGTGAGGTTATTACAGTGAGTCCTAATCCAGTATGACTGGTGTTCTTATAAAAACAGGGAAATTTGAACACAGATATGCATACAGGGGGTATGCCATGGGAACATGAAGACTGCCATCTGTAAGCCAACGATTGAGGCCTGGAATCTGATCCTCCCCTCACAGCCCTGCCAACACCTTGATTTCAGACTCTGGCCTCCCAAACTGTGAGATGATTAATTTCTGTTATTTAAGTCCTCCAGTTATGGCAGCCCTGACAAACTAATACACATTTGATTGATGTTCTGCATCTTTTCACATGCTCATAGGTCATCACTTTACTGTTTTGGTAAGGTGTCTTTTCAGACCTTTGGCCCGTTTTTTAAATTGAATTCATTTTCTAGTTGTTGAATTTGAGTTTTTTGTCTTTTTAGATTACTAGTCCTTTATCATATATGTGTTTTCTAAATAATGTCTGTATTTATTTGTAAATAAATTCTTAGCTTGTTTTTTCATTCTCTTAACGGGCTTCTTTGTTTTCGCCAAGCAAAAGTTTTTAATTTTAATGAAGACCAATTGATGAATTATTTTCTTTTATGGATTGTGCTTTTGGTGTTGTATCTGAAAAGTTACTGTCAATTCCAAGGTCACCTAGATTTTTCTCCTATGTTATATTCTAGGGGGTTTATAGCTTTATCTTTTTTCTGTTTTGAGCTCATTTTTAATAAAAGGTTTATTTTCTGCATCTAGATTTTTTTTTTTTTTTTGATACGGATGTCCAGTTAAACCAGCACCATTTGTTGAAAAGGTTATTCTTTCTTCACTGACTTTTATTTGCTTCTTTGTCCAGGATCAGTTGACTATATTTGTATGAGTTTGTTTAGGGCTCTTTATTCTCTTCCATTGATCAGTTTTTCTGTTCTTTGACTGATATCAAACAGTCTTTAATACTGTTACTTTATAGTAAGTCTTTTTCTTTTACACCAGTGATTAGAGTGTTTAATAATAAAATATTCATATGTCACTTTACACAAAAGATCCTAGAAGATGTGTAACAAAAATAAACAAAAAGACAATCTTGTATGTGAGACCTCCAAATGGCATTTTCACTATCTGGACCTTTTAGGTTTTATGTAGTTACTATGTGTGTGTGCTCAGTTGCTCAGTCGTATCTGACTCTTTATGATCCCATGGACTGTAGCCTGCCAGGCTCCTCTGTCCATGGGATTTTCCAGGCAAGAATACTGGTGTGGGTTGCCGTTTCCTTCTCCATGTACTAAGTCTTAAAGTCTGATAGAGTCAGTCTTCCAGCTTTGTTCTTCTCCTTCAATATCGTGTTGACAATCTGGCTGACATTATTTACTAACAGTGAATTAACATGTAAGTTTGAAATACTTGAGTTTAAGTGATTTTCTTTATACTTTTCAATGTACTTATAAATGATAATATTTATTCTTATATCCTGTGAAAAACTAGACTAGCAAAAAGGTATAATTATAGAACTTAGTTTTGTAACTTTGAGTCATATTACTTATCTTTTGTTGTATCTCTGAGAACTAACTGATAAAATATGTTATGTACCAGGCATAATTTAGGATAAGTGATTGTAAAATGAATAGGATTATTACACAAGAAGTTATAAACATCAGTGTAATAGGATCCTATATTCTCTAAAAGTGTGACATTTAAACAGAATTATTATGTATTATTTAGTCATGTAAAATCTTGATACCTTTATTTATTTTAAAAGATATACCTGTTTTCAGAGAATTCCTATTAAATTTTAATTTGAATATTAAATAAATGGAAAATTTAGATGACAGCCCAAGTTATTAAGATATAAATCAAGGCAGAATATTCTTTAAAATTGTGTTTCAGGTTACTCCAATATGAATATCGAAAATGTTCCTTTAAAACAAACATTTTAAACTCTTGTTTTCTTTTCTTTTTTACTTTTTCCTTCTGTGGATCCTTTTTGTCTTCAAGCTTCTAAGTTTAGTATCCGATTTACAGGATTTTGCTTTTTAGTTTCTATACAACCTAGTATTCTCTACAAATGTATATAATATTTATATTTGTTAGTCTTTATATTAAGACAGTATTATTTACAAATGTTCAAAATATATAACTTTTATACACAAGGAAACCTAAAGAATTACTTATGAAATACTCGTAGTCATATAATTACTAGTTCTTAAGAAGAATAAATTACTTCTTCTTAAGAATAAGAAGTAATATGGTTATACAAGTATTCAGCTTGAATATTTTAGAGAGATGAAAAGCAAATAAATCATTTACTAGCTCATTGGTGTTAACCATTTCATAATACAGTATGGCTTGAGATGACGGGGTTGGAGAGTTAAGTGGGAATGCAAACATGAAGTTTTTTATTTTTCTCCAATCTGACCTTTGTTTATGATTGGTCAAATCAGTTTTTGTTTGTTTCTTTACTCCAGGGAAATGTTAAAGCTTTCTGGACACGTCAAAAAATCAATTTAGTCTGACTTTAGTAAAGTCAGTTTAATCTGACTTAGTTTGATTGCCTTTATGCTGCTGCTGCTGCTGCTAAGTCGCTTCAGTCATGTCCAACTCTGCGCGACCCCATAGACGGCAGCCTACTAGGCTCCCCCATCCCTGGGATTCTCCAGGCAAGAACACTGGAGTGGGTTGCCATTTCCTTCTCCAGTGAGTGAAAGTGAAGACACTCAGTCTTATCCGACTCTTAGTGACCCCATGGACTGCAGGCCACCAGGCTCCTCGATCCATGGGATTTTCCAGGCAAGAGTACGGAGTGGGTTGCCATTGCCTTCTCTGATTACCTTTATAGTAAAATTTAAAACGGCTTTTCCCCTTCTACTCAGTGCTGCTTAGGCTATTCTGAGAGACTCTAGTGTGGAAGGGGTTGAATCTAGTCAGTCATTCAGGCTGCTCATTCCAGTGAGTAGAGAGTGATCTGCTTTTGTTTGTCCTCCTGGGTGTTGGTGCTTGGAGGAGAGAGGCAAAAAGGGATAAGATGCCCCTAATTAAGTGGTGCATCTTTATTTTCTCTATTTCTGATCATCTGAAAAACCCTCATGCCTTCTGTAGTTCTTGATGTGTCATGTGTGTTAAACTTTTTTGGGGGGATGAGATATTTTTGAAATGTCACACTATCCAGTTTGTCTTTTTCTACTCCTTCGCAGTTTCTGCTTCTCCAGTATGCACCCAGCCCCAATGGGATCCCCATTGTCTAGAGGCATAAATCCAACTACTTTGATAGCCTCACTCTTTGCTGTTTTAAATAGTGACTTCAGTTCTCTCTACCTGTTTTCCATTCCACCTCTGTTTTCCCACGTCCTCATATAGGCATGGCTAAGGGGGTATGGGCATGGGATGATAAGCAAGTCTAAACATAAGCAAAAGTCCAGCTGAGTGATGAGGTAACCAGTTTTCCATTCATGCCCATCTTTTGGCCCACTCTGTTATTATTTGGGCTCTTGGAAATTGCGCTGTCCAACTACATTAAGTCAGTGAAGCAGACTCTGATGATTGACTCACTCAAGATGGGCAGGGGTAGGCAGTTTGGAGTAAAGAGAAACTAAACTTGTTTAGACTGTCTTTTAAATGTGAAACACTTGAGTGGTGATTTTTTTGTTCATAGTCGTGGATTGTAATGCCAATTTCTGTCTATGGGAGAAGTCCCACCTGATAGTCTGTTAGGTAAATTTTCTCAAAGTCTTGCTGATACTTCATTCTTGCTGTCTATCATCAGTTCCACCACAGCAGCTAGTGTGAGCCTTTTAAAAGATTGAATAGGTTATATCTCCTAGTCAAATTACTGCAGTGTCTTTCTCTAAGAGTTAAAAATCTGAAGTCCTTATATTATCCCATGTTAAAACTTGATCATTTGGCCTCCAAGGCCCTACATTATCTCATCATTTGTTCTTGTCTCAGGTCTTTGCTTTTGCTAGTCCATCTGTCTGCAGTATTCTTACCCCAAATCGTCAGTCTGTGGACTCCTGCCACTTCATTCTTTACTCATATAAAGCTGCTTCCTTGGGTTTTCTTTGTACACTCTTAAAATAGTGTATTCGTCACTCTTTTCTCATAGCCTGCTTTAGTTTTAGTACATTGGTGAATCATTTTCTTACATTTTATTATATATTTAATGGTTTGTTTAATGTCTGTGTTTTCGATTAGCATATCATCAAAGGACAAATCACTGGCTCCTTTGTTCAGTGCTTTGCCCAGTGGCTAAAATGGGACCTGACCCATATGAGAAAATCAACTTTTTTGTTGTTGAGTGAATGAATGAAATGCATGCTACTTTCTGTACTCAAACTTTAGAAGTAGCTTTGATTTTTCTTATAATTTTAACCCTCTTATTGTTTTATAAAGTAGTATGCTTTAAATTTTTTACAGATCTTTTATCATTCTTAACTGTATATTCCCATTGTTAGCATCCCAGTTGAACCATCTGCACCTCTAGTTCATCTCCCATGCTGCTGCTGGAAATGGTTTTTATAATAATACTTCTCAAAATGCCACTTATCTGGAATAAAATATTGAAAAATTCCTTAGCATAATTGGGCCTGTCCGTGTTGTCCTTCTCTTCACTGGCCCTTCCATGTGCTCTATATTCTGTGCTTATCCTTTTCACTGTAGTACTCTGAATGCTTAATATGCTTCTGTCTCCTACTTCTGTGCCTTTCCTTAAAGCCTCTACTGTTTGTTCTTACCGCTGTATATTTTATTGGTGTGTGAATACATAAAATATAACACCTGTAATGAGAAGACTCAAGGAAAAGTACTTTACATTTGAAATGATTGGGAACAAACTACATAGTTGCACTGTATGCCATTATTTCAGATGTATTTGCAAGCTTATTCCTTCACTGAGCATCTTAATACATGGTAACAGTTTATTTGTCAATTTTTAATGGCTATTTAAAAGTTACCAAAACCCTGAAGAGCACCATGCACACTGTTTTGTAATTCTATTTGTAATAATTGTGAATTCATTTTAAAGGTAAGGTTTATCTACATATTGTAACTCTAAAGCTTCTTTTTAAAGGATGTGTATGTATGAATATTTGTTGTATCTCTTACCTCAGAAAATTAAACTAAGAAAATGGTATATGAAAGTAAAAGTATTTGTATAACCTTTTTAGAAAATGTGTTTCCTTGATAGATTCTTCCAATTAAGATTTTTTTGTTGTTGTTTGAAAGGCCAGACTGATAAAGAAAGTGAAGTAACTTTATATAAACAATTGAAGCCAATTTTTTTTTCATGTCTGAATCTTTTCCAAGTAAGTACTGTGTCACGGAAGGGACCAGTGTGGCTTTTGGGAAAATGTAGACTCTAGGCGTATGTAGCAGTGTTTCAAAACTTGTATTTAGCATTTTTGTATCTAAACTAATGCAGAAATGTGTAGCTTGTGATGTTGATCTCTTTTAGAAGACACACCTAAATAAAAATAGAAGACACAGCTAGCTAAAAGTAATCTATTATGAAGTTATGTAGCAGTAAACAAAGATGGGGCCCTATAAGGAAGTTTTGTTTGACACAGCTCTTTTGAAGAGTTACTGCTGTTACTCATAATAATAGGTCAATGTTAGGTGCTTTCTGTGAGTTATTTCATTTAATGGTTGGAACTTCCTTGTGTCTGTTCTTCACTTTACATAATGAGCTGCTCAGATTTAGGGATTTGATTTAAGTGATTACTGTTCCTTATTCAGTTGAATGTCTTCACATTATTTACCAGTAGTTCCTTAAACTTTTTTGGAAAATCACAGAGCCTTTTGAAAACCTGACAAAATCCCATTT
The DNA here is from genome assembly GCF_002263795.3 of Bos taurus. Taxonomy (NCBI): domain Eukaryota; kingdom Metazoa; phylum Chordata; class Mammalia; order Artiodactyla; family Bovidae; genus Bos; species Bos taurus. The sequence continues at coordinate 36,826,382 of NC_037348.1, read as the reverse complement.
CTCCAGGGAAAAAAAATATACTTAGGCACCTGTATAATACGTCTTTAGCCTGCAATTTTGCAGAATTCCTAGTTTTCCTAATTCCCATATGTAGACCCCGGATTGGGAATCCCTGATCTATGTCTTCTTTTAATAAAGAGACTGGGGAATTCTGCATATTTTCTTCCTTTGCAACCTCTTGTCACTTAAAGGAAATAATATTCCTTTACATTATGACTTATTATAGAAAGAGTTTAAGAAAGCTGAAAGGAAATTGTAAGCTATCTCTGACCTCACTGAATATATACCAAAATAAATCTGTTAATGACAATTGAGATTCAGATAAGTTTGATGAAAGAACACTTTTTAATGGTCTGATTTGTTGGACTTTGCATCAAAGCATTCTCAATCTGTTTCAGGAACCTAAATGTGCTATTTTGAAATAATGTAGTCAGTTACCTCTTCAGATTAGCATAAATATAGTAGCTGTGCCTAGAGATAGAAGATTAGAAAATACCTCCCCGCCTAGTGATTGGGTGATACTTCTTAGAGAACAGTTTCTGGATTTTTATCTTCTGATTCCATCAAAGATAAATCATATAGAATGGGTGTTGTTTTTGTAGTAGAAGTAGGATATAGTAATTATTTTATGTATTGATGAGCTGAAATTATCGTATAATTGGTGAATTCATTGTTTATATGACCAAAGGAAGAAGATGTATTTAGATTCTAATTCATTGTAACTTTGAGGAAGAGAAGTTGTCATTTTCTAATTAGGTCACTTTTAAAGCTCCATTATATGAAAAATAGCCCTGTATAGTTTTTGAGGACTGGTTTTTTTTTTTTTTTTTTTATAAAATGTTTAACATGAAGTAATTAAGAATTTCAGAATGTTTTTCCTTACAGTTCTTTTTAGATATTTTCATGTTACTTATGTTTCAGTTTTGATATCTCACCTATTTTGTTTTTAACTCCTTGAATTGTTATCTAAAGCAAATAAATTGGCCAAACAGAGTAAAGAATCTTACTGTATACATTTACCTGGTTTTAGGAAAATTACTATAGAAATAATGCTATAAGTCAATAAACAATGTTTGGGTTTAATTTTTTGACATATGTTTCAGTAATGATACTTAGTTATATTGTGAATTGAATAACTGTATTTTTATTTTTTCCGTCACATTCTTAACATTCAGTTTTTAATTGAATAGCAGCCTGTCTGTGTAAGGCTCTTGTAACTAAACGATGTATTTTGCTTTGCTGTGGCAGAGTTTTCAGACAGCCACTTTTGTTGTTAAATGTTTTCATTTTCTATAGTACTTTTCATCCCTGTATATATGTACAGGAGTCACTTCACCCACCACCGAATTGCAGCCACTTCTGAAGTGGAACGCAGCAACTGTTTAACAGCGCACTTTCCCCTAGGTGCTGACAGCTGTAGAAGAAATTGTACATGGTCCTGTACAGAAGGTATTTCTCCACTGTGCCATCTGCAGAGTGAAACTGACTAGGAGTACTACATAGACTGTAAGTTTCTTGTGTACCCGCCCTAGACTGGAAAACCCAAAACGAGAGAATAACACAAAACTGGGAAGCATCATTGAAAAATGTATTGAGGTCAGTTAAGCTTAGTGCTGCTCTCCCTGGCTCTAAATTTTTTAAGGTCATCTAATTTGTGATTGGTACTGATTACGTAGCAAATAAATGGATGCACTCATTGGAAATTATTTTATTCTAAAAGCAAATGTAACTAAAATGCTTTTATAAGTACTTCACTTTTAATGAAACTTGTGAATCTATTAAATAATTTTCAAATGACCAAATCAATATTATATAAGATTTTAGAGCTATATTAAAGTAACAAATCAACTTATAATTCAATAAAATATCCTAATTAGTTTTGCTTGCAGTTATCTATGCCTTAGTCTTAATTTAATACTTTCACTCTTTTTGTGAAAGTTTTGCAGCAAAACCAGTTTTTTATGAATGTAGTTTTGATTTTTTGTTTTAGAAACACTGTTTAAAATTTTTACCAAATTGAAAGAAAGCATGGGAGAAAAGAATAAGTATTTGAACTTCCACTTAGCATATTTTAGTTGCTCTCTCCCATGTAATTATTTAATAATATCCCTTTTTTCCTTTTGTAAAAGCAATTTTACAAGAGTGCTGCTTTTGTAAGTTTGGCATGGTTATGCTTTATAGGATAGGAAAATAACATTAAGAACCACTGTGTCATTTTATACAATATGATATGGATTGTTATATTTTATTGTTTTGTTTTTTTAGTCAAATAGTATGACTTACTAGTTATATTTGTGTGTATGTTGAGTATGGGTGTATCTATAAACATTTATATGGCAAGAATTAGACTCTTTTAGTCTTTAGAAAGTCTTAATCTTATAGTGTCTTTTGTTTTAGGTAACTTTAACATGTGTGTGATAACTTAAATGATATTTGTGTACATCTCTAAACCTATAGATTCTCAATGAAAGCAGATAAAAGCCTCTCTGGGCCAGTTTGTTTACTTGTAAAATGAGGTGGGTGGAAAAAATTATTTTCTAGAGACTGTTTCTTTAAGTGTTTTCTGTTCCACTAAATAGTAGAATTCAGTGTATTCAAAATTGTACCTTACGTTATGTAACCAAGATATTTTGGTTCAAGTGATTTTGTTCTAGTTAGAATATTATTTGTACTAATTAAATACCAAGTGGTGCTATTTTAGAATCAAATAGGAGGTCTAATTTCCTACAGACTTGACTGTCTCTAATTTTGTAGTGGAGTTACTCCCAATGTTTTGGAATAAATTTTTTTGAGACTAAATACAGCCTGATTTCCGTCAGGAAACATCAAGTATATTAGGAAAAGCTAAACTTCATTTACCTTCAGAGAATAATGTACTTAAATATTTCCAAAACACTAACTTTTTTAGGAGATTTTAACCCTTATTTGCATACACTTAATACTTCACTCAGTAGTCAAAACATTAAAAAAGTAAATATCAGTATTTTAAAAAAATATAGTTTTAGACATAATATACTTGTGTTTCTCTAGCAAGAGTGTATTTTATCAGTATGTGAAATATTTGCTTTGCTATAATTGGTTCCTTTGCATTTTCTACATACAGTGTAAGTATTAATCCTACTCATCTTATTAACTGAAGTACTCATACTTGACAGAATAAACCATATGTTTTATAAATATATATTATTTTACTGTTAGTGAAAAGGAATGAACTATACCTGTGGTGTATATTTGAATAAATATTTTTCAGTTATACAGGATATTTAATTGTTATATTTTATATATTCTGGGCTGATGAAATTTAATTAGATTTATATAAAATGTATACTTTAATATACTCCCAGTGTATGGTATTTGGAAAAAAGGAATTATATGGAAATTTTCATTTTTATTTAATATGCTTGTGTACTATTTGAATTTAATGAACATATACTGCTTGTGCAATCAAAAATAATGTTGGTGTTTTAAGTTCAGTTGTACATTTGAAACAGTTTATTTAGAAATTATTCTTATTGCATAAAGTATCTTATAGATGCGTAATATCTCTATTTAACTTTTTATTTTCCAAAGGGGAGCTTATTATCATATTGTGAATTGTGATCAGGCATATTAATCTATATTCTCTTCATAATTTTGGAATTCAGAAATAAATACTAAATCAAGAGTAGTTAATCTTAATGAAACCTTTATTTTTTCATCCTCCATTATACTTTTCTGTTTGAAATAGGAAAAATAAATCAAATTCATAGATAATAGGAATTTCTAAATAATTGTATGTCCTTAGACCTCTAGCAGTAATGTTCTGGCAATATCTAGTTTTCAGTTAGAGATTTTATAAAGAAATATTAAGACTAGCTGAAGAAATAAGTGAAATTGGTGAGAAAATAAGCTTCCCAGAAGTATACCTTGAGTGTGGATTTTAACTTAAACTAATTTTTAAAAACACATTTTAAAATAGTTTCAATACATATTTTAGTTTCTCAGATACTCTCCTCAGTTTTACAAAGTACATAATCTATATTTTGGATTAGAGATATTTTTAGATCCATCCCAAACGTATTTTTTAAAAGTTATTTGACTTACCAAACTTTTGTGATGCTATAGGGAGATAAAAAACTTTGAAATGTTTTATTGTAAACAATGGGGAGATGATTTTGTAATTTAACATTAGGTGAACAGTTCTTTTTATTCTAAATGGTTTAAATTTGTGTTACTTCATTTAATAAACTTTTGTATTCATACATCATTTATTTTCTGTCATCTAAAATATAATTATGTTCCTAGAAAAATACATGCAGTTTGAATGTACATATTTTAGAAATAAATGAGAAAAGATCTTTTCCCCAGATAACCTGTGGCAAATATATGGAGATAAAATCTGCATAGAATGACCTCAAGCTTTGCTATATCTTATTTTATATAAATTCCTGCCTATTTTATGAATTCTGTAGGTATTTATCAGTATAAATTGAATTGGTTGAACATTTTAAATGTTTAAGTTTGCTTGAACAACTATTTATGCCACAGGTTTTAATGCAGAATTTAACAAGCCTTCTTGTTTTAAAAAAATTTTAACTCTGAAATTTCAATGTGTTGTGGGTAAAACTTGTGATGTGTGTATGTGTATGCATGTTTGTGTGTGTGTATCCATGTATTTCTAATGTATTTTCTGAAGTGTGGTTGGAATACTGATCACCACTTTGTAGCTATTTATTCAAGTGTAACTTGCTTAAGAAATTTAAGGGTCCCCCCCCCCAACCTGTTAATTGAAAATCATTACACCTACCTCACAGGGTTGTTGTGAGGAAAAAACAAGCATGTGAAAGAGTTCTTAGTGTATACTAGATGTGCAGTATATGAAAAATGAGTGTTACTAAAACCTTTCAGTGGCCTCCATTGTTCTTTAGATAAAATCCAAATTCCCTGTCCAGACATGTGAACTGGCTCAACTTTATTTCTTCCTGCATGTACTGATTGCTTGCTTGATTGATACTGAACTTCTTATAATTCCCAGAATATGCCATGCTTTCATTGTGCCTTTGCCTGCCTGCAACATTCTTTCCAGCCACTCACATACCCCTTTATCCTAGGCTCCCATCAGCTGTGTAACTCAACCTAATCCTATGGACATAACTTTAATTTCTCCTTAACTGAGGTGTTTCCTACTTCTTCATCCTTTATACTTTCATTGTATATGATCCTGTAGGCTTTGCTTCTTCCTGTTCTAGCAGTTATTATGTGTAAGGTAATACGTGTACTTGTCTGTTTCCTCTGTCTCGCTTCTCTGTTAGCTCAGTTGGTAAAGAATCTGCCTGCAATGCAGGAGACCTAGGTTCGATCCCTGGGTCAGGAAGACCTCTTGGAGAAGGAATTGGCAGCCCATTCCAGTTTTCTTGTCTGGGAAATCCCATGGACAGAGGAGCCTGGCAGGCTACAGTCCATGGGGTCTCAGAGAGTTGGATATGACGGAGTGACTAACCCTTTCATTTTCTGTAAACTCATGAAGGTGGAATTTGCCTTTAACTTCTTTTCCCTAATACTGACGAGTTTCTGCAACTCAGAACATGAGTGAACATTTTATAAATAAATGTAGGTTCTCCCTAAACAGATTCACAGTATATATATGCTTAGATGATTATATGACTTTAAAAAATAACTTAAAGTTGTCTATATTTATACATTTCAGACTTCACAATAATTAAATCAAAATTTGAACCTTATAATCAGACTACTTTGCCCACCATTTGCCATTCTCTATGGGTTTATTAAAAGAGATGAACTCATCAGGGTGCAAGCAGAAAGTTACTTTATTCTTTTCTGTCACTGAATATAAAATTTGAACTCTGAATATTATTTTTTCCATATCTTAATGCTTTTCAAGAACCTATCTTTGTTCTGCCATGCATTTGCTCTTCTTCCTTTCTCTTCCTCTTGTGCTTCTCTCTTTCTCCTTTTATTTTTTTCTCCTTTTATTCCTTCTTTTCTCACTCTTTGGCATTGTGAAGTAGTCTTAATTTTCAAGCAATATAAAAACAGGCTGCTGCTGCTGCTGCTGCTAAGTTGCTTCAGTCGTGTCTGACTCTGTGCAACCCCAAAGACGGCAGCCCACCAGGCTCCCCCGTCTCTGGGATTCTCCAGGCAAGAACACTGGAGTGGGTTGCCATTTCCTTCTCCAAACTCTCATCCTATGTAAAATTTCTCCCTTATATCAACCTTACTCAAAGCAGGCTTAAAAATCTGAGTGGGAAAGGGGAACAGGACATGTCAACTAGTAGACTTTCTTTTCTATTTTTTAGTTTTATTAAATATTAAATTTTTTTACAATGTTGTATTGGTTTCTGCCATACAACAATGCAAATCCGACATAATTGTACCTGTATTCCATCCCTCCCTGCATCCCATCCCTCCAGGTCACCACAGAGCACCACACTGGGCTCCCTGTGCTACACAGCAGCTTCTCAGCAGCTCTCAACTTCTTTTTTCTTATTTTCCCTCCCTACTCACTGTGCAGGTCCTGGGTCTTCCAAAGTTTGAACATCAGAAATAGAGAATTACTAATTGGTAGTAAAGGTATGTTGGAAATCTGAATGGGATCTTTCTCTTGGTTTTGAGGGGTTTATCAAGGATTCCCGCTGCTTGAGGATAACCCGGTTAGAATTCAATACTTTGTTTGACTACCTTCCTTAGTCTCTGACTTTCTGGTCTACCTCTAGCCTCTACTTCTGGTATTATCTTGTTCCTTTTGTAGTCCTTTGGGTAGACTTTCTTTAAAAATGGCTCAGGACTAGTTTCTTTCCCAGTATCCTTATTTGTCCTATGGGAAAATGTTTCTTGAGTCCATAAACTCTGGAATGGAGCTCTGGGCCATTTCCAAGGTGGTAGCCCAGAGTGAGATCATCTTGCCCCCTTGCCTTTAGATTTTGTTTCAGCCCTAATTCCAGTTCCTGTTCCATTCATGAAGTGTCCTGTATTCTAAAGGGCATAGGGCAAAATCTGAGTGAATCATAGTTCTGTTTCTTCCTCAAACAATTTATTAACTCCCCTTCTCCAATAGATGCTTTTGTTTTTTTATGTGAATGATAGACTAAGGGATACATGAGCAGTTTATGGCCCCCATCTTTCCAGGTGTTGCATAGATGATGTGTCATCTCCGCTCTTGTACTTGGAACCTATTGTTCTCAGCTTTGGATCCTTAGCTGAAAGTGAAAACACAGAAAAACTCACATTTTAGCATCCTTTTAAATCACCTACACTGAGGCCCTTGTGAGCAGCTGGCATATCTATGAATGTTCATCCATGTCTGTTGTTCCATGCCTTGTCTTAAGCTATTTTGTGACTTAGGGGTATTCTTTTTACCTTTTCCTTCTGGTGGAATCTTACTTGGTCTTCGATGCCCAATTTAGGTGAAGTCTTTACTGCTCTTGGCAGTTAGAATAAGTGCTTTTCTCTAGTGTGTTCTTTGCTCTCACTAGTACTTTGTTTATGATATTAGTGTATTGCCTATAAAAATGTCTATCTTCCTACTAGAGTGTGAGCATTTTTGAGACAGCCACTGACTTCTTTCTTGGTGAATCTCTTACTTCCTTTCTGTAATATATTCAGTGTATTATTTGCTGAATTTATGAATCTCTTCTGAACATTGAGATCAGAGTTTATAATACTATTGTTGAGTAATTCATACTAATATTTTTATTTATTCATTTATATCCTTGATCTAAAAATATTTGAGGGTGAAAGAATTATTTTTATGCCTCTAATTTTTTTAAGCTAATGGTATTGCCTTTTATTCACTCTTAGGCAAGTGCATTTTAGATTTAGTTCTGTTTTGGCTCAGTTGATCTTCCAGTTTCCTTGCATTTCTTTATTTTTCTTTCTTGTTTTATTACAGTTGATGGGGTCAGTGGTGATTAAATAAGGATATCCAAGTGGGTTCAGATTGAAAGAAAATTCTTTCTATTATAGGATTTTCTTTTCTTATTTTAAATTCCTCAAGTTTTCAGATTGTATCAAAAAATATGGTCAGAAATGGTGAAAAATCAAACTATTGGTCTCCGAGAGCTTTGGTTACGAGAGTAGTACACCTATAACAGAAAATTAAATTGAAGCTGTATTTGTTGAGAGTAAAGTGCTATTTCAATCATACTTTAATGGATTATTATTTTGAGTGATTACTGTACAAAAGTTGACTTAAACAGCTTGAGATGTAACATTGAATTTCTGCTATTCCTTACCATAATAATTTAATGCAATCTTTATTGCTGAAATTTAGCTAAAAGTAGGATTCTTTAATATGTATAGTCAGGTACATATTATTATCATATGGTCAGGTGATAATTAGAGAAGTGAGAAGTCAAAATGGCATTGTAAGTACAAATAATTGAAAAATTCCTTATATGTTTAAAAATATATTTTTCCTGGAATCTCCCAAATAAATGTAGATAGTACACTAAAAAAGTAAAAGAGAGAGAAAAAAAAATGTGTTCTCTTCAAATCAGATCATCAGAGTTTGAGAGAAGTTAAATCAATTATCAATAAAATATCCCAGTAATTTTTTGCTCCTTATTTCCACATTGCTATTACATATGGATTATCTCATTGAAAATTTCAAAGATTTTTACCTTATTTACTAACTTTCACCAATATAACTGATTACACTTTAACTTTTAATTTCTGACTTTTATCAGTTAACACTTCCTAACCTAGGAATCTTGGTGAATGGACATTCTAACCTTTATGTTAGCTGAAATGGTAAATATGACAAATCTCATAATCAGTTGAATTTCAAGCAGTATTGATGCAAGAAATTATAGTACATGGGATTACTTGTTTGAAGTCATATTTCTTATACCAATAAACTTGTGTATTTGTGCTTCATAAGAGGGAACAAACTATAAAATATGACTGATTGCATCTTAGTTTTAGGTACCAAGAAGCTTTTCCTGCTAATTTACTCTTTTCCCAACCATTGAAGTAATTTAAACATTCTACTTAATAAAATTCTTAAAATTATTTTGTATTTTTCACTTAGCTGAGGTGAATATTGCTGTATGATGGAAGTTTGATACTAGAAAGAACAAATTTCTGTTTTTGTAAGTTTTTGTGAACATACTTGGGAAAAGTAAAATTTAGGAAATTTTTAGGAAGTATCTGGTATATATAGCCACCAGTCATCAAATAGGAAAATCAGTACTTAGAAATATAGTATAGTTTTTTGAAATATACTATCTAAAACATACTTTTTAAAAAATTTGTCATTTTGGTTTATTTTCCCTTTTAAGTGGCTCTGTTTTTTGATTGTGATATTGTATAGGACTTTAATATAGAAACCCTGTTTTAGTGGGTCAAGTAAAATGTTAAAAATTGAAAAATAATGAACTTTAGAATTCATTAGAAAGTTACCTCTTTATTTTATCCCTAAACTCAGATAGTGATCTAATCTAATACATAATACCTTACTCATGTTATGAATATAAATGCAAATAATAAGAAAAGTGGTCATTAATTGATAGTTACTTTTTATATTTCTTTTTTGAAATTTTGACTCCATATTTTCCTATAGTGTGCAGGTTATGACATATTCAGCATGTCTGAAACCAAACCAAATCTTTAGTTCTCCGTTATCGATTCTGCCTCGTGACCTCAATCATTCTTGCTATGCTTCACAGTAAACCTATGATCCAGGGTCAAATATTACTGCCCTCCTCTCCTTTGATTTGAATATCATCCTACTTATTTCCAGATTCTCATTGTTTGCTTTTAAGATGCCTTGAATCAATATATTTCATTCTATATTTATTGATAAAACTCCAGTTCATTAGTTACCACTTACTAAGATTTTACTAGTTTTATCTATTATGTTTTCTTTGAGAGTAGATGCCACATATTATGAACATTTGTGATTTCCATAGAGAATATTCTCAATAATTCTTTCTGAACTCACTCAATTTATTGTGAGATGGTTGATTCTTGATTTATAACTCTTAAAAATATTGAATGGATTACTGAAACATAGGTCAGTCCCACATTTCAAATCAGTCACACATTATTCCACCTACATGAAATTCCTTCCTATAGTACCAGGAAAGTACCTTAAATGAATTCTAAACAATAATCTAGAAGGAACACTTGACTTGGTACTAATTGTTTGTGTGTTCAGTTGCTTCAGTCGTCTCTGACTCTGCTACCCTGTGGACTGTAGCCCTCCAGGCTCCTCTGTCTAGGAGATTTTCCAGGCAAGAAAACTGGAGTGGGTTGCCACGCCCTCCTCCTGGTCTTCCTAACCCAGGGATGGAACTTGCGTCTCTTGCATTGCAGGCAGATTCTTTACCCTGAGCCACTGAAGAAATCCCCTGGTACTAATTATGTGAAAACAAATTTCCCTGGCCATATGCTAATATATGTGCTAGTTTGTAAACTCCTGTTACAGCCTATACACTAAATTGCTTTTTTTTCTTGGATCCCATTTTAAAAATAAAGAGTCACGTGCAATTTGAGAAAATATTTTTAGCGGAAAGCAACTAATACGTGAGTTCTTTTCTTACATTAGTCCCTTTTTTTGACATATGTAATGTCATTTTACATTAGTCCTTCTTTTAGACATACGTAATACAAATGGGAAGCAGTCTTCTTTTGAAATCTTACAAAAGTCAACTCAATTCCCAGTTCCACTGTGGATCTGATTTATTCTAGTAAAATACAGTGGCCTCCTAAGAAGAGTGATACCCAAGAACATGCATGGATTGCTTACCATATGCCTTTTCAGCCTGTTCCCACATCACCTGTGGACACCTACATGCCAAATGTGAAGCTCCTGCCAGATATGTGATACAATCAAATGAAGTAACGCAGGACTATTCTAGGCAGATAAGCAATCACACATGTATAGAAAACAAAACCAAAATAGCAGCCTTGTCCTAAGTACCAGGAAATTGAGTCAGTAAAGGAAAACTGAATTGGAAGATTTTAATAGGAAAAAAGAGTAGAAATAATTTCACATCATATTTTTCAGTGGAGGCTTTGTAGGAAGTCCATTGTTCTCTAGGAGGCAATTGAATGTTCCCTTTTTCTGTGTTTAAATTGAGAATATTTTCACTATTTTGGCAGCCATTGTTTATCTTGGTCATTGATAATATTCATTTTTTAGATTATAATGTATAGTCATTTCTCATTTTTTATTTTGGCATTTTTTAGATAAAAGGCATTTTTAGAACTTCAAAAATTATTTTTGTGCTTCCTGTACTAGAGCTTTATAGATAGCTTATTTTTTCCCCCTTTGCTTTTTCTTCTTATAGTCTTTGAAGATGATCACTAGTTTATGAAGGTTTTCATTATGAAGGTACTGTCATTTCAGGTTAGATTGAATTTGAATTATGGGCTTTTTCTGGTTTTTTAGAATATCATAAAAATTTTCAAATGAATGTTAGTGTTATATAGAAATAAGATGACCTCTTATCTTAAAAATATTCAGTCTATAGTATTGAATATTTTGATTAATATAATCCTCTTTTCTCATTCTTTTCCTCTTTCTTTTAGTAGTATGTGTGTATATCTTTATCTACATATGTCTGTTATCTGTCTACACACAAACGTGTATATACATGAGCTCTTAATTTTATAAATTTGCTTTTAATATTTCAGTTTCTCAGTTATTTCTTTGAATATGATAAATTTTCAAAACAGTTTATTTTTTTGTCTTTTATGAAAATAAAATTTGAAGTTTATATATGTTTCGTAATCTATTTTCCAGTTTCACCCATGTTTTTATTAACATTGATATATGTAGTGGCTCAGGTGGTAAAGAATCTGCCTGAAATACAGGAGAGCCAGTTTCAATCCCTGGGTCTGGAAGATCCTCTGGAGATGGGAATGGCAACACCCTGCAGTATTCTTGCCTGGAGAATCCCATGGACACAGGAGTCTGGTGGGCTACAGTCCATGGGGACTCAAAGAGTTGGACATGACTGAGCAACTAATACTGTATCCTTATTTACACACACACATGTTGCTTTTATATCCTACATATTTTATGATACCTATTGATGGTTTGTGTGTAACTTACTGGGACTTTGCCAGTGTCTCAGTGGTAAAGAATTCGCCTGCAATGCAGGAGTCACAGGAGACATGGGTTCAATCCCTGGGTTGGGAAGATCCCCTGGAGGTAGGCATGGCAACCCACTGCAGTATTCTTGCCTGGAGAATCCCGTGGACAGAGGAGCCTGGTGGGCTACAGTCCATAGTGTCGCAAAGAGTTGGACATGACTGAAGCGACTGAGTACACACGTACGTGTCACTTAGTAAGCTTAATATAACTAGTATTCTGTTATTTATATAATATTCTGTGGTGCTAGTGGTAAAGAACCTGCCTGCCAATGCAGGAAACATAGAGATGTGGGTTTGATCCCTGGGTTTGGAAGATCCCCTGGAGAAGGAAATGGCAACCCACTCTAGTATTTTTGCCTGGAGAATCCTATGGACAGAGGAGTCTGGCAGGCTGCAGTCCACAGGGTCACAAAGAGTTGGACACGACTGAAGCGACTTAGCACACACACAACACATACAATGTTCTATTCTCATCTTCATTCATTTATTTGATAAATGTTTATTTTGTAGTCCTGTTCTCTTGACACTGTCCTGTATGCTGGGAATACATAAAGTCTCTGCTCTAGTAGAGCTTATATTATTCTAAATAAAGTAGAAGACATGTAACTCCAAATAAATACATAATTTCAGATAGGCTTAAATACTATGAAGGAGGGCTTCCTGAGTGGCTTAGTGTGTAAAGAACCCGCCTGCCAATGTAGGAGATGTAAGAAACATGGGTTCAATCTGTAGGTCAGAAAAATCTCCTGGAGGAAGGCATGGCAACCGACGACTCCAATATTCTTGCCTGGAGAATCCCACAGACGGAGGAGCCTGGTGGACTACAGTCCATGGAGGCTGCAAAAATTTGGACATGACTGAAACGACTGGGCACACATGCACACGTACTCTGAAGGAACTAAGTGCATGTGATAAAAAGTGTTGAGCGGGAGTATACTTTACCTAGGATAGCAAGAGGAGACCTCGTCAAAGAAGGGATATTTATTTATTTATTCTTAATTAGAGGCTAATTACAATATTGTAGTGGTTTTTGCCATACATTAACATGAATCAGCCATGGGTGTACATGTGTTCCCCATCCTGAACCCCCCTCCCACCTCCCTCGGCATCCCATCCCTCTGGGTCATCCCAGTGAACCAGCCCTGAGCACCCTGTCTCATGCATCAAACCTGGACTGGTGATCTTTTTCACATATGATAATATACATGTTTCAATGCTATTCTCTCAAATCATCCCACCCTCACCTTCTCCCACAGAGTCCAAAAGTCTCTTCTTTACATCTGTGTCTCTTTTGCTATCTCGAATATAGGGTCATTGTTACCATCTTTCTAAATTCCATATATATGCATTAGTATACTGTATTGATATTTTTCTTTCTGACTTACTTCACTCTGTATAATAGGCTCCAGTTTCATCCACCTCATTAGAACTGATTCAAATGCATTCTTTTTAATGGCTGAGTAATATTCCATTGTGTATATGTACCATTCATCTGCCAATGGACATCTAGGTTGCTTCCATGTCCTGGCTATTGTAAACAGTGCTGTGATGAACATTGGGGTACATGTGTCTCTTTCAATTCTGGTTTCCTCGGTGTGTATGCCCAGCAGTGGGATTTCTGGGTTGTATGGCAGTTCTATTTTCAGTTTTTTAAAGGAATCTCCACACTGTTCTCCGTAGTGGCTGTACTAAAAGAAGGGATATTTAAATTGAGCTCTCAGCTGGTAATGAATCCACCTGCAATGCAGGAGACCCTGGTTCGATTCCTGGGTTAGGAAGATCCCCTGGAGAATGGATAGGCAACCCAGTCCAGTATTCTTGGGCTTCCCTGGTGGTTCAGATGGTAAAGAATTTGCCTGCAGTACCTGGGTCTTGGGTTTGATGCCTCGGTTGGGAAGATCCCCTGTAGAAGGGAATGACACCACTCTAGTATTCTGGCCTGGAGAATTCCTTGTATTGTATAGTTCATGGGGTTGGGGTCACAAAGAGTCAAACATGACCAGGTGACTTTCACTAAATAATTAGGAGGAAGAAAATCACATTATAGATATCAGGAATAGCAAGGACAGAAGTCTTTGGGTCTGAATGTGTTTTGGCAGGTTCAGAGCACAGACACAAATGCTGTGTGTGTTGAACATTGTTAGAGGCAAAAGGTGATGTTTATAACACAGGAGCCAGCTCACATGGGCCACTGTAATGAGAATTTCTTTGTAGTTAAAATGTGAATATAAAATGTGAATGTGTTATGATGATTAGCACTGAGGAAATCAACTGCTGTATAGATTAACAAGGGAAGGGACAAGGGGCTAGAAAGAAGTAATTATTAGGAAGTTATTGCAGTAGTCTCTGAACTTATGGTGGCTTAAGGCTTTTTGCTGTAGAAATGACATTTTAGAGGAGCACTGTTAGAATCTGTGAATGAATTAGAAATAGTGTAATCAACAGTATCCGGAGAAGGCAATGGCACCCCACTCCAGTACTCTCGTCTGGAAAATCCCATGGACTGAGGAGCCTGGTAGGCTGCAGTCCATGGGGTAGCCAGGAGTTGGACACGACTGAGCGACTTCACTTTCACGTTTCACTTCATGCATTGGAGAAGGAAATGGCAACCCACTCCAGTGTTCTTGCCTGGAGAATCCCAGGGACGGGGGAGCCTGGTGGGCTGCCGCCTATGGGATCGCACAAAGTCGGACACGACTGAAGTGACTAAGCAGCAGCAGCAGCAGCAGCAGCAATCAACAGTATCAGACATAAATACTAAATATTCTGTGAAATTGTAATTTAATGGACACACTTTTCCATGACAGAAATGTACCATAATTTATTTAGATTACACCTCTATTTTTGATTACTTAGTTTTTTTCCCTTGTTTTTGCTAGCATAAATAACAATCTTGTTGTTTTCTCACCTCACTGCCATTATATATTAAAAATGATTTGTGATGGCTTGACAGTGTGAAAGGTAAATAATTGTATGTTGCTATTTTAATTTGCTTAACTTTGATTACTAGTGAGATTGACATGTTAATATGTGTATTGATTGATCAGTTGTATTTTTTCAGTTGTAAATTGTTTCTAGCCTTGTTTGTTTGGGGATGTTAATATCTTTCTTATTGTTTTGAAACACCGTGTTAACTTCCTATAATGATTTAAAGGTCCCAACATGATTTAGCCTTGATATTTCTTGATAACATTGTGTTTCAGTCTCCCCACTACCCTTTATGTTCAAGACACTTCAGCCACTTCTCAAACAGGCTAATCTTTGTCTTGCCTCATGGCCTTTGCACTTGTGGTTATTCATTTTCTGGATCCCTCTTCCTCAAATCTTTATGCGGTTGACTGTGTCTCGTCATTCATGTTTTAGCTCAGATGTCAGCTCCTTAGAGGAACTGTTCTCAGCTTTCTAATGTAGCTTCCCTCTTTCCCCTTTCATATACCATCATGTTATTGCCTCTGGGTTTTTTGTTTGTTTGTGTGTTTCCGCAGTCTTTTATGGTCTTTGTAAGGTTTATCACTGTCTGAAGTTATTCATTACTTATTGCCTGTCCTTTCCAATGAGAATGAAAGAACAATGGGGGCAGGTACCTACTCTGATTTGCTCACTGCTATACCCTCAGGGATAGAGTATTGTCAGACCAAATTAGTATATTTGTTGAATGGATAATATAAGGATATCAGCCTTTTGTGTTTTTCCCTTCTGTCAGTTGTCTTCTTTTTTTATATCGTATTTTTCTAAAGAATTTTATATTTTCATGGAGTCACATCAGTGAAGCATTTTTCTTTTTTACAAAAGCATTGACTTATTTGGCAGCACCAGGACTTAGGTGTGGCATGAGAGATCCTCAGTCTTCTTTGCAGCATGCAGGATCTTTAGTTGCAGCATGGGGATCTTTGGCTGTGGCGTGCAAACTTGCAGTTGTGGCGTGTGGGATCTAGTTCCCTGACCAGGGGTCACACCCAGGCTCCCTATATGGGGAGAGCTGAGTCTTAGCCATTGGACCACTAGGGGAGTTCCAATGAAGCATTTTTCCTATAGGACATTTTCATTACTTTTAGAAGAAAAGGAACAGCTTTTTCGTCTTGAGCTCTTCCATTTTCCTGTATTCTGATATGTTTCTGAATATAAAATTGTGATTTATTTTTATGAATTAAGGAAAGGTTTAAAGATAAAACTAGTTCTTATAAATGTATGTGCTTTCTTCTAGTCTTAATACACATTTATTTATAAAACAGAGACCATCTGTATAGAGAGCTTTTTATCATTTTTCAATTGATATTGTGCCATGTGCATATTCTTAATTTTTCACAAATATGATCTTTTTAATGTCTACAGAATATCCCATCTTAGGCATCTGTAAATATATACTTTTTTAAAAATATAGACATAGTTAATATTACCGTTTAAGTTTTGTGTTCACACAAAAATAAAAATTATGATTGTTCCATTATGATAAATTACTGAACACAGAGTAGTGCATCATGGAAGTATGTATGATAGTTTAAGATATTTGAATGTATTGTGCTCAGTTGTGTCCAACTCTTTGCAACCCCTGTGGACTATGGCCCACCGGGCTCCTCTGTCCGTGGGATTCTCCAAGCAAGAATACTGGAGTGGATTGCCATTTCCTTATCCAAAGATATTTGAATATTCACTGCTAAATTATACCTCAGGAAATTGAAATCATGTCCCAGCCCTAGTATTAATTTACGCCTTGTCTGTTTCTCATGGTATTTTCCAGTTCCCCGTAACTGTGTGCTCTTAAAATCTTGGCCTGTCTCTTTCCTTCTGTGCCCTCTCCCTAAAGTGTATAAAATGATTATCATATTGTTGTCGTATGGTCATCTCTGTCAACCTTTCCTTTATCCTTCATGTCTGTGTTTAAATAACTTTTCTCCTACTGAGGTTGTATATATGGTCACTTAGGTTTAATCTAAATTTTGATAGTTCCAACTCTTATTTATATCAAACTTATTGTAAAGTATTTTGTAGAAAAAGTTCTCACTGTATTTTCTTTAGTTATGCCAGCCATATCATTTTAGAGTAATGGTATTTTCTAGTTTCATGCTAAATTTTTATATATTCCAGGGTTTTGGGAGAAAGATTTTTTTATTCTAGTCCATTGTTACATTAATTCTTGTTTTATATAATATTGATTTATAACATTTCTTTATTTTGCATTATCTACTAGAGTAATAATTATCTGATTTTGCTATCTCTTATTTTTAAAACTATCCTGGTTTTTGTTATGATTATTTTTCTCATGAACTTAGAATCACTTTGTCAAGTAGCCTTCTCAAATATACCATCCTTGTTTTTTCTTCTTGTGAAATTTTGTTAAAATTATTATATTATTTATATAAGGTATTATAATATCTAGAATTACATATATGAGGTCAGATCAGTTTTCTTTTCTGTCTTAGCAAAGTTTTTTTTTTTCTTCTGTTAAGATGTCCAGTACATTTCATTTAAAGTCATTCCTAGATGTTTATTTAATTTAAGGTCATTCCTAGTTGCTTTTTCAAAATTTGTTTTCATTTATATATTTAAGTGATTATTTTAGTTCTTGGTTTTCTGTGGTCACTAGAACAATTACCACAAATTTTCTGTCTTAAAAAAACACAGATTCATTTATTCTTTTACAGTTCTGGAGGCCAGAAGTCCAAAGTAAATTTCACTGGGCTAAGTCAAAATATTGATTGGTTCCTATGGAGGCTGTAGAGGAGAACCGCTTTTCTTCCCTTTTCTAATTTCTGGAGGCTGTGTGCTTTCCTCCTTGAATCAAGCCAACATCTTGCTTCTGTCATCACATCTTCAACCTCCTTTGACATTATCTCTTTCTTATGAGAACCCTTTGATTATATTTGAGGAACATCTAGGTAATCTGGGATACTCAGCTCATCTCAAGATCTTTAATAACATATACAAGTTTAGAAGGACATTAGTAGTTCTAGAGATTACAATGTGGGTACTCTTCAGAAGGCAATAATTCACTCTATCACATATAAGAAAATTCTTGATTTTCTGTACTATTTTGCTTTTTCCCATATTATTCAACAACTGTATTAAGTGTAGTTGTATTTCGTTTATTTCCTAGATAGTCATAAAACTGATAAGTAATCAGAACTTTTTCTGTGTTTTATAGTGCTAACTTTATACCTCTTGTTTCTACTTCTGCCTTTTTACTGCTTTTAGTTTTTAATATAGATGCCCCAAATATTTTCATTTTATTTATCATATTTGCTCATAGTTTAGGATAGGTATTTTTTTCTAATCCTGGGAAGTGATTTGTTCATTATTTCCTCTCATCCCCTACTCATTTGACATATTTGTTATATTTATTTACAACCCAGTATTAACCCTCATTTGTATTTTGGATTAAATTCTATTTGACCATAGTGTATCAGTTTTTCAATACATTGCTGGACTAATTTACCAGTCCTTTATTTATGATTTTTGAAATATTAACATTAGTAAATATGTTTCATTTTTTGTGTATTATCCTTTGTGTATAGCTTCCTTTTCCATTTGAGGTATCAGAGATATGCTAGCTAATAAAATGAATTTAAAGGTATTATATTTTTTTTTTAGGCTAAAATAGTTATTATAGCTTGATAATTATCTCTTCATTTTAAGTTTGAAAGACTGCACAAACAATCTGCCCTCAAAGTTTATTTGAATATAGTTTTGACAGATTTTTAAATTTCTTTGGTTAATTAATTTTTGAATCAGTTTTGAAAATTTACATTGTCACAGGCAAGTTTTCCTTTCCATGAAGATTCTAAAGGAACATTGTTCCATACTTACTATGTCTTAAGCATGATGCCAGGTGTACTGTACATACAAAAATAAAGAATATAGGATTCTTAGTCTCAATGAGCATATAGTACTAAAAAGAAAGTTAATTTTGCTAGAAGCAAGACAGAAGAAATAGACAAGAAATTAACAGTCAAGCAGAACTTCTGATAAGAATTTCATCATTAATCATGAATATAGGCAGCAGAAACCAAGGCATAAAAATGGAATATGGGAAGATTTGAGAGACTTTTAAGTAGAAAATTACAGCTAGAATTTAGGTCTGGCCAGGAAGAAATAATGGGTAGATATTAGAAGCTGTGGAGAAGGCAATGGCAACCCACTCCAGTACTCTTGCCTGGAAATTTCCATGGACAGAGGAGCCTGGTGGGCTGCAGTCCATGGGGTTGCTAGGAGTTGGACACGACTGAGCGACTTCACTTTCACTTTTCACTTTCATGCATTGGAGAAGGAAATGGCAATCCACTCCAGTGTTCTTGCCTGGAGAATCCCAGGGACGGGGGAGCCTGGTGGGCTGCCGTCTATGGGGTCGCACAGAGTCGGACACGACTGAAGTGACGTAGCAGCAGCAGTGTATTCTAGACAGGTTGTCATTAATGTGAAAGGCTGGAATAGGCAAATCAATATCCAAATGGTAAAGGCTGGAATAGGCAAATCAATATCCAAATGGTAGTTTGTTTGTTAGAAACCAAGGTTATCTACTACAGTACATACCTGGTAGTTATCCAAGAGAGAAGAAATGACATTCTTTTAAGATTTTGAACCATATAGCATGAATGGTGATCTAAAAGACCATATTTTATTTAGTAACATTTTTAAGTAAATCTTTAGTGGAAAAGTGAAATTAAAAAAATTAATGTGGGAGTTTAAACATCTTGTTTGAAATTTGTTTGAAGAAATTTATCAGCAAATGTATACCAAGCACATAAGATGTATGGATATCAAAATGAAATATCTTCTGCACTCAAAAGATCTGAAAGTCTTGTAAGATGTTTTATAAGGGTGATTTCAAAGTATCTATTCAGTTGCCTTACATACATGAGTTATGTAAGCCCATGTAAGTACCATCACATGGGCCTATATATTTTCCTCATGCCAAAAATTTCATACTAATACTTCCCCGGACCGCCAAGTAATACTTGCCGGACTACCCAACCCCCACCCACAATGTTCCTTCTTCATTCTCTCTTGCCACTGACAATCACTGCTCTGTTTTCTATTACAGTAGAATCAATTAGACTTTTTAGAGTTTTATTTAAATGGAATCATAAAATATGTAGCCAAGTGTCTGGGTTTCTTTTGCCCTGTATAATATTTTCATCCTTGTTGTTACATGTATAAGTAATTTATTACTTTGCGTTGTTGAGGAGTGGTCATTGTCTGAATATATAGTTTTTAAAAAAAAAAATTCATTCACCTTGACAGATGGCTTAAATTGTTCTCAGATTTTGAAAGGAATAAGATTGCTATGAACATCCAAGTTCAAGTCTATCTGCAGGTATATGTTTCATTTCTCGTGACTAAACACTTAGGAATAGAATATCTAGATCAGGTGGAATATTAAACTTTGTAAGAAACTGCCAGACTATTTTTCCACCAATGCATTAGCATTATAGTTGGTCTACATATTTACCAGTACTTGGTGATGTCTCAGTCTTTTAAAATTTTAGCCATTGTAATTTGTGTGTAGTTTATCTCATTGTAGTTTTAACTTGAGTATTCCTAATGGGTTTTCTTGTGCTTACTGACCATTGCTATATTTTCTTTTGTGAACTATCTTCACATCCTTTGCTCATTTGTATTGGGTTGTTTGCTTTCTTCTTTTTAAGTTACAGCAGTTCTTTTTACATATTCTGGATACAAGTCCTTTGTCAGATGTTCTTCCATGTTATGGATTGCCTTTTTATTTACCTATTTGTGTCCTTTAAGGAGCAGAACATTTTAATTTTTAAAAAGTCCAATTAATAAATGTTTTATTTTATGCCTTTTGCTTTTTGTGTCTTAAGTAACTTTTGCAAATGTCTAGTTTTCTACTGTTTTATCTCCTAGCAGTTAGGTTTATGATGCATCTTGAGTTAATTCTTGACTTTGGTGTGAAACAAATTTAAGTTAAATTTAAATTAAATATTTAATTAAGAGAAGTCTAAAAGAGATTAAGAGAAGTCTAAAAGAGATTTTTTTTTGGAATTAAAGATAGATTTGGTATTTGTTTATATAAGAAATCATTTCTAGCTTCTATACCCATACAAAATTTGAAAAGCTCCTTTGTAAATTAATGGATTTCCTGTTTTTGGTGGTATTTAGTAAAAATTAGTAACATTCGCAAATGAATTTGTACATATAGATATCTGGTACTTGTCAGGCATAAAATATTAGTAAATATGGTTGGATTTTATGGTTATTGCTAATGCTGTTGTTATATTCAGATTGCAGAAGTTTGGAGAGGATGATATTTAGATGAAAAATTTCTGGATTCTATTACATATTCCACGTAGTGGTCATATTTTTAAGTTGATTGTTTTTTTCTGCCTAATGATGTACTTACTGCTTGCCTTAAAATCAGTTTACTAGACGTGTTATCCTAACATATATGAAAATTATAATTTACCAATAAACTCAACGTTTTAGCAAAATTAGTGTTAATGTTAAATTATATTAAACATTAAAAATTATATATAGTTCTAAGGACTTTTTATCACTATTTAACCAATTGCTCTTATGAAATAAAAACAAAGCAGACTCATGAACTACATCTCAAAAAATGTGTTTTTGTTTTTTTGGTTTGAGCTAAGCTTTTTTTTTTTTTTTTTTTGCGTTACATGGCATGAGAAAATAGTAAACTGGTGCTTTTCTCTGTGTATTAGACTTGTATTTGTTTTGTTTTGGTTTTAAGTAATCCGTGTCTCTGTAAATATTTCATTCTTTAAAAACAATGAGTTTTCTTTTCCCTTTAATTTTTCTTTTTTATAAAATATAAATAAAGATGTCATATGGAAATATTTATTGAAAAACCTGTTAGGTGAAAGTAGGCATATTAGAGCAGGAGTTGGCAAACTTTTTCTGTAATGGGTTGGAAGCTAATATTTTAGGCTTTGCAGACCTAGAGGTAAAATCAGGGATATTATATAGATATCATACAACAAAACAGAAAACATTTCCACAATTTTTTGTTGACAGAATTCAGTCTAAAACAATACTACTAGTAATAACAACACCAGTGGCAGTGGAGAACAACAGAGAGATCTAAAGAAAAGAATTTTGGGGAAAAGAAGGAAATAATGTTTTCCTTATTTAGGGTTCAAAGTCTGCATTCCTATCAAATCAGTTGTAAATTTCCACCTGTACATGCTAATTTTGAGTGAGATTTTACATATTTCATTCTAGAAAATGAAATCTCTTCACACAGATAGGTTGTGCCAAACACTGATGTTAATCTAGGTACATATGATAATTTGGGGGCATATCTATTTTTTCTGAGGCATTTATAGAATTTTAACACATTATTCCCTTAAAATTTGCTTTTAGCATGTCATTATATTACATTAATCATTGCCAACTGAAGATTAGGTGGAAGCTCCTCAAATGTACAGTTAATTAGACTTTGAAATACAGATATCTTTTTTGCACTGCATTGAAGTACAAAAATGTTGCAGAAACTGTAGTTTAAACTCAGAAAATACACCTGCTGCCAATGTATGTGGGGTTGAGTTCTCACTTCTCATTTTAATTGTTGATAACATGGGAAATATATACTTGTGATTCAGAAACTTAGTTGTTGTATAAATGACTTGACTGCAGTTTAAGTTTTGCATATAAGTATTGTTTTGCCCTCTATCTTGAATTGAATTCATTACAAACATTTCAAAGTCTGCAGCAAAAACTAATTTTCAAAGCTATTCGGTGTCAGTAACAGTGGTTGAAAGTCACAGACGTTGTTCTCATTCAGAAAAAATTCCATCCTGGCTGGAGTTCAATAAATCCCAATAAACTTTATCACTGCTAAATTATTGAACTGTTACGTGGTAGGGCAAATCAGGATGTTCATCTTTTATTTCTGATAAAAATTCGTAGAATTGGTAATGATTAAGTCTATCAGAGTGAATGAAGTTTTATTCGTGAAGCTACTGGTTCAGTAACACATGATAGATTCAAATATATTTTACGAGGTATTTGCTGATTTAATAATATAATGAATAATCATAGGTTTCAGTGCCTTAATATCTTTACAAGCTTTGTAAATCTGTGCTACTAAGTTTCTTTTGGTCTCACACACATATTTTTACCACTATCAGTGGTAAATCATCTAACCAGATTGTACTGCGAGTTATCAATTCATGATTTCACAACTTTTTTGAAAATATTCTTGCTTGTAGTTTTTCACACAACTGTTAATAGAAGCTTATCCATCAACCACATTACTTCCTTGATAAACAACAACTGGCATTAACTCCTTGGTTAAAAGTTGGCTTTCTCTGGACTAGTTTTAATTTACTCTTCATTGTGAAATGCTTTTCTTCTTTGACTAACAAACGAGCTACACAGAAGCTTACTTTGGTGGCACCTGCATTTCATTTTTGTCTTTTCGAATAAGATATTTCAGGTTTTTCTGACCATTTTCTTCTTGTTTGATGGGAATATTATGATGCATGTATAATCTGGTAGTTTTCTTTTGGCCCAGCTATGATGTTATTGCTTAATAATAACACACTGCTTCCTGTCAAATATAGGACCTTTTTCAATTAATTTACGAAAGCAGCCAACATGACCTAGCAGTCATAGGTCATCTTCTGGAATAATAATGATGTCCCAAAATACCAAGTAAGTTCTTCAAGATGTACTTGGGACACTTTTTCTTCCCATGTAAAATGTGAAGGAATCAATGAAGTGAAAATATTTTCTTTGGTTTTGCATATATGCATACCATATATGCATATGCATATGCATATACCATACCATATATGGTAGAGCCAAGAAGACACCTAAGAACATAACTCAAGTAATCATTCCACAAAAGGTGAAAATTTGAATGTTAGAGGAAGTATTTTAAAAACCCATAAAGCAAAGAAGCATTATAAATATTTTACTCTGTAGAAGAGGGTATTACAAACTGAAGAGTACATTAGTAATTTTATCGGAAGTATTTTACCCCAAATGTCATTAACTACAGTTATGTGTCCTTGAAAGTATAATGCAAAAATAACAACAAAAAATCATTTACCATACACATTTTAGGAGGGAAAACGTATTTGTGTGAGTTAACACATACTTGATTTCAAAGTAACACATTCAAATTCTGAGGACTAAGACCAGCTTAATTTTGTTAAAAGTTTCAACTCTTAGCAAAATACATCTGTCTGGTGCTGTGTAATGAGAAAAACATCTGTCTGTTTTACATTAACAATTATTGTACTTTTATTACCAGCCAACTTATTTTTTGTTGAATGTCTCAGCTGCAAACCATAAAACAGATGTGACCAATTCCTACAGGAGTTTTTTTCTATAGTCAACAAATAACTTTGCTAACTTCTTCTATTTCCCATATAAAAAGGAAGTTTCTTTAGGCATTCGGTATCTTATTATTTAAAGATTCAAATGACCCATTACTATATTGACAATGAAGAAAAGGAAAACAAGATTCAGGAAACGATGGATGACAGTCTTTATAAAACATTTCTGTCTTATCACACCCTAAATGATTATGACTTCGTATAACAGTAACATGTCTGAAAGTTATCTGTGAAGTTATTAGAAAATGAAATCACATTCTCCCATTTTATTATCACTCTTGATTATACTAAATCCACACGTTCTCCTTCTCACACTTCCTTAACTGTTTGCATTTATCAGTAAATGAATGGCTAATTAACAATCACCTGGGATAGCTAATTCATGAAATTGTGTGTTTCATAGACATCAACACAAGTCAATAATGGGAATGACAGCTAATTTATGAAAACTGTCTCATAGACACCAGCACATGTCAATAATGGGAAAGTATATTCAAAACAAGGAGATTTATTGTTAAAAAATATAGTTCCGTGGCTTCCATGTGAGTAATTTTGTATTTTTATTACTGGATTAACATGCACTAGGCAGCTTCTGATATTGAAGTGGTCTAAAGCTTGCTCTCTTGAGGTCGTTGTAATATGATCCTCTTAACAAGTCTCTCAGCCTTCTCATCTAAATCTGCTTCCCTCAATTCTCTAGCCTTTTTGTCTTTACTCTTATTCTGCTCTCTATTCTACAGAGAAAAATGTTAATATATTTCTTTGGGGAGAGGGGTACTTGCTCAGGATTCATTTGAATATGGTAGTATTATAAACACATACTTTATTTGAGATTCTTTAACTTGAGATTCTGAGATCCAAAGTGTTACTCGGTTCAGTTCAGTTGCTCATCGTGTCTGACTCTTTGTGACCCCATGGATTGCAGTACACCAGGATTAAAGAAGTTTACATTGTAAGACAAGGTTCTTTTCATCTGGAAGTTTTAGTTTGCATTAAGTTATGTATTGGAAATATTAGACAGTTCTTCCTTTTCTTGTTGTTTGTCTTTTATCAGTTTTTAAAAATTGCTTGCTGGCTAATTATTTACCCAGTGGAAATCCTCATAATATGCTAACATGCGAGATTAATGTTTTTTGACAGGATTAATGTTTTTTGACAGTATTAATTGAGAAATCAACCCAAATACGCTCAGTAAAAACTCAAATTTGAGAGATGTTAAATGTGAGATTGTATTTTTAACTCTGCAAACTGGGTGGGGTTATTGATGACTAACATGGTTCTGTTTTTCATCAGTTACTAAATTCCAAAAGTATAACAACTTTGGATCAGTTGCTTTTGTATTCAAACACTCTTACAGTTTCAAAGCTGGTGTTGCTTAGAAACCTGTATAAACACTTAATGTCTTCTCCAAAGGAAGAAATAAAAAAAAAAATCTTCACATAATTTTTAAGTGAGATAATTGTAAAACTAGACCAAAAATACGTATATTTATTTAAAAGCTCTGGAACTGTTTAGAAAATTCTTAAAGAAATGAAAAAGTATTTAAATTTGTTATATTTATAGTATTAGAAATAATATATACATATATATGTGCTTACTCACTTGGTTTACTGACAAATGAACCATGTAAAGAGTTGCTCTTACATTCCTTTGTATTGAGCTACATTGTATCTGAAACTAATATTGGATGGTGAAATTGTATGTTTATGATTTATCCTGAATTTAGAATACAGGGGAACAGAACTAAAAAGTAACTTGTCATTTTCGCATGCATGCATGCTCAGTCATGTCCAACTCTTTGTGACCCTGTGGACTATAGCCCACCAGGCTCCTTTATCCATGGAATTTTTCAAGCTAGAATACTGGAGTGGGCTGCCATTTCCTCCTCCAGGAAATCTTTTGGACACAGGGATAGAACCCTCAATGCATGTAAAAGGGACTTCTGTTCATTGGGTAGTCATGAGCTGTGGTCCTTAGGCTAGAAAAAATACTCACTAAGTTTGTTACATTTTCAGTGATTCTGGGGCCTGGCAGTGCAGTAATTAGATGATCAAGTCCCAGTCTCTGTGGTAATTAACACTATGGCTGCAGATTGTACAGGATGCACACTTCCTATTCATTAGGTACGTGGAAGCCCATGGATGGGAAAGGACCCTTTGAGGATGAACATCAATAGAATCAATAAGGTGATCAGACTTGCATTGCCCAGGTAAGTCACCACAGCCACCTAAGTACACCATTGTCCAGAGTCAAAAAAAAAAGCCTAGTGATTCTAGCACATCAGACCAAGGAAGTCTCAGCAAATATGTCCAATCAGCCAGATTCACAACCAGGTGAAAACGGGGACTTAGGGCACCTAGCTAGGGATACCAGACCTGTCTAATCCTACTGAATAGACTATATATATAGGCTTTCTTCCCTCCTCTGGAGGATACTGCTGAGCATTGGTGATTAGACACCTTTCTGGTGAGTCAGCTAGGGTTGAATCTAAACCATATTATATGGGTAAGATAGGGGAAGGACAGAAAAGTGTAAAGTGATTATTACAAAGACTGATCATGCTGCAGAGATTGAATCATGCGGCTATGGATGGTAAGCCACAACCTTGGCTGTGGAAGGGAGAATACCTTAGACACGAGCAAGCTAGGAGTGTAGAGAGGAAATATTCATCTCTTAGCTCTTGTCCACAGAGCATATGGCCAGTGTAAGCCAAACTATAGCCATCACTTTCAACTCAACTGTTAACCACTGAAGAATCTTAGTCTAATTCTCAGAAACTTCTGACTAACCTGTTTAGTTTAATTCTGTTTAACCTTTGGTACCCTGTGGTCTCCCTCTGCTGCTTAAGGGAAGAGAGACTCTTTTGTTTGTTTTTCAGATTATAGCCAATGATTCTGAACTCTTTAAGCTGAGAGGTGATGAAAAATCACATTGCTCTGTACTTCCTGCTGGCCAGTCAAAATGGGTCATGTGAGTTTGCCAACACCTCTTGCTGCACTTGGGTTAATGACATATTTAAGAGGTTTGACTTTGGCTGAAGAGCTTGGCTGTCTGTCCCAAGTGCATCTGATTACCCTACTGGGAGTCATATTTGATCCAAGCCACTATGAAGACAAGTAAAATATCTGATGAATCAGTTGTGCTCCTGAGATCTGTTGTTGGAATACATGAAAGATTGGGATTAGGGGTTCAAATTGTAGGGGAACAGCTCCAGCATGATGCCCTGGCAACTGTGAATGTACAGACAGGCATGCCACATTTTATTGTGCTTTGCAGATACTGCCTTTTTTTAAAACAAATTGAAAGTTTGTAGCAAACTATATTGAGAAAGTCTGTTGGTGCGATTTTGCCAATACCATTTGCACACTTCGTGTCTCTGTATCACATTTTGGTAATTCTCACAGTATTTCAAACTTTTACATTATTATTTTATTTATTATGGTAATCTGTGATAAGTGTCATGTGTGATTTTTGATGTTACTATTGCAAAAACATTACAGCTAGCTGAAGACTTAGATGATGGTTACCATTTTCAGCAATGACGTATTTTTTACTTAGAGTATGTACATTTTTCTTTTAGATGTCATGCTATTGCATATAATTTTTACATGCACTAGGAAACCAAAAAATTAGTGACTTGCTTTATTGATATACTTGTTTTACTGCAGTGGTCTAGAACCAAATCTACAGTACCTCTGAGGTATGCTTGTTTACAAACTTAGCAGTTTTGAATCTACTTTTATTGCTAGTAAACTTAGAAGATAAATCTCTCTTTTTCTTTGCACATTTTTCAGCTTGTGACCTAAAATATTGATGCTGAACTATCAAATGCGCAGTAATTTTCAAATCCTATTCCTTGGAAAATTAGTATTTCTGACTACTTCTCTCAGAACTACTTTGGGACCAAATTTTGTTTAGTTGGTTTATTTTTTGATATGCATAAACTTTACCAAATATAACGTTAGACTTTAGAGTTCTGTACCAGAGAGCTCTAACATTAACTTTTGTCAGAGTACATTTGAAAATGTCATTACAGGAAATTGTAAGCTGTCCATCATGGAATTATACAGTGTTTTAGCTGAAAGAATCAATAAACTTGGAGAGCCTTTCAGTTTTTCAGATAAGAAAATTTGTGGCCTGCTCCTGGTTGTGTATCTGATTATTTAGAGAGTAGGAATTAAATTAAGATCATACAAGTCTTTGCATTAAATACAGTCAGCTCTCTTTATTCATGGTTTCTTTATTTGCAGATTTGCTCACCCACTAAAGTCGTATTTGTAAGCCGAGTATCTGTACTCACTGGACTTTCATTACCGTTCAAAGACTTGGGTGGAGTGGTGAAAAATTTGGGTCACCTGGCACTCACATCCACAACCTGGTTCAAACAAGGCTATGCTTTGCTTTGTTTTAGCTCTCATACTCTAAGCTAGTGTCCTTTCACAGTTTAGTGCCATACTTTTCACATTTTTGTGCATTTTGTTGATGATTTCATTGTTTGAAACAGCCTACAGGTGTAGTGCTGAAATGCTGCTTACATTGTCTTATATTCCTAAGTACAGGAAGACTGTGATGTGCTTTACAGAGAAAATACAAATGATAGGTAGTCTTTATTCAGGAATGACATATAGGACCATTGGCTATGAGTTCAGTGTTAACGATTCAACAATATGTACTAAATAAGGTGTCCCTAAACAGAAACGCAGTGAAACCAAGTTATATGTTCAAGATTGATGAAGATGTTCTGACCAGAGGCTCATAGGAACCTAAACTTGTATTTGCCCTGGGAGTTCTAATTCAGTGTTCATTAACTGAGTATTTCAAGTTACTGTGTAGACCGTGTGTGTGTGTGTGTGTGTGTGTGTGTGAGTTGCTCAGTCATGTCTGACTCTTTGTGACACCATGGACTGTAGCTCGCCAGGCTCCTCTGTCCATAGAATTCTCCAGGCAAGAATACTGGAGTAGGTTGCCATTCACTTGTATAGAGGATCTTCCCAACCCAGAGATTGAACCCTGTTCTCCCACACTGCAGGCAGATTCTTTACTGTCTGAGCCACAAGGGAAGTCCCTTGACCATATGGTATAGACCATAACTGCAACAAATGTTGTGAATTGATTACCTATATATATCAAGATAAATTTTACCCATTCTTCCTCAATGGGTAAAATTACTATAATTTTCTTTTTAAGATTCATGTTGATATTTGGCAGAAAACAAAACTCTGTAAAGCAGTTATCCTTCAATTAAAAAATAAAATCAAAGTTAAAAAAAAGGTTTTACCAATGGAATATAAATTAAGAACATTTCTTAGTCTGTTACTTGTTTTAGAAAATAAGTTTTCCTATGGTATTTTCCTGCTAATTATCTGGTTCTCCTCTCAAGGTCACATAGCTTTTGTTTTTCCCAAAGGATGATTCTCTGACTGTAGTTTTTTACAGTACCTTTCATTATTCACAAGGAATCCAGGGGGACAGGAATTGAGTCATGCAAATCCATTAGCATTACTAGGAAAACAACATATCAGAAAGACACATTTTATTGTAATTCATCATTTCAGGAGTAACTTACATGAAGCCTCATTCTCCAATTATTTGACCTTGCTTTCCCTCATTCTTTTGCATACGTGTTAAGAGTCTATAATTTTTCTAAATCAAACTTGAATGACATCACTTATCTAGGAACTGATACACCAGATCCAAAATTTTGTGTATTTAAATTCAAAGACCTTTATAAATTGGCCCTATTTGACTTATACTTGGTCTCATATTTATTCTCTAATGCACATTATTTGCTGCTACTGTGATCTCACTGCTCCTCCTCACTTGCTCTGTAGGCACTCACATCTGCTTTTGCTCATGCTGTCTCCTGATATCCTCCAAAATCTAACTTGGAATTTAGTTCACAAATTGTAATATGATTGCTTCGTTTGTAAACATAACTGAAAAGTTCTTACCTGATTACTTCAGTATTGAGAATATCTTTAACTTTATAAAATTTTACAATTTGTAGTTATGTTAGATGAAATATAGTATATTCTAAATACATATGTGTGTATACATATATGTATTTTATATTTATATATTTATTTGACGGAGCTGGGCCTTAATTGGGCCTCCCTGGTGGCTTAGACGGTAAAGCGTCTGCCTGCAATGCAGGAGACCCGAGTTCAATTCCTAGGTCAGGAAGATCCCCTGGAGAAGGAAATGGCAATCCACTCCCACACTCTTGCCTGGAAAATCCCATTGACGGAGGAGCCTGATAGGTTACAGTCCATGGGGTCGCAGAGTCGGACAGAAGCACACAAGACCTTTAGTTGTGGCATGCAAAATTTTAGTTGTGGCATATGGAATCCAGTTCCCCAACCAGGGATTGAACCCAGGCCCCCTGCGTTGGAAGTGTGGAGTCTAAACCACTGGACCACCAGGGAGGTCTCTCTAAATATATTTTTAAAATATTAATTTTACTTGAAACAACAAAATTCTGTAAAGCAGTTATCCTGCAGTTAAAAAATAAAGTGGCAAAAAAATACTAATTTTACATGAAAAGACTTGAGTTCATCATGTAAGGTTAAAAGAAAGCACTGTCCTACAGGGAGAAAATGTTTTCTTGTATGTTAGTTTATCCATTATAAAATTTTGATAAAAATTACTTCAGTATTGAATGTACTTTCATAAACAACTGCACAGACTATAGAATGTTTAATTTCAAACAAACTTGAAAAAGAATGTAATCTAGTACTTACAAATTGGAACTCTTAGCAATAATTCTTTATTTCCAAATGAAAGTTTTAAAATTTAATCTTTTATACTTATATGTTTATTCTAAACTAGGAAATATGGTGGTTTCAATTTATCACAAAAGTTGTAAAAGAGGTAGTTATTCATAAATGAGAACTCTCTAAAATAAGCTGACATCTGCTATCTAATATATAAAGATAGTGGAAATTCTTTTCTTTTAAAAGACTTTCACCATGATTATTGTACTTTATAAGTCCACTTATTTATTCAAAATTTGGACAACCTAAAGAACTATAGAAAGGAAAACAAAAAGCCCCCATGATCCCAACACAAATACTGGCAAAGTTTTAACTCTCTTCTTAATAAGAAGCTTTCTTTTTCTTCCTTTCTCTGTATAAACAATTGTGATTCTCATAGGAATTGATCATTTTTTCATTCACATGTCATAAGCTGTGTAATGTCAAACATTTTATTAATCACTGCTTGCTAAAAATTAGCTGTTCAGATAATTTTTCGTAAAATGTTTGTAAACTCCTTCATCTGTAAATACTTGCATCTGAATATTTCTTTGTATGGATTCCTAAGAGAGAGATTAGTTTGCAAATAATAAGAAAAGTTAAAGCTCCTAACTTGTATTGCAAAATTGCTTTCTAAAAAGGTAAACGTTTAAGTCTAAAGAGATACACCTAGAATGTAGTATTTGGTATAAGCAGGAAATCTTTTTTTTCTTTTGAAAATTGCTTTCTCAGTTTCATTTTGACAAGAATAATTTCAGTTCCCAGTTGTTTTTAATAGCTTATCACATACATGATTCTTTTATTTCCAAAATATGTTTCAAACCTTGTTTCTTCCGGGTGATCCATTTTTGCCTTTGGTGTGGTGGTGGAGAAATACTAAAATATTCTAATTATTATAGATTTAGAATTGGTAGCATAATGTGCGTACTCATCTTGTCCTTTTTCAAAAATAAAAAATTATGTTTGATTTCCAAATGAGCACTGAAGTCAACTTTTCAACCTCTAATATCAACCCCTGTAGGAATTATTTTTTAATTTTTTGATTCAGTATAATTGGGAATGAATTTAGTTTTCCTTTTAGAGATAACAATGCAGTATTATATGTTATAGTTTATCTTTTCCTGTAGATTCTAAGCTGATCATTGCTTATAGAAATTTATATTTGAAGAACTGTTTAACATGTTTAGCTTATTTCTAAAGTTTATTTTCAGTTAATACTTGTGAATTTGGAAATTAGATATTTAGATTTTAAAACTTTTAGAGTGTATTTTCCAGTTAGGATTTGGAATTGCAAAGAAAAATCCAGTTACTCAATTTTTATCATAAAAATATTTAAAGAAAGCAATGTTTATTTTCCTCATTTTAGAAAATGGTATTAATGATTCTTAATATTTGGTATTTAGAAAGCTAATAATTATGATGATAGTATTAAGATTTTATAAATATCCACATGTATTTAAATGAATAGTATATAGGAATTAAATATTTTTTTCTTTTCACTATGACTGAAATGGTCCACTGAATAACATATTTTTTCCAGAAATAGAGTTAACATCATTACATAAAATTTTTCTTCATTTCAGAGCAAGCACATTTAAGGATATTTTATTACAAAATAACAGTATGATTTATCGTCCCTTTGAAATAAACTATTTGATATAAATCACAGTAATGAATTTATACCATGTTTATGATAAGAGTTTAAATTTGGGAGTACAGTTTACAGTTGACATTTCATTAGAAAAGTTAGAGTTTTTCAGTCCTGTTCCCAGCACAGATTTTGTGTACTTTTTTCAACAAATATTTCTTAAAAATTAAAAATGACATACTATCTATTTTGAAATTGAGGAATAGGAAACTGAGGAATTTGTCAGTGTCTTAGAGTTCAAAGGATATCCCTGTTGAGATGGACTAGTGATTTATATGCTACTATACCATTGTATCACATATGTAACCTATTTATGAGTATATTTTTAAAACATATGTTGTTTCTGAAGTCAGTGTTTCAGTTTTAGTTGGGAAGTGGCAAACAGTAAAATTGGTATTTATAATAAAATTAATTTAATTGTTAAATTATCTTAGCATTCCTAGGTACTTATTTCATTTGGTCTTTTCAACTTATAATTTTATGTTCTTTCAACTGTGTTATACTGCTTCCCTTAATTCTTACTTACGTTATAGATAGGTAACGAGTGCTTATATGCCCTGGTACCTGAAATAAAACAATAAAACAGGACCTGCAAAAATTCCTGCTCCTATGAAGCTTACATTCTCATAGCCAAGAAAACTAAGAAACTAAATTACTAATGTTATTTCAACAGGAGAAGGAAGCATTGTATGTAGGCAGACCTGATCAAGAAAGACCTGTCTAAGGAGTGATACTTAGGAAGAAATAAGCCATGCAAACACGGTGTGGGTTGGGGAAAGAGCATTCTAGCAGAGAGAGCTAGGGTATTTCTAGAAGGCAAATATGGCTGCAGCACACAGAGCAAGGAATAGGTTTTAAGAGAGAAAGTCAGAAAAGTAGGCACTGGCCAGAACATGAAGGACATTGTAAAACACAGTAAAGAGTTTGGATTTTACTCTAAACACACCAGAACTTTGACCATGAAAATGATCTTGTCTTCATTTTTTTCAAAACATAAACACAAATACAGCTAGATGTTGTGTTACATCACCAGGTACCCAGACCCACTGAGAGAAAGTGATACTGTAGAACAGTGTAGAACAGTGGAATAGAAAAAGTTCTTCAGTAAAGAGACCAGGTATGAACCCAAACTTATCCAGTTTATTAATGACAAAGATGACTCTAGTACTATTGTGAAAATATAATCTGGGTTAATTGAGTAGCCAAATGGGAAAAATTGCATATCTTCACCCTTGGTCACACCATTGTGAAACAATAAATAACAGATTGCAGATACGAATATCCGTGGTAAGAAAATTATTAAAGTGTTGGGGAAAAAACATAGAAGAATATCTTTATAAAGACCTTAAAGTAGGTTCAGTTCAGTCGCTCAGTCGTGTCCGACTCTTTGCAACCCCATGAACCACTGCATGCCAGGCCTCCCTGTCCATCACCAACTCCAGGAGTTTACCCAAACCCATGTCCATTGAAACCCATGTCCACTGAGTTGGTGATGCCATCCAACCATCTCATCCTCCATCGCCCCTTCTCCTCCTGCCCTCAGTCTTTCCCAGCATCAGGGTCTTTTCAAATGAGTCTAAAGTGAGATGTAAGCTCTAACCAATGTGTGTGTGTGTGTGTGTTTAGAAAAGAAAGTGAAGTCGCTCAGTCGTGTCCGACTCTTTGCAACCGCATGGACTGTAGCCTACCAGGCTACTCCATCCATGGGATTTTCCAGGCAAAAGTACTGGAGTGGGTTGCCATTTCCTTCTCCAGGGGATCTTCTTGAACCAGGGATTGAAC
This sequence comes from Bos taurus, assembly GCF_002263795.3. NCBI lineage: Eukaryota > Metazoa > Chordata > Mammalia > Artiodactyla > Bovidae > Bos > Bos taurus. The sequence continues at coordinate 36,791,781 of NC_037348.1, read as the reverse complement.
CCAGGTTTTCCGCATTGCAGGCAGACGCTTTACCATCTGAGCCACCAGGGAAGTTCCATATATATGTATATATATATGTGTGTGTATATATATATCTGATAAGAATATGCAGTGTATGCTTTTAAGATCAATAGGGAAGTTACAGCCCAGTAAAACATGGGCCAAACAATGGAATAGGAATTTCACAAAATGTGGCCAATGAATTCCTTAAAAAATGACAAATCCATTGGTTTTCAAGGAAGTGCCAATTAAAACCATAATATCATACCATTCTAAGCCCACTAGAATGACTGAAGTAAAAATGACTGACAGTCCATGAATGTAGATTAACTTTTTTTACACTGCTATAAAAAGTATAAATTGGTACAAAATATTGGAAAATCATCAGGGAGCACATCATAAAGCTGAATATACACTTCCCACGTGTGCTGTGCTTAGTTGCTCAGTCAGGTCCTACTCTTCGTGACCTGATGGACTGTAGCATGCCAGGCTCCTCACTCTTCCCATATGGGCTAGCAGTGCTACTCCTACAACATAACAGCAGAAATGAGAACCTGTATTCACCAAAACACATATACAAGGATGTTCACAGCAGCACTATAGCAATAGATCCCACTGAAAAGCACTCAAACACTCATCAACACTAGAATGTAAAATAAATCAGTGCTAAACTCACAGAAGGCTTCCCAGGTGGTGCTAGTGGTAAAGAACCCACCTGCTAAAGCAGGAGACACAGGATGCTTGGGTTCGATCCCTGGGTTGGGAAGATCCCCTGGAGGGGGGCATGGCAACCCACTCCAGTATTCTTGCCTGGGAAATCCCATGGAGAGACGAGCCTGGTGAGCTACAGTCCATAGGGTCATAAAGAGTCACACACGACTGAAGCAAGTTAGTATGCCCATACTCACACAATGGGAACAGGAATGAGTTAACCAACAAATACAATGACTGAATCTTATAAATGTAATATTGAGACCAAAAAAAAAAACAGTCATAAAAGAGAAAATGCTGTATAATTCTATTTATATATCACTTAAAGTAAACAGAACTAATCTCTGATATTAGAAGTCAGGATAGTACTTAGTCTTGGGGAGAGCAGGCAGTGCTGGAAGGGGGCACAGAGAGACTGCTTCTTTTAATGCTCTTATTCATGATCTGGGGCCTCGCTACGTGGATATCTTTGAAGATTTAACATATACTTCTGATTTTTTACTTTATGTTCATCAGTGTGTGTCCCCTTCTCCTCCTGCCCTCAGTCTTTCCCAGCATCAGGGTCTTTTCAAATGAGTCTAAAGTGAGATATAAGCTCTAAGCATAAAGGAAAAAATTATAAATTGAATCATTATTTAAGAACTCTCTTCATCAGACTCCATTAACAGAGTAAATAGGCCATAAAGTGAGCACATGTATTTGCTATACATATATGTTTGTATACATATATATATATCAGTAAGTGTTAAAAATAGCAAGTAATATAATTTGTTGAAACTTGTGAACATGAGAAGGGAAATTTACAGCTTTTGTAAAATATTTCAAGAAATGGCCATGATTAGTTTTTCTTTACAGATGAAGTGTTGCAGTAATTGTTATGGAAAAATAAATAATATGTTTTTCCTTTTATCATTTATTCTTTATCATACTTTTTAATATAAAAAAGCTGCACATCTGGGAAGTCATATTTTTCTATAAATATAAAATAAAAATGATAGAAGTATATGCAATATATATTGAAAACTAAATTTTATAGAGATTAGTAACTCTGAAAGTTTGCCTGCAAATCTTTGAGCCTGGTCATTTGTTAGATAACTTACATGGGATCTCTGTTTTATTGAATAAATTATGAATAATAATTGAGTATGTATTTTGTGCCTGGCAAACTGAGTGCTTCTAACAAACACTAAGAGAAAGTAAAGTTTATATTGTGTACTTAATCAATTTTGAGTGATGAACATATAATAAGAAAATTCTATAATCAGTGTGTCAAGATTTCTGGAGTAGTATCACCTGAGTTTAGTGATTTAAAACTGGACAGTTTTTCCTTTAAATAGAAGCTTGGAGCAATCATACTGCATAATTCCTGGTAGCACTTCATAATCTACGTGAACTAGAACTTTAAGCAAAAGCCATGGAAACCGGCCAGTTTTCAAAAGTGGTAGACCTACCAAGAACATAAGGAATGAAATAAGAACTTCTCTAGAGATTATTTCCATAGCTTTAAGGTAACAAATATTGTCCATTTTTATTTTTATTGCCCATTTTTGAAATACTGTTTGAAAGTTTATAGAGACATTATAAAGACAAGTAGATAATTAGTAAGAAAAAAGAGGGAACGTTGTTAGATATGAGTAGAACGATTAGAAACATGAAAATAGTAATGAGATAGCATATTAATATAATTAAGGTAGAATGATATAAGAAGAAAATGAAAGAAAGACAATGTCAGGATGCAGATTTGCTTTTGAGGATGTGGGCAAATGTGATAGGGGAATGATACTTAAGGGAAATTTGGATAGTATTTAGTGTCCTTGTCCCAGTTCATATTTATTTTTGTATAATAGATTTTTCTTTAGCCAAAGCTCTTAGAAATATTTAATTTAAACTGGTGAAAAAACAGTTTTTATGTAATAAGGACATACTAGTATAAAACCTATTTATTCTTGTGGAAGCTTTGAGTTTGATTTGATATTCTTTGAGAGAATAAGGCAAGGACAGGTGACATGAGAACTGCACACATTCCTTTATTCTTAAAGAAAGAATGAATCTTAAATATTACCTATTTTATAAATTGTTCAGTTGCTAAATTGTGTCCAACTCTTTGTGACCCCATGAACTGCAGCATGCCAGACTTCCCTGTTTTTCACTATCCTCCAGATTTTGCTCAAACTCACGTCCATTGAGTTGGTGATGCCATCCAACCATCTTATCCTCTGTTGTCCCCTTCTCCTCTTTGCCTCAATCTTTCCCAGCATCAGAGTCTATTCCATTGAGTTGGCTCTTTGCATCAGGTGGCCACAGTATTGGAGCTTCAGCATCAGTCCTTCCAATTTTATAGTTTCAACTTTTAAAACATTTTAACTCCTTGATAGTGAAAGTGTTAGTCACTTAGTCATGGCCAAATCTCTGTGATACCATGGATTGTAGCACACCAGGCTCCTCTGTCCATGAGATTCTCCAGGCAAGAGTACTGGAGTTGGTTTCTATTCCCTTCTCGACCCAGGGATTGAACCTGAGTCTCCCACATTGCTAATGTTTGTATGTTGGAGAATTATATTCCTTTATTTAACCCAAATATTTTGTTGCAAATATATAAAACATTAATCTATGAGAATAAATGTTTACCATCACTGTGAACATGACAGTCAGTTTTTCCTCATGGATATTATGCTTGAATACTGTTTAATAGAGAATATATGAAGGTTTTATTTATTTTTTTAAATTGTCAAACCATAGGTGATGTGAGGGTCAGGTATGTACATTGTTGCCTATACTTAAACTCATGGCATGAATTTTTTGCTCTAAGATTTTGGTATTATATAATTGGATTAGGAGTTAATGTTTGATCCCAAGCCCATGAATTTTAAAATTTAAAAGTATTTTATTTAGGTATTTTAAAATAAATGATTAACAGTAATTAATTGCGAGCAGTCTTTTTACACACTTTAATTCTGTTTCAAATATTACATTAATAAATTTTTAGAATATTTTGGCTAAAAACAATGCAATAATATTATATTATCAGTATTTTTACTAAGTAAAATTTATGGAAAGGAATTGAAAATTATAAAGTATTTTAAACAACATTGTGTTGTTTTATTTCACAAATAGCTTTTTGTGTTTTTTTAATTGTTCAGAAGCGCTGACATTTTCTTCTGGATTATTGCCATTTATACTTGCTGTTTCCATGACGACAGGCTTTCCCATGCATGCTTCCAGAAAATCAGATTCCTACTTTAATATGTTAATAATTTTTTTTAAGTACTGCCAATTCGTTAGTTAAGTATGTCCCTGCTTCATTTCAAATAATTGAATTTAGTGCCTATTGTAGCATTTAAGACTTTAAAATGCTACCTTATTTTTAGAAAATTAATTTGTGTAGTTTTTCTAACAAATTCCTTAAAAAATCTTGAAATTGAATATCCTTCATTAGACTTTACCAGGAGAAGTTTGAACCAGTTATGTTTTAAAACAAAAATGAAATTTCCTAGTTGCTAAATGTTAAATCACTATCCTAAAGAGCATCAGTGGATCGTTTTCTGTTGTTAAAATATAAAAGGCAAAATGCAGCAGAGAATTATATAAAGTTCCTAAAGTCCTTTATTGATTTTACAGATAAAAAGGTTAGGCTTACCTGTATCATTTAGCCTTTGTATATACTTTTGTAGATGTTGAAACCACTAAACATTACTGGCCAGTAGCCATTACGTTAAGTATCAGTCATTTTAAAAGTATCTTTTATACACTCGAAAATTAGGTGTAGTAGATAAAAGTGACTTGAAAGGAGAAAATATAAACTTTTTGTATCTAACGTGAAATGATTATATTTTAAAACACACTTGTATATCTTCTGTGTAATATGTAAACTCAAAGTAGTGTATTGGATGCCTCTTCAAATAAAATCCACTTTTAAGAGCTACATACACAGATTTTTCTGCATCATAAATCATAACATGTTTGGAAAAAGTAAAACCACAATTTCAAGGACTTTGGTATTATGTAAATTCTTTTGTTATTATGTCATATTCATTGTGTTCTTTCCAAAGCTCTTTAAAAGCCTTTAGTATGGATATTAAGCAGTATGGTGAAGTTTGATTGTAATGTCTTTTATGCAGTTAATATTACATACTTTTAAACATTGGAAACTTGGTAATTTAATTATTTCCTAATACATGCTATTTTACTTTAAAAAGTTGTATTATCTATGTAATATATACCATCTTTATAAACATTCATAATCCTTATATGCTATATTTCACAGTATACTAATCTCCTGTATTTATTTTGCATATCTAATAGTTATGGCAAATGAGTTATGGTGACAAACAAAATTTGCATTGGTTTCAGCACCTCTTTCATGACTTCTGAGCAAAAATTAGTCATTTGCTATTGGAATAATCAACTAATTGTTGAATAGAAAAATTAGCTTTATTTAGGAAATCAGTACAAGTGATACTTTGGCTGAAGATTCTTAGAATTTATGCTAATGGCTGTGGATTATCTCATGAATTTTATGAAAAACACTTAATTCAAAATCTTTAATTTTTTATTTATTAAAAGTATAGCTATATTTAGTTTGTAACTTTACATTTTCCATGTTCTTTCTGATATCCTAATTAATAGTGTCATTCATCCCTTCACAATCCTTTAAAGCAAAGGTTCTTAATCCCTGGTCTGTGAAAGATTAGATCTTTATTTCCCTAATTTCTCTCTGAAATTTAGGATTTCTGTCAATTATGAATATGAGTTGCAATCAAAATATCATTAATGGATCTATGTATGAATATGAGCTGCAATCACAATATCATTAATGGATCTATGACAGCATTATAAGTAGCAATCACAGATATTTCAACGCCATGTTATAGTATTGAAGACAACTAGAATTTAATGTGATCTGTCTCAATAAAACTTGATTCACAAAAAAATAAGGTAGATTTGGCCTACAGTTAGTAAGTCTGCTGATCCCTGCTTTAGACTATTTCCTCAGACTCTCATTCTCCCCCTTTTACTTCTTGATCCTTTATAGTTAGATGTACTTATGTTGAAAAGTATGAAAAACATTTGTAAATAATTCACATATTAATAATAGGACTGACTTTGTTATTAGCTCATAAACTTGACCTTGAAAGCAATTTCCATAAAAGACTTAAACATCTTCTATAATTCTGGAATAAATAGCCTCCTAGTGAGATAGATTTGAAGTAAAATACATGTTCAGATTTAAGCTTTGGTATGTTCTTTTTAAAAGTATCTTTACAGTATATAACAGTATTTCCCAGGACATAGTCTTTGGAACAGTTGTTAGAACAGAATGAGATCTTTCAAGGAAAAGGTGTTCTATAGTTAATTAAGCAAGTTTGAAAAATGCTGGATTTATTTCATTGCACCATAATTCATGGTGTGCATTATTGAACTAAATTTTCAGATAGCCAGTAAACAATTCTGTATAATGATATTTATACCTTTGTTTCCTGTACTTAATAGTCAACTTGACTGTGACATCTTCCCTCAGAAAAGGCTTTCTCCTCCTTCCTTCCTCCCCTCTTTTCCCTCTTCTTCACTTTCTTTAAAAAAAAAAAAAAAAAGCCGATCAGAATACTTGCGAAATTTACTTAAATGAATATCCCATCTATAAACTTGGTTTGACTGTATTAATATCTGGGCTTCCTTGGTGGCTCAGTGATAAAGAATCCATCTGCCAATGCAGAAAACATGAGTTCAATCCCTGGGCCAGGGAAGATCCCCTTGAAAAGGAAATGGCAGCCTGCTCCAATATTCTTAGCTAGGAAATCCCATGGACAGAGAGCCTGCTGGGCTACAGTCCAGTGAAGTCCCAAAAGAGTTGGACATGACTTAGCAACTAAAGAGCAACACCATTAATATCTAAGAAGTACTTGAGGTGTAATCAGAATAGATGCATTATGTGTTTTAGTTACTGATTAAATTTCAGGTGACCAACAAAGTATACACATCAATATGGTTTTTCCCGAAGTATAATTTCCACTACTTCATCAGTCTTTAAAGTACCTCATTTTTTGAGGAATAAGTATTAATTTCGCATACTTTTCTGTACATCTGGGCAGCTTAGCTGTATGTATTGCCCAGAATCCTAGGTGTTAACCGTTTTGTTAGGTAAAAAGAGATTCTAATGAGAAGTTTTCTTTATTCATTGATTTATTAATATTCAACAATATGTATTCAGCATCTCAGATATACCAGCCAGTGCACTAGATGCTAGTTTCATGGGACTTTGATCTTAGGGATGGTACTGTGAAGTTAATTAAATGAACATTTGCAGCATAGCATGATTTTTTTTAGTTTTTTAATTCTTAAAATGGTATTTCCATGTATAGTATGTTTAATGAATTTTTGAATCAGTGATAACCAGCCTTTGTTCTATTCATAATTATATATTAATGTGAATTGCTATTTGAAATGATGTTCGTTTTTAAAACGTTAGTGTATCAAAAGTGTCTACAGTCTTATTAAGTAAGTGTAAAATATAGCCCACATATATGAGGATTTTTTTCAGTAAATAAGTGCTATAGTACTATAGGATCCACAGTTAGCTGAATCCATGGATATGATAGGGAGGACTGAGAGTCAAATTATATTCAAATTTTCGACTGTGTCGTGGGTCAGTGCCTCTGACCCCCATGGTGTTCAAGATCAATTGTAAATCTATAAAAACTGTGACAAATCATCTGTTTTATATTTGAGTGAGCAGTAAGAAACAGGTTTTTAATGAAGTGCATTTAAAACCTTTATTTCCACATTTGCCATTAGTTTGTTGTTCATGTTCAGGTAAATCAGTGAATCACTCCTTCATGCTGACTCTTGATTTAGATTTGTTTTCACTTTATTCTTAATCTGTACTGTTAAAATACTACCCACCTTCCACAATGTTTTTTAATTGCTTCCTGCCAAGTACATGGAAGCTTTATAAGAGAAAATGTATCTTTAGTCTGATTTTTAAATTTTCTTCTATCAGTTATTTCATTTTAATCTTAACTTTTGTTTACATGTATCATTTCATGTGTTAATGGAGAACCTTCAGAAGATTTTTTGTATCCAGAAAGTAGTCTGGAAACTGTGGATAATCTTATTATCTTTTATTGTTTAACTGTTCATCTTATTCTAAAAACAGCAACCAAGACTACTGAGGGAAGTTAACTAGATCATAAGTGGATTATGAGCTATTTGAGGGCAGAGGCCATTATGTACTTAGATTATATTTCTTTCATGTGGTCCAGAGTAGGAAGTTAATAAAACAGTATTCAATGAATCAAACGTGAAACCAAAATAGTAAATCTTTTTTCTGTATTTGCCCACTTTCAGTGATTATTCCTGGAACTCCCAATTCTAACCATTTTATCTCTTTACCTATTTTCTTCTGGGTTTTCTGTCTGTCCCTGTTTCCTAAAGATTTAGCTTTCATCCTCTCTTCTTCTGTCTGTGTTGCATGCTCTTACTGAAGACCTTCAGGCAGTACTAAAACCACTAGTACTAAAACTGTACTATCTTTAATCTTCACAACTAGAGAGTGTATCAGTTTACAGTACCCAAAAACTTCATTTCTCCATTTAAGTTCTCTCTTCTTTCTTGTGCCTTATTCTGTCAATAGCGTTACCATCATCCTCATCACGAAGATGTAGAACTTTGAGTTTAATTTTTAGTTGTTTTTTTTTCCATTGCTTATAATATCCAATTTTGACAATTTTATCTCTAAAATTATTTTGCATCTGTTCAGTCTCATTGTTATTGTTTAGTCGCTCAGTCGTGTCTGTTTGTGACCCCATAGACCACAGTAGGCAAGGCTTCCCTGTCCTTCACCATGTCTCGAAGTTTGCTCGAACTCCTGTCCATTGAGTCGGTGATGCCATCCAACCATCTGGTCCTCTGTCAACCCCTTCTCCTCTTGCCTTCAATCTTTCCCAGCATCAGGGTCTTTTCCAGTGAGTTGGGTCTTTTCTGATGAGTCGACTCTTCGCATCAGATGGCTAAGGTATTAGAGCTTCAGCTTCAGCATCAGTCTTTCCAATGGATATTCAGGATTGATCTCCTTTAGGATTGACTGCTTTGATCTCCTTGATGTCCAAGGGACTCTCAAGAGTCTTCTCCAACACTACAGTTCGAAAGCATCAATTCTTCAGCTCTCAGCCTTCTTTATGGTCCAGCTCTCACATCCATATGTGACTACCGGAAAAATCATAGCTTTGAGTATACAGACTTTGTCAGCCAAGTTCAATCTCATTAGAACTATAATTTTCATTGACTCTTACCTGAATTGTTGAATAATTTCTTAATCTCTCTATAAGCAGTCTCACTTCTCTCAGTGTATCTTATGCAAGTTTAACAATCACTGCTCCATTCTCCTGCTCAAATATTTGTTTTTGCATTGTCTACTACTAAATTCAGAATCTTTAATGTAGTATTTGAGACTCTCTGCCTATTCTTCTCTAAAGATACATCAGTGAGTATTCAGACTTACTCGATTTTTAAGATTCTGCCTAATTAAGTGCTATATTCTGTATGACACCTTTCTTGAGATATCCTATACTTTGTCATCTTCTTTCAAGACAAACTACTGTTTATTTCATCATAGCACCAAACACAATGCCTTAGACATAGTAAGTATTCAGTAAATATTTATGGACATTTGAAAGAAAGAGAAAAATTTTCTCTATGGCATTGTTATAACAATTTAATACATTTTCCTTAAATAAAATTAGAACCACTTTTAAGTGAAATCATCATTATTATTTGTCACACATTCAATTTAATACTAGCTTTGCTCACTTTAATACCAGTTCCCAATTTATACTATTCTAGATTGGCTTACTTTGCTAATCTAGAGAGCTTTCATATCTTTAAACATGTATATGCCTATAACTCTTCCTCTTTTATTTTAAAGATTCATTTTTTTAAATTTAATATGATTATTAAAAAATCATCCAAGCCATTCCTTTCATTTGTTCATTAAATTCTATCCTTAGAATTTTCTCTATTTTGGATATAATACACAAATCTGCCAGCAGTGCAAGAAACCCAGGTTCAACCCCTGGGTTGGGAAGATCCCCTGAAGAGGAGAATGGCAACCCACTCCAGTATTCTTGCCTGGAGACTCCCATGGACAGAAAGAGCCTGGCAAGCTACAGTCCATGGGGCCACAAAGAGTCGGACACAACTGAGCATCTAAGTATGCACAGACAAATGATTTTTAGTGACTGAATAGCCTATGAATCTTTTTCTGCCTTATAATTTTTATCATCTTTATGACATTTCTTTGCATCATATTAAATGTATTTGTTTCCTTAAGTGTCCATAATTTATAATATTTATAGTGTGAAATATGCTTAATTATATATAGTAAACAGGTAAGGTAGAAATAAGTGGCTTTTTATGTGTGAGTTTATAAATTGTGTGTATTATAAGAAATTCTTGTTGATTGAATCTTTATGCTCATCAAACCCAAGTAGGATATATAATTTTTATATTCTTAGATCAAATCATCAATTAGAGCCTTCCTAACTACAAATTTTTTTCAAATTGTTACAAGCATTAATGGAAACTGATGAATTTACCCCAAGTTCCTTTTATTCCTTTATAACGTCCCTGGACTCAAGAACGTATTCACTCTTTGAGTGAAAGAAAAAAAGAAAAGATTGCTTTTAAAAACTGCTTAGGAAAATTACATATACTAAGTCCTCAAGAGCATTTCATTTGATGATCAATAGAAGTTAAAATACTACTTTTAGAAAAAAAAGGTTAATAAAAATGTGATATTCATCTTTATGAGAGAAATGAAGAAATGACCTGTCTCTTTCAGTCAGTGCCATATTAGCTATTGACTAATTAGTGATTAATTACATTAATGTGAACAGCTATTACTGTATTTACTGAAAAGCATATGAATTCCCAAATATAATACATAGTTCCACATAAGTAACAGAAAATGTTAATGAGCTCTTACATTACTAGATTTTTCTTTCCTTCTCTTATTTGATGAACTCTTGTTTTGGTGAAAAATTTGTCTTGTTTAGGACAGAATTTTATTCCTTTCAATAGCCTTATTCTTCAAAGGAATGGATTTTCATCACAGTGGTTTTGTGTGGAATTCTTAAGGTATAAATTGGTAATCATTATAAAGTAGTACACATCTATGTTTTGGTTGTGTCTGATTTTTCTAGGGTAGAAGTTATTAGCATGATGAACATATGGCTGGCTGTAGTATAATGGGAAAAACAGCAGAAAACATACTCTTACTGATCTGCTGCATGATTATTTAAATACTGATTTGATCTGACAAAACGAAGAACATAGTGATTTTAGTATGAAATGAATCTAGGAAAAATGTCTGTTTCCAAAGGATAGGATTCAGGACATTAAGCGGAAATACCAAAACATATTAATAAAGCAAACATGTTTTGAGTATCTGTTCTTTTACTTATTTCTTTCAGAATTTATTTTGGACAGCTTGTAAAAAGCACTCTTTACAGTTTTGAATCAAGGGGAGTTGGCTTTCTTTAGCCATAATGCCAAGAAAGTAGCAGTCTCACATGAACAAAAGGATAAGTAGTAGGAAACATGCTTCAGATATCAATTCAGATCTGTTAACCACTGTGACAAGATTTGCAGAAATCTTCAGGCATGCCATTTAGAGCCTAGTTTTGACTTTAATCTATTTTTTCCAAGTTAATAAAATGTATTCCACAGAGGTAATTTTTGCTATCATCTTAATTAAGTCAATGTGCCCTTTACCTGGGTTTAATTACATAATTTTCTTAAAGTGTGTAAATTGTGCTAAGCATTTATTTATAACATGAAACTAATGTAATGATAAATCAATACTGAAGTGAAGTGGTGAGTGAGTGAAGTCGCTCAGTCGTGTCCAACTCTTTGTGACCCATGGACTGTAGCCTACCAGTTTCCTCCATCCATGGGATTTTCCAGGCAAGAATACTGAAGGAATTCCACATCTCTCACTCTGTTCACTGTAGAGCACAACAACCAGAATGCTCTTCAGTGAAGAAATTGTAAACTGCTAGTTTGTAGATTTATCACATTAACTTGGAACTCTGAGGCATCTGAAATCTCTTCTATATACAAATGAGCTCTCTGTAACATGTCAAGTAATCTTTTTATATGAATTATTTAGCTTGTTTGATTTAGTACAGAAGTGAAATTCAGGAAACTTCAGATACTGTTGAATAATTAAATAAAATAACTCCAGACTTTAATTTTATTTTGTATCAAATATCTGATAACCAATTATGATGTGTTGACAGCCCTTAAACGACAGTTATTTACCTCCTTGTCTGCAGAGACCATTCTGTTCAGGGTCAGCACTGGTCAAGATTTTCGTTATCATTGAGGACTAGAAGACTCATGAAGAATGAAGAGAACTGTGATTAAATCCAGCAATGTGGCCTGATTTTGGTTAAGCAAGAAAAGTTCTTGGACTTCTTAAAGCATATTTATTCCCCGATTCTGTCTTATAATGTTGAATTTCCTTCCTGTTAAGAACCCCACATAAAACTATTTTTTAATAATCTACTAAAGGTAGATTTTATGCTCTGAAAGATTATCTAGCCTAATTCAAAAAGTCTATGTAACCTGGAAAAATGTTAGGACTAAAGAAAGAGTAATTTATGCAACTACTGGTAACATCATTGGCCTGAGAATGAGATTTCTAAGAATGAGATTTTTTTTTCTCAGAAATGATAAATAACTTGGCACTTATTCAGTTCAGTCACTCACTTGTGTGCGACACTTTGCGACCCCATGAATTGCAGCACGCCAGGCCTCCCTGTACATCACCAGCTTCCGGAGTTCACTCACACTCATGTCCATCAAGTCGGTGATGCCATCCAGCCGTCTCATCCTCTGTCGTCCCCTTCTCCTCCTGCCTCCAATCCCTCCCAGCATCAGAGTCTTCTGATGAGTCAACTCTTCGCAGCAATGTATTGGAGTTTCAGCTTTACCATCAGTGCTTCCGAAAACACCCAGGACTGATCTCCTTTAGAATGGACTAGTTGGATCTCCTTGCAGTCCAAGGGACTCTCAAGAGAATTCTCCAACACCACAGTTCAAAAGCATCAATTCTTTGGCGCTAGCTTTCTTCACAGTCCAACTCTCACGTCCACACATGACCACTGGAAAAACCATAGCCTTGACTAGAGGGACCTTTGTTGGCAAAGTAATGTCTCTGCTTTTGAATATGCTATCTAAGTAAGTGAAGTAAGTGAGTGAAGTCGCTCAGTCGTGTCTGACTCTTTGCGACCCCATGAACTGTATCTTACAAGGCTCCTCTGTCCATGGGATTTTCAAGGCAACAGTACTGGAGTGGATTGCTATTTCCTTCTCAAGCGGATCTTCCCAACCCAGGGATCGAACCCAGGTATCCCGCATTGTTGACAGACGCTTTACCGTCTGAGCCACCAGGGAAGTCCTTATATGAATATGCTATCTACATTGGTCATAACTTTCCTTCCAAGGAGTAAGCGTCTTTCAATTTCATAAAGTCTGACACTGTGTCCACTGTTTCCCCATCTATTTCCCATGAAGTGATGGGACCAGATGCCATGATCTTCGTTTTCTGAATGTTGAGCTTTAAGCCAACTTTTTCACTCTCCACTTTCACCTTCATCAAGAGGCTTTTAGTTCCTCTTCACTTCCTGCCATAAGGGTGGTGTTATCTGTGTATCTGAGGTTATTGATATTTCTCCTGGCAGTCTTGATTCCAGCTTGTGCTTCTTCCAGCCCAGCGTTTCTCACGATGTACTCTGCATATAAGTTAAATAAGCAGGGTGACAATATACAGCCTTGACGTCCTCCTTTTCCTATTTGGAACCAGTCTGTTGTTCCATGTCCAGTTCTAACTTGCTTCCTGACCTGCATACCGGTTTCTCAAGAGGCAGGTCAGGTGGTCTGGTATTCCCATCTCTTTCAGAATTTTCCACAATTTATTGTGATCCACACAGTCAAAGGCTTTGGCATAGGCAGTAAAGCAGAAATAGATGTTTTTCTGGAACTCTCTTGCTTTTTCCATGATCCAGCGGATGTTGGCAATTTGATCTCTGGTTCCTCTGCCTTTTCTAAAAACAGCTTGAACATCTGGAAATTCACGGTTCACGTATTGCTGAAGCCTGGCTTGGAGAATTTTGAGCATTACTTTACAGCGTGTGAGATGAGTGCAATTGTGCGGTAGTTTGAGCATTCTTTGACATTGCCTTTCTTTGGGATTGGAATGAAAACGGACCTTTTCCAGTCCTGTGGCCACTGCTGAGTTTTCCAAATTTGCCGGCATATTGAGTGCAGCACTTTCACAGCATCATCTTTCAGGATTTGAAATAGCTCAATTGGAATTCCATCACCTCCACTAGCTTTGTTCATAGTGATGCTTCCTAAGGCCCACTTGACTTCACATTCCAGGATGTCTGGCTCTAGGTGAGTGATCACACCATCGTGATTATCTGGGTTGTGAAGATCTTTTATTTGTATAGTTCTTCTGTGTATTCTTGCCACCTCTTCTTAATATCTTCTGCTTCTGTTCAGCCCATACCTTTTCTGTCCTTTATCGAGCCCATCTTTGCATGAAATGTTCCCTTGGTATCTCTCATTTTCTTGAAGAGATCTCTAGTCTGTCCCATTCTATTGTTTTCCTCTATTTCTTTGCATTGATTGCTGAGGAAGGCTTTCTTATCTCTCCTTGCTATTCTTTGGAACTCTACATTCAGATGCTTATATCTTTCTTTTTCTCCTTTGCTTTTAGCCTCTCTTCATTTCAGAGCTATTTGTAAGGTCTCCCCAGACAGTCAGTTTGCTTTTTTTGCTTTTCTTTTCCATGGGGATGGTCTTGATCCCTGTCTCCTGTACAGTGTCACGAACCTCAGTCCATAGTTCATCAGGCACTCTATCTATCAGATCTAGTCCCTTAAATCTATTTCTCACTTCCACTGTATAATCATAAGGGATTTGATTTAGGTCATACCTGAATGGTCTAGTGGTTTTCCCTACTTTCTTCAATTTAAGTCTGAATTTGGCATTAGAGGACTATAATTGCTGTATTGTAAATATTGTATCTACTTGAACACATTTTTTTCTGATATACAATTGATTATAATATTTACTAACATTCTTCAGTTACTCAGGGCAATAAGTTTTAGATGGACATGTACTTTTATGTACAATTGTTTTTTTAAAATTTTTTAACTACATTGAATGGTTAATTTTTAATGTTATTAAGTTTTTTAATACAAATGAAATGAGATTTTAAAATATATTTATTGGGAGTGTGGAATCTTAGCTACTTGACCACCAGGGAGGTCCCAAAAGGAGATTTTTTTTAAAAAGCTCTTTAAACTTGTCTTATTTTTTAAATTATAAAATATTCAAAACACTCTATTTTAATTATTTACAGTGGTGTCATTTTATTTTTAATACGTATTGAGTTTCAAGAGCACTTGAATATGATGAGAACATCTAAAAATGCAGTTGAACAAAAATAAAAATTAGACCAAATCATACTGTTCAGAGATAAATTACTTTAAAAATTTGGTATATAATAAATTATTTCCTACTTTTCTCATGCCTATATGTGTATATTTTATATATATTTTGTAATAAAATGAGATTGTGCTTGGTAAAAGTGAATTAAAGAAAACTAGTTTACTGTTCATCTAATTCATAAATTATGTACAGTTTCAACACTTTTCAACTGTTGTAATTTTTCCTCAAATGCATAGTGATGTCTTGGTTCTGTATTTATTTTATTTGTAAGCTACCTGTTTGCCTAAGTAGAATTTCCTATAAGCCTTTCTTCAGTGTGTCTGTGGTTGTTGTTCTTCAGTCACTCAGTTGTGTCCAACACTTTGCAACCCCATGGACTGCAGCTAGCCAGGCTTCCCTGTCCTTCACTTTCTCCTGGAATTTGCTCAAATTCTTGTCCATTGAGTCAGTGATGCCATCCAACCATCTCATCCTCTGTCACCCCCTTCTCCTTCTGCCTCAGTCTTTCCCAGCATCAGGATCTTTTCCAATGAGTGGACTCTGCATCAAGTGGCCAAAGTATTGGTGTTTCAACTTCAGCATCACCTGACTGGTTTGATCTGTTGCAGTCCAAGGGATTCCAACACCACAGTTCAAAAGCATCAATTCTTCAGTGCTCAGCCTTTTGTATGGTCCAGCTCTCACATCCATACATGACTACTGGGAAAAACCATAGCTTTGCGTATACTGACCTTTGTCGGCAAAGTGGTGTCTCTGCTTTTTAATACATTGTCTACATTTGCCATAGCTTTTCTTCCAAGGAACAAGCGTCTTTTAATTTCATGGCTGCAGTCACTGTCTGCCGTGATTTTTGGAGCCCCCAAAATTAAATCTGTCACTGTTTCCATTTTTTCCCCATATATTTGCTATGAAGTGATGGGACTGGATGCCGTAATCTTAGTTTGTGAATGCTGAGTTTTAAGCTAACTTTTTCACTCTCCTCTTTCATCAAGAAGCTCTTCAGTATGTCTGTAGTTATCTGTTTTACCTGAGTGTGTCTAATCAAGCACTTCCTGACTCTCAAGCCAAAGATTTTGCAGTCAGTGCTACCACCTGGGATGAGAATCCCATCTTTCTACTATTTAGATAAGCGGAGGGAGGAAATATGCAAGGCATGCAAGGGATTAACTCACTTTTCCCTTCCTGCACATGTTTCAAAGAACTACCCTGTCTTTTCCTCTAGCATCCTGTACTTAAATTCTGTTACTGCTTAAGAGTTTGAGCTAGCCTCTGTTTTCTGTGAGTTTGGGGCTTTATTTTAATTTTTTTGTTCCATTCATTGCCATTTGTTCATTCATCTGTTATTTATTGGACAGATGTGCATAGGGCATGCTTTAAAGCACTGGGAATACATCAATAAAAAGTCATAAAGTTCACTGACACTACGGACGAGAAAGAATTGAACAAATAATGAATAGCATCCATTAGATTTCACAAAAGCACAGTGTAGTACTAGTGTACAGGGGTTGTGATGATGGAAAGGACCTGGTTGAGTAAGAATGGCCATCTTCCTTATTCAGGAATGTTTCATAAACTCCGGTTCAGTAAGATGCTATGCTATGCTATGCTAAGTCACTTCAGTTGTGTCCAACTCTGTGCGACCCCTTAGATGGCAGCCCACCAGGCTCCCCCGTCCCTGGGATTCTCCAGGCAAGAACACTGGAGTGGGTTGCCATTTCCTTCTCCAGTGCATGAAAGTGAAAAGTGAAAGGGAAGTCACTCAGTCGTGTCTGACCCTCAGCGACCCCATGGACTGCAGCCTTCCAGGCTCCTCCGTCCATGGGATTTTCCAGGCAAGAGTACTGGAGTGGGGTGCCATTGCCTTCTCTGTCAGTAAGATAGCTATCTAAGATTTTAAGACAAAGACTGACATTGAAATGCCCCTCTTATCTTGAGCTACGTCTACCTGTGTTAAACATGAAAGCATCGCTGAAAAAATTGGAAATATGTTTCTTGTTAACTCACATTTTCATGTGTGTATAAATATTGTGTATAAAAATTTAAGGCAGTTCCATTACCATTAAAATAAATACCTATTTAACGGATTAAAGTCTGTAAAATACTTTTGTAATGTCCACATGTAAGCTAAATGCTATAGTTTGTAGCCTGTGTTGTGGACCATTAGGTAGGTAATTGGCATTCACCTGATGTAAGAAAAATCAGTTGAACATTAGGAAAGTCATCTAAAATTCTACGAGTGAGTAGTACATGGTAAAATACTGCTTTTAAGTAATGAGTAACTTACACTTTTATGCAGACTTCAAATGGTTATATGCCTTCTAGGAAGTTCTGGCTCAGAAAATTTCATGCTTTATAGTTCTTTAATTTGAATATAAAGAGATATTTACCTTCACTACACACTGAACAACTATTTAAAATATGTTATTAAAGAGGTACCAAATATGCTCAAGGGACCTCATGTTTTGCTTTGTCCCTATTACTCTGTTACCTGATTTTTTTCTTCATTTATCAAGACTCTCTTTCCGTATCAGTAAATAAAGATCTTCATCAGCCATTTAATTATGATTTGTCATAATCACAGTTTATTTAACCAACCTATTCTTGTTAAACCTTAAGTTTGATTTAATTTTTTTACCATTAAAAAAATACTTTGGTGAACGACTTATTATTTGTATCTGTATGCTTTTCCAATTGTTCATCAAGTTTTCTTTTTTAAAAAAACTAGATTGCTGGGTCATACTACTTGTTATTTGTTGCTAGATGGCCCTCCAAAAGGAATGTGCCAAGCCATAATTAGAGCAAGATTATACTACAGTATCCATTTCTACTTGTGGCTCACCTGGTAAAGAATTGGCCTGCAGTCTGGGAGACCTGTGTTCGATCCCTGGGTTGGGATCCTCTGGAGACAGGAAAGGCTACCCACTCCAGTATTGTGGCCTGGAGAATTCCACGGACTGTAGAGTTCATGGGGTCACAAAGAGTCAGACATGACTGAGCAGCTTTCACTTCACTTCACTTCATCCATTTCTACATATCTGTACCAAAGCTTTAGACGTATTTGCCAGTCTGAGCTTTGTAGTGATATATGATTGTTGTTTGATTTGCTTTTTTGAATATAGTGAATTGGAATATTTTTCTATTTGATTAAGTCATTCTTTCTTCACTCTTTCCCTTCCTTTGGCTTTTCTTTCTTTCTTGGGTGTGATCATAACACAAGAATATGTAGTGTGCACAGGAGGGTATATGTGCAAACAAGAGAGTGAGTGAAAAGGCCATTTATATACCTTGCTCATTTTTTTTCTGGTTGATGTTTGGTTTTTCTTAAGGGTTTTTAAGAACCCTTCTTAAAAGGGTTATCATATGGAATAAGTGCTAGCTATCAGTCTAGCAGTTTGCAGTATTGCAGATTCTCCCAGTTTGATCTTAGCCTTCTAACTTTGCTTTGTATGTATAGAAGTAATAAACTGTATGTGAGTTAAACTCTGTTTTGAAACACCTGTATGGAAACAGGGACTTGTATAAAAGTATACATGGTTGATGAGAAACTAGGGGAGACTAAGCAGACATGACAAAAAATGTGACTTAAATCCTTGATTCATCCTCAGTTCAGTTCAGTGGCTCAGTAGTGTCTTGACTCTTTGCGACCCTGTGGACTGCAGCATGCCAGGCCTCCCTGTCCATCACCAACTTCTGGAGCTTGCTCAAACTCAGGTCCATCGAATCAGTGATACCATTCAACCGTCTCATCCTCTGGCGTCTCCTCCTCCTCCTGCCTTCAGTCTTTCCCAGCAACAGGGTCTTTTCCAATGAGTCAGTTCTTCGCATCAGGTGGCCAAAGTATTGTAGCTTCAGCTTCAGCATCAGTCCTTCCAGTGAATATTCAGGACTGATATCCTTTATAATTGACTGGTTTTACAGGAAAAACAGCTAGAAAGAACATTGTTTAACATCACACTTCATAGAGAGCTAAATGATTTTTCTTGTAATTCTAAAATGTCATCATAATAACTGTAACCCAAAGCTTGAAGACATTGTTATCATTGTACATATCGTTTCAAGTAAGGTTATATATAATGTTTTTTTAAAAGTTTACTAGGCAAGTTATAGTTCTCAGAACTATTTAACTTATGTAATTGTTCATATTTTAAGTTTGTGACACGATAAATTTTGAAGAGAATCCAGCAGATCCTCAACTCTCCTGTTTCTGTAGTTTAACTACCAAGTGTTTTTTTTTTGTTTTTGTTTTTTTTTAATTTCTGGAAACATATTATATTTAAAGTCAGTTATGTGTATAACCTGTAGTAAAATTTATATTTTCATGCATGGTATATTCTAAATACCTGTCTTCTCTTAAAAAATATGTTGTTAGTAAGTAAAAAAATCTAATACTATGAAATTCTGACTGTTGTATACTTAGAAACAATGAAAAACAGTAGAAAAAGGATTTAATATTTTTATTTCACTGTGGCTTTAATAACTAGGATGATTACTTGCAAATGAACAACTGCATCATCTTTAGCACCACAGGCTTAAATTAAGGTCCCCAAGTCCCATAGGTTTTACGTTCCCTGACATGTTATCAAGAAACTTACAAATATAGAATGGCTCATGTTCTAAGATGGAACACAATCCATGTAATATCCATGACTAGCAAAGCGATTAAAATTCAGTCCAACATCAGGCTCTGTAAAGCAGGTGCAAAGTGAAGAAAGAGAAAAAAAGGAAAAAGGAACTAGTTGGTTTCTGTTAAAGCTGAACAAGGGTAAAAACAAACCATTTTCATCATATTAGCAGTTGTAGAAGTTTAGTTGTTTCTGTGTCTCTGAGCTGCAAATGTAATTATTCTGAACTTCTCATTGTGTTTTAATCTGAAATATTTTCACATATTTTTCAGTCCTTGCTGAAACTATTTCTCTTGTAACAATAATACAAATGTATAAGCTATAAGAAGTCCTTTATTTTCATTTTCATGAACCAGAAACATGAGAAAAGAGTGATTGAATACTTTGATTTTGTAGTAAGTGGGCACTTCAATAAAGGTTTGATTATTTTAATAGCTTAATAATCTTAATGAATATTTTATTCTGATCAAATAATTATATTAAACTTTACAATCAAATATAATTTCAGTTCTGCCGGAAGTTTGCTGATGCTGAGAATGAAAAGCTCTCAGTGCAAAAAGGGTAGTACCTTGATTCTTTGCCAGTAATACCTGTATCTTTTTCTTAGTAAAATAACAATTAAAAGTTGACTTCTTAACTTCCCAGCTGTGTTGTAAATAATAAGAAACTAGAATAATCTAGCCGTTCTTTAATTGTACTAAAGAATTATGTCTAAATTCAAATCACATCTGTTGGTTGTTTTTAGTTAAGCATACTTCCAGTGAATTGATCTTTAAAAAGACAATCATAATAGTTGACACGCATCAACCTTTAATGTTGAGTGTTGTATGCCTACATGTATTTACATTTGGAATTTGTATATCCATTCATACACATTTAAATCCACATCTAGCACCCCATCCTTAGCACTATGTACAACTGTATATCATTATACAGCCTCTTTATTTTCTCTGACCAAAAATATACTAGCAAAGTAAGAATGATACTATCTTAGTCTCAAGGCAGTGGTAATAGAGATTGTTTTCGACCTTAAGGTATTATATCTTGGCTTTATGTTCTGCAAATAACAGTGAATTTACTACCTTTTTAGAATGGTAAGGTAAGTAATTTAAATATGAATTTGATTTGTGGCATTTTAGTTTTGGAGAGGATGTTTTGCTTGGGCAGGATACTGATAGGTTTTACATGCAAAAGCATCATGAGTAATTAAATTTAGAGACATTACTTTGCCAACAAAGGTCCATCTAGTCAAGGCTATGGTTTTTCCATTGGTCATGTATGGATGTGAGAGTTGGACTGTGAAGAAAGCTGAGTACCGAAGAACTGATGCTTTTGAAGTGTGGTGTTGGAGAAGACTCTTGAGAGTCCCTTGGACTGCAAGGAGATCCAACCAGTCCATCCTAAAGGAGATCAGTCCTGAATATTCATTGGAAGGACTGATGCTGAGGCTGAAACTCCAATACTTTGGCCACCTCATGCGAAGAGCTGACTCATTGGAAAAGAGCCTGATGCTGGGAGGGATTGGGGGCAGGAGGAAAAGGGGACAACAGAGGATGGGATGGCTGGATGGCATCACTGAGTCGATGCACATGAGTTTGGGTGAACTTCCGGAGTTGATGATGGACAGGGAGGCCTGGCGTGCTGCGATTCATGGGGTTGCAAAGAGTTGGACACGACTGAGTGACTGAACTGAACTGAACTGAACTGAACTGATGTGCTATGTGCTAAGTCGCTTCAGTCATGTCTGACTCTTTGTGACCCCATGGACTGTAACCCGCCAGGCTCCTCTCTCCATGGAATTCTCCAGGCAAGAATACTAGAGTGGGTTGCCATTTTCTCCAGGGACTCTTCCCGACCCAGGGATCAAACCTGTGGCTTCTGCACTGAAGGCAACTTCTTTACTGCTGAGCCACCAGGGTATTTTTTTTTTATAAATTTATTTATAGAAAATGTTAAATGATGTTTCTTTATTATAGGACGTTATATTTTCACTATGCCAGTACACATTGTGAATCATTTAGAAAGGAAGATATTATGTGCAGTATTTCCCCTCATAAGTATTTGACCAGAGATTCCTTTTTTTTTTTTTTTTTGTGAAGCATATTGTAGGGCAAGTGTTACATAAAACATACTTAGAGAAGTGCTAGACTAGCATTTGGGGGTTTTAATACTTAAAAAAAATTTTCACATCTTTTTCTTCAGCTTATCTTAAAACAGGGTGATTGTATAACAATCATGGTTTTTCTTTTTAAAAATATTCTCTCAATTCCTAAATTTTCTTGATGTTGCAACTTCAAAATTACTACCAATATGGTCGTATTATTTAACTCATAATAATAATATCTATTTTCTTATTATACTTTGTATTATCTGGGTTCTTCCTATTTTTTCATCATTTCTCTCCATGTTTGCCTTGAAGTTTTTTCCCAACAATGTTGATCTGTTTACATGCAGCATCATGATTCTGACAGACCTTGTTTTCTCAAGCTTCCTTACTTTTATACATGTAGTTTTCTCTTCCTGGAATGTCTCTTTCTTACTCCACATCTGCTGATGCATACTTGCTTCTTATGATTTAAAACTCAAGATGTAGTGTAACCCATTCTCTAAAGCTTTATTGAGCTAATATTTGCCATCCGTATATGTAGTTATTAATT
Organism: Bos taurus; assembly: GCF_002263795.3. Lineage (NCBI taxonomy): Eukaryota > Metazoa > Chordata > Mammalia > Artiodactyla > Bovidae > Bos > Bos taurus. Next base: position 36,769,274 of record NC_037348.1, on the reverse strand, counting down.
TATGTTGGTTGTTCATGAATATTTATTAAGTATTTGGCACACATATATGTCAGGATGCTATGAGTTTAAGGATGAACAGTGTAAATATGAACAAAGAGCTCATATTCTTGAGGACTGGATAGGCTAGTAAATGGACAACTAACATTCAGAAAATGCAGATCATGGTATCTGGTCCCATCACTTCATGGGAAATAGATGGGGAAACAGTGGAAACAGTGTGTCAGACTTTATTTTTTTGGGCTCCAAAATCACTGCAGATGGTGACTGCAGCCATGAAATTAAAAGACGTTTACTCCTCGGAAGAAAAGTTATGGCCAATCTAGATAGCATATTGAAAAGCAGAGACATTACTTTGCCAACAAAGGTCTGTCTAGTCAAGGCTATGGTTTTTCCAGTGGTCATGTATGGATGTGAGAGTTGACTGTGAAGAAGGCTGAGCGCTGAAGAATTGATGCTTTTGAACTGTGGTGTTGGAGAAGACTCTTGAGAGTCCCTTGGACTGCAAGGAGATCCAACCAGTCCATTCTGAAGGAGATCAGCCCTGGGATTTCTTTGGAAGGAATGATGCTAAAGCTGAAACTCCAGTACTTTGGCTACCTCATGCGAAGAGTTGACTCATTGGAAAAGACTTTGATGCTGGGAGGGATTGGAGGCAGGAGGAGAAGGGGACGACAGAGGATGAGACGGCTGGATGGCATCACTGACTCGATGGACATGAGTCTGAGTGAACTCCGGGAGTTGGTGATGGACAGGGAGGCCTGGCGTGCTGCGATTCATGGGGTCGCAAAGAGTTGGACACGACTGAGAGACTGAACTGAACTGAACTGAACTGAATAATCCCTGATAATTGCTATTCCCAGGAAGTACAGGGTGCTGTGGGTACACATAGGAAGAGCTATGGAAACCAGGTAAAACTCTGGGAAACTGACGCCTGGCCAGAGATTTGAAAGATAAATAGGAGTTAGTAAGGTGGAAAGATGAGTTCAGTTAGAACAGCTAAGAAAATAGTTAAAAACAAAGATGGACCTACATGAAAATAGATGGAATTACTAGGGGAAATATTCAAGCAGACATTGATAATTATGTGGTAAGTAATTACATAGTATTACCATAGCACTGTAGTATTACCAAATGCAATGGCTTTGGGGATTATAGGTCTGAACTTTGAGACCATGTTGGAGTTTACTGCGGCTAGTAAGATGATATTCTGCTCTTTGTAACACTGTAAGTAACATATATTGAGGTGGTTTGTCCACACCGTAGCCATGTAATATATTATAGAAAGGAAGCCCTACCTGGATTTCCAAAAAAGAGTATGTTTTCAGCAAGCTTGAAATAGATTAGTTGTGTATACATCTTTGGCTATCATGGTATCTTAGGAACACAGAAATACTTAAAGTCCATGTATGTCTTCTCCAGACTAAAAGTAGTCAAAGCCCTTGTAAACTTTTTAATAGGCTCCATACTAATCCTATCCATGGAATTTCTGTATTACTTTATTTTCCATTTTAGAGTTACAAATACATAGTAGTCTATAGCTGAAAAGTTTTCTGTCAATAGAAGTTTTCTCCCCTTCATTATTAGAAATTAGGGAAGAAAAATCAATTTGCTGTGTTTTACACATTCAGATTGCTTTATGTATAGTTTTAGATTGTTGGGCTCTAATTTTAAATATGCTCAAATTATTAATGAGAAAACTGGAGGTTAAATTCCCAAAGTATTTAATCCTTTTAAATAAATTAACAAATTATTTTATAATATTCCCAAGGTCAGTCTTCCAGGGGTCTTTTAAAGGTCTTATTCACAAATAAAATTCTTTGTAAAGTTTTCTGACTAACTTACTCTTAATATCAAATTTGTGCTTTGTTCATTTATGTTTCTGTGATATTTCAGCCTGTTACATAATATACTATACCCTCTTACAATATATGAAAATGTCTGAAGTCTTGACTTGACAGTGGGAAAAGGCTAGGGATAGTTTTACTCTATTTAAAATTATTTTGCTATTACAGTAATAAGTGCCAATTGTTTTGTTTTCAGAATATCTTAGTTGAGAATAGAAGTTTATCAAATCACGGTGCCTTTGGGCCTATTAAAAACTTGTTGAGTAAATAAATAATGTTTCATGGTCTCATATATATTCTGTAATAGCAGTTTCTTTTTCATCAATTAAATAGAGGTAAAGTCTATCTAAAGTTACATAGTTTATAATTTTTACATAGACATGGTTATGATCAATATATTAAAATTTTGATCTGATGTAATATAACAGAATTTGGTCAAATAACTTAATTGATAAAGGCATTTTTTCCCTTAAGAGTGTGTAGTTACTGGCATTTAGTAGATGCCAAAGCTAAAATGTCAGGCTTTGATAGGCAGCTGTATTGTAAGAAAGTCTTTTATTTATTTTTTTGGTAAGAAATTCTTATTTGTGTTCAGGATTTTCTATTTTATCATTACAGTGATAAAGTTTAATTATGAAGTTTCATCTGTACTCCTTACTCTAAAGTGGGGAATTGTTTGCTTTTTTTCCCCAGTAAAACCTTTGTAAAATTATTCTATGGGTGTACCTTCAAAGGAATATCTAGTAGATAATTGGACAGGAGGGTATTAAGCTGAGCTTCCTTTCCTGGGCGTTTCTAAAAGGATTAGTAGAAGAAAGATAATCTTTTGAAATAGAAATGTATGGTGTATATATTCATTAGTAGATTTCTTTAGGAAACATGTAATGATGATCCTGATTAAAGCAAAATAGTGTAATAATGGTCCCTGGTTTACCTGATGTCATTGATAGTCCTGTTTTATACTTCCCTTGGTATATATTTTTCCTCTTCTTTTGTTGTTTAAAATACATTTTAGTGTAGTTGATGTGGATTAATCTTATTGTAATGTTTCTCATCCAACGCCATAGTTTTAATTCTTTAATAATTTTTATTGAAATTTGTGACTACTGGGCTGGGGATACAGCTGTGAACAAAACAGTCAAAAGTTTCTGCCCTCTTGGACTCTTTGTTCCAGTGGGGAAGATAAACAATGAAGTAAACAAGTTACAACAAACTTTTATTTCAGAAAGTGATTGAATCATGGAGAAAGTAGAGGAACATAAAATGACACATAGTAATTGAGAGCAAGCTATTTATTTCTCAGTTGTTAAGGAATACTTTTCTGATGCTGTATCACTGAACCAAGGGCTTCATAAATGAAAAAGGGGCTGCTTTGAGAAAAGCCAGAGGAAAAGTGTTCCTAGTATAGACATCAGTAGGAAAAAAAGGCCTAAGTAAGAACAAGCTTGGCATTTTCCAAGAACTAAAAAAGACCCATCTCCCTAGAGTGAAGAAAAAGAAAGGGAGAGTAATATGAGATGAGGACAGAGAACTAAGCAGAGGCCAGAATGTGATGGGTTTTGAAAGCCAGTGTAAAGGATTTAACTCTAAAATGAGAATACAGTACATTGTTTTTAAACAGGTAAATTATATGTGATTGGTGTGTTTAAGAAATCAAAGGAATGGATTATAGAGGCACAAGAGGTGAAGCAGGCTATTGTAATGGTCCTGCTTAGAGATAATGGTAACTTGGAGTAGGAGGTGTCAGTGGAACGAGAGTGAATTATGTTATTATGGTGTTTACAACCATGGACCAGATTCCTTATCCAAGGAAGAGAATAGCAACAAGAAAGCCAAAGGAAGAAAGTGTTTCCATAAGGAGGAAATGATCAACTGAGGCTGCTGTGTGGAGAGGAAAGGGAAAAGGCCATAATAGTATACCGCTTGCGATTTTTTTGATTGCTGGAAGTTTACCAACATCCTTATCATTCATATTGACTGAAAACTTTGCCATCTGACTCACTGTCTACCTCTATGTCTGTACTCCTGTTCAGCCTTTGTTCCTAAAAACTTTGAAAGAAAATGATGGTAAAGGAAGCGAGGGAGTGGCAAAATGGAACAAGGGAAATATCTAAACTGTCGCCCAAGTAACCTGAGATTTGAGAGAAAAAAAAAACTGCCCCAGTTGAGAGGGCTGCATGGGACATAAAGAGGTAGGGAACAGCAAGATTTTATCAGTGGATGAGACTAAAAGAAACATTCAGAAAAGGCGTTTTGGATATGGAGCCTCTGTTGAAACTGAGGTAACAGAGGGCACACTGAAGAGGTCTAAAAGGACAGGGGATGGGGAATCGGGTCATATTCAGAGATAGAGAGAAGACAGTAAGCATAGAGATCTGGTTATGGTGACAGGAGAGGTTTAGACTTCTGCTGGCAACGTAGATACACAGGGATATGAGGAGTGGTAGTCTCTTTTAGGATGATGAACATTTAAAGTTATGGTACAGCGTACTGTTTTAAAGGTGTGATACCACTGATGTTTCTTTTCTATTCCTAAAAATTATGCAGTGGTCTTTGATGGAGGAGGAGCAGAGGAAGTGAGATACTGAGATGTGGTAGCCACTGGTTAGGGGAACAGTTGACTCAAATGAACTAAGAAGGATACTCAAGGACTTACTGCCATTGGTAGGTTAATGAGTATGGGCAGGAGGCCAGAGAGTGGACAGGAAACCAAAGACTCAGAGATTCTCTCTAAAGGAAAGGAGGCCAGAGGATGTCAGAGAGCCAATCATATGTCTTCACATGGATCAGAGGTCAGTGGGTGGCCAACAGTCCAAGAATCTGTCTTCAAGTGGATTATAAGTCAAGAGGACTAGCCAGAGAGTCAGGAGGTTTAAACCAATGGAAAGTTATGTATTACTATGAGAGGACATGAATATATCTGACAATTACCATCTTACAGGCAACATCTAGTCTGGGGTGCTTCCATTTGACAGAAATTATCCATAATATTTTAATAATTCAGAACAGTAGAAAAAGTAAGAGCAGTTATATGAAATAAGAATTATAAAAATTTAATATAGAAACAGTTTTGCCATTTTCTTACATGTTTTTAAACCTGATTATAACAGGTTAAATCAATTAAATTTAGTTTGTGATATCACAGAAACTCATCTGAACAGTAGCTACCAGCTTTAAGCTGCATCGAAATGGTGTTATATATATTATCTATTTTCATATATCACCTTTAGCCCCTTTAACTCTAATATATTCTGATATTATTTATAATTTTCTGATACTTGATATTGGAAAAAAACAAAGTGATAATACTCTGTTCACATCAGAGAATACAAAAATAATCTTTGACAAGTGAGCTGGAGAACTTTGAAGAACTTCTGAGCTTCACCTTTATCCTCAAAGTTACATTTCTGTCTAAGTATATTGTGGCATGCTGAAGCTATTTGTTTAAGATATATTGTTGCTTGTTCTCAGTATCATGGTCATAGGAAGGAAGACTATAATGTGCAGGAAGAGTGTAGACATATTTGTGCTTTGTATATTCTTTCCTGATCAAATATTGCCATTTTTTCCAGTGTGATAAAGGGCATTTATGGAAACAACATCTAATATCATACTCAGTAATGAAAAACTTGAAAGCTTTCCACTGAGTAAGATCAGTTCGGTTCATTTCAGTCGCTCAGTTGTGTCTGACTCTTGGCGACACCATGGACTGCAACACGCCAGGCCTCCCTGTCCATCGCCAACTATCAGAGTTTACTTAAACTCATGTCCATTGAGTCAGTGATGCCATCCAACCATCTCATTCTCTGTTGTCCCCTTCTCCTCCTGCCTTCAGTCTTTCCCAGAATCAGGATCTTTTCCAGTGAGTCAGTTCCTTGTATCAGGTGGCCAAAGTATTAAAGTTTCAGTTTTACCATCAATCCTTCCGATGAATATTCAGGACTGATTTCCTTTAGGATGGACTGCTTTGATCTCCTTGCAGTCCAAGGGACTCTCAAGAGTCTTCTCCAACACCAAAGTTCAAAAGCAATAATTCTTCCCCACTCAGCTTTCTTTATAGTCCAACTGTCACATCCATACATGACTATTTGAAAAACCATAGCTTTGACTAGACAGACCTTTGTTGGCAGCGTAATGTCTCTGCTTTTTAATATGCTGTCTAGGTTGGTCATAACTTTTCTTCCAAGAAGCAGGCATGTTTTCATTTCATGACTGCAGTCATGATCTGCAGTGATTTTGGAGCCCCCAAAAATAAAGTCTGGCACTGTTTCCACTGTTTCCCCATCTGTTTGCCATGAAGTGATGGGACCAGATGCCATGATATTAGTTTTCTGAATGTTGAGTTTTAAGCCAACTTTTTCACTCTTGTTTACTTTCATCAAGAGGCTCTTTATTTCTTCTTCATTTTCTGCCATAAGGGTGGTATTGTCTGCATATCTGAGGTTATTGATGTTTCTCCCAGCAATCTTGATTCCAGTGTGTGCTTCCTCCAGACCAGTGTTTCTCATGATGTACTCTGCATATAAGTTAAATAAGCAGGTGACAATATACAGCCTTGATGTCCTCCTTTTCCTATTTGGAACCAGTCTGTTGTTCCATGTCCAGTTCTAACTGTTGCTTTCTGACCTGCATACAGTTTCTCAAGAGGCAGGTCAAGTTGTCTGGTATTCCCATCTCTTTAGGAATTTTCCACAGTTTGTTGTGGTCCACACAGGCAAAGGCTTTGGCATAGACAATAAAGCAGAAATATATATTTTTCTGGAATTCTCTTGCTTTTTCGATGATCCAGTGGATGTTGTCAAATTGATCTCTTGTCCCTCTGCCTTTTCTAAATCCAGCTTGAACATCTGGAATTTCATGGTTCATGTACTGTTGAAACCTGGCTTGGAGAATTTTAAGCATTTCTTTGCTAGCGTGTGAGATGTGTGTAGTTGGGCGGTAGTTGGAGCATTCTTTGGCATTGCCTTTCTTTGGGATTGAATATTCGCCTTGATTCATAGTAAGAGCAAGAACAAGACAAAGAATACCTGCTTTCTCCACTGGTGTTCAACAGTGTGCTAGTAGTTCTAGAGAGAATAACTGAATAGAGAAAATTTTTAAAGGGTATCCAGATTGGAAAAGGAGAGGTCAAATTGTCTCTATTTGTAGATGACATAATCCCATATGTAGAAAACCTTTAATAATTTGTAAGAAAACTACTGGAACTAATAAAAAAAAATTTAGAAATGTTGTAGGGTACAAGATACAAAAAACAGTGTACTTCCATCTGCCAGCAATGAAGAATCCCAAAATGAAGTTAAGAAAGCAATTTCATTTGCAATAGCATCTAAAAAAATACCTAGTAGTAAATTTTGTCTCCTTATAGACTAAAGAAGATGTGTATAAATGTAAAAGCATCCCATGTTCATGGGTAAAAAGACTTAGTATTGTTAAGATGCCATAACTATCCAGAGCAATATATTGCTGCTGCTGCTGCTGCTGCTAAGTCGCTTCAGTCGTGTCCAACTCTGTGCGACCCCAAAGACGGCAGCCCACCAGGCTCCCCCGTCCCTGGGATTCTCCAGGCAAGAACACTGGAGTGGATTGCCATTTCCTTCTCCAATGCATGAAAGTGAAAAGTGAAAGTGAAGTCGCTCAGTCGTGTCCGACTCTTAGTGACCCCGTGGACTGCAGCCCATGAGGCTCCTCCATCCACTGGATTTTCCAGGCAAGAGTACTGGAGTGGGGTGCCATTGCCTTCTCCAAGAGCAATGTACAGATGCAGTTAAATCCCTGTTAAAATTCCAACAACCTTTTATACAGAAATGGAAAACTTAGTCCTTAAATGCGACCTATGGACTGTAGCCCACCAGGCTTCTCAGTCCATGGGATTTTCGAGGCATGAATACTGGAGTGGGTTACCATTTTCTTCTCGAGGTAAATCTTCCTGACCCAGGGATCGAACCCAGGTCTCCCGCATTGTAGGCAAACGCTTTACTGTGCAAGCTACCAGGGAGCCCCATACAAAAGGAGAGGCCCTGAATAGTTAAAGCACTCTTGAAAGAGAACAAATCTCAGGATTTACACTTCTTGATTTCAAAAATTACTACAATACAAAGCTACAGTAATCAAAGCAATGTGGTACTTACATAAAGATAGATGTATAGACTTATGGAGTATGAGTGAAAGTCTAAAATAAACCCATATATCTGAGGGTACTTTCAAATCATATTTATGATAAAGTTTTAATATCTGGAATTTATAAAGAACTTCTAAAACTCAATAACAAAAAGACAGACAACCAAAGGAAATAATGGGAAAAGACTATGATAGACATTTCACTAAAGAAAATATACCAATGGCCAATAATCAGTGAAAAGATAACCAATGTTATTAGTCTTCAGAGAAAAGCAAATCAAAACTACAATGAGATAACACCTCACAGTCATTAGAATGACTATTAATAATAACTAGTGTTATTGAAGAAGTAGAGAAATTAAAACTCTCATAAATTGATGGTGGGAATGCAAAATGGTACAATAGCTCCACTGTGGAAAACAATTGAGCCACTCCTCAAAAAACTACCTATGGAATCCCCATATGACCCAATAACTCTATTCCTATCACTTCAGTTCAGTCGCTCAGTTGTGTCCGACTCTTTGCGACCCATGAACCACAGCACGCCAGGCCTCCCTGTCCATCACCAACTCCCGGAGTCCACCCAATCCCATGTCCATTGAGTCAGTGATGCCATCCAACCATCTCATCCTCTGTCATCCCCTTCACCTCCCGACCTCAATCTTTCCCAGCATCCGGGTCTTTCCAAATGAGTCAGCTCTTCACATCGGGCGGCCAAAATATTGGAGTTTCAGCTTTACCGTCAGTCCTTCCAATGAACACCCAGGACTGATCTCCTTTAGGATGGACTGCTTGGAACTCCTTGCAGTCCAAGGGACTCTCAAGAGACTTCTCCAACACCACAGTTCAAAAGCATCAGTTCTTCGGCGCTCAGCTTACTTTATAGTCCAACTCACATCCATACATGACCACTGGAAAAACCATAGCCTTGACTAGATGGACCTTTATTGGCAAAGTAATGTCTCTGCTTTTGAATATGCTGTCTAGGTTGGTCATAACTTTCCTTTCAAGGAGTAAGCATCTTTTAATTTCATGGCTGCAGTCACCATCTGCAGTGATTTTGGAGCCCAGAAAAATAAAGTCAGACACTGTTTCCCCATCTATTTCCCATGAAATGATGGGACCAGATGCCATGATCTTCGTTTTCTGAATGTTGAGCTTTGAGCCAGCATTTTCACTCTGCTCTTTCACTTTCATCAAGAGGCTCTTTAGTTCTTCTTTACTTTCTGCCGTAAGGGTGGTGTCATCTGCATATCTGAGGTTATTGATATTTCTCCCGGCAATCTTGATTCCAGCTTTTTGCTTCCTCCAGCCCAGCGTTCCTCATGATATACTCTGCATATAAGTTAAGTAAGCAGAGTGACAATATACAGCCTTGATGTACTCCTTTCCCTATTTGGAATCAGTCTGTTGTTCCATGTCCAGTTCTAACTGTTGCTTCCTGACCTGCATACAGGTTTCTCAAGAGGCAGGTCAGGTGGTCTAGTATTCCCATCTCTCAGAATTTTCCACAGTTTATTGTGATCCACACAGAGGCTTTGGCATAGTCAATAAAGCAGAAATAGATGTTTTTCTGGAACTCTCTTGCTTTTTCAGTGATCCAGCAGATGTTAGCAATTTGATCTCTGGTTCCTCTGCCTTTTCTAAAACCAGCTTGAACATCTGGAAGTTCACAGTTCACATATTACTTTACTATGGTGTGAGATGAGTGCAGCTGTGCAATAGTTTGAGAATTCTTTGGCATTGCCTTTCTTTGGGATTGGAATGAAAACTGACCTTTTCCAGTCCTGTGGCCACTGCTGAGTTTTCCAAATGTGCTGGCATATTGAGTGCAGCACTTTCACAGCATCATCTTTTAGGATTTGAAATAGCCTAACTGGAATTCCATCACCTCCACTAGCTTTGTTCGTAGTGATTCTTCCCAAGGCCCACTTAACTTCACATTCCAAGATCTCTGGCTCTAGCTGAGTGTGCGTGATCACAACATCATGGTTATCTTCTTGAAGATCTTTTTTGTACAGTTCTTTTGTGTATTCATGCCACCTCTTCTTAATATCTTCTGCTTCTATTACATCCATACCATTTCTGTCCTTTATTGAGCCCATCTTTGCATGAAATGTTCCCTTGGTATCTCTAATTTTCTTGACGAGATCTCTAGTCTTTCCCATTCTGTTGTTTTCCTCTATTTCTTTGCATTGGTCTCTGAGGAAGGCTTTCTTATCTTTCCTTGCTATTCTTTGGAACTCTGCATTCAGATGCTTATATCTTTCCTTTTCTACTTTTCCTTTTTGCTTCTCTTCTATTTACTCTATTCCTATATATATGCCCAAAAGAACTGAAAAGATGGACCTAAGGAGATACTTGGTATGCTAATGTTTGTGGCATTGTTCATATTATCCAAAAGTTAGAAACAACACAAGTGTCCATAAATAGATAAATCAGTTCAGTTCAGTCGCTCAGTCATGTCCAACTCTTTGCAACCCCATTAATCGCAGCACGTCAGGCCTCCCTGTCCATCACCAACTCCCGGAGTTCACTCAGACTCACGTCCATCGAGTCAGTGATGCTATCCAGCCATCTCATCCTGTCATCCCCTTCTCCTCCTGCCCCCAATCCCTCCCAGCATCAGAGTCTTTTCCAGTGAGTCAACTCTTCACATGAGGTGGCCAAAGTACTGGACTTTCAGCTTTAGCATCATTCCTTCCAAAGAAATCCCAGGTCTGATCTCTTTCAGAATGGACTGGTTGGATCTCCTTGCAGTCCAAGGGACTCTCAAGAGTCTTCTCCAGCACCACAGTTCAAAAGCATCGATTCTTCGGCACTCTGATTGGGGTGATAAAATAATTTTGGAAATAGATAATGATAACATTTGCACAACTTTGTGAATATAATTAATCCTACTGAATTGTGTGATTAAAAATGATTTGAATGGCAAATTTTATGTATAATTTACAATTTTAAAATATTTTGTCATTTTATATTACCTCAGCATGTATAAAACTGCCATAATTAATTTTATGGTGTATTCCTTCCCCAGAAACTTCATGGGTCACAATGCTTCATGCTTCCTCTGTGTTTGTTTGACATAATGCATGTGATCCATAGTATGACAATTGTTATCATTCATTGACTTGAATAATTCATTCTCTCTTAAAATCTATGCAGATATGGGCTTTGCTTTCATATTGGATTTATGGGTTCATGAAAAAAATACAGAGTCAAGTCAATGCTTAAAATTGGCTAATGCATTAATCTATATTGGGTCTGAAAGTGATAGCTCATATTATCTGGTAATGATAGCTTACGGTGAACGGTGTTAGATTCTTGATCTCTGAAGAAGCTTTAACTTTGGGACCAGGGACCTGGCTTGATCACTCAAGAGTTTTTGTGTAGCAGAGTTTTATAAAATAAGAAAGGGGACAGAGAAAGCTTCTGACATAGACATCGGAAGGGGATTAGAAAATTCCCCCCCTTGCTAGTTTCAGCAAGCTGTTTTATGTCTGTTAGAAAGCTATTAATCAAACAAGAGAGACACCTCAAGGCTGAAGGAGTTTCACCAGGCCCCTCTCCCACAGTACGTAATTTTAAGATATGATGGCAGGAGGTGTGTCATCTCCCAGCCATAAAACAATTGATATGAATACTGGTTTGTTGAGCTATTATCAGCCCAAGGTTTGAGAAAAGGAGAAAAGTTAGTCTTAGGTGGAACATTTTGAAGAAGGGCAAATTCCAAAACAAATACATAGTTTCATTAACATAGCTTAAGAAAAACATTTACATAAGAAAAATGCAATTGTTAGCTCAGGGTTTGAGGAAAGTTTAAATTCAGAAGGAACCAGGTGTCGTCATGGCAACACAGAATTTTAAGAGACACTTGCAGCCTATTTCCTCCCTTTGGAGACCCCTGGCCTTCCTGCCTTGTTACCCTCTCAGCAGGAGTAGGGCTATCTTCAGATAAGTTCATCTTTTTGTTCCCAACTGTTTGACAGTAGCACTCTTCAGATTTGGTTACCGTGCTACTATGTGTCCAGAGGTATGTTTTGCTCCTGAGTTTTAAGTGACTTTGATTAGCTATACATGCCACCACTGGTCACACTTTGAGTCTTTGAGCTTGATTTGATATCACATGTTTGCTGCAAGCCAGGTCCCCATCTTCCAAGTGTGATTCATGAAATTCTCCAAGTGAATACCTATTAATTCATAAGGAATAGCTAGAAAAATTCCAAGAGCCATTTTTCTTACTGCAGAAATTTAAGAGTACAAATTAGTGTCAAAAATGTTGACACTGATAGGGAATGGAGGCAAAATTAGAAAGGCTGTTTTATATATATTTATAAAAATATAGTTACATTTTAAGTAAAATTTAGTCATGGCAGTTTTATATTCCTATAATTCATGATGGAAGTTAAAGGGTACAAATATTGACCAAACTAGATTGCTATAATTCTGTTCCTTCGTCTGAAACATATTCTTCTGCTACCCCATTTTGTCTACATTTCTATTTGTATTTTTATGTATGTGGAAGGTTGGTTATGTTTCTCAACCATTTAGAAGTTGCCCTCTGTAGAGGATATCCCACGTGTTCCAGCAGTACACTCGCCCCTCATCACTCAAGGGCAAGGGGCCAACTGGTCCCGGGGTAGATTCTGATCTGCATTTGGGGACTTGGTTCCACAAGCTGCTGGATTGAAGTTTTCTTGCTTCTTGTGTCTGTCCCCTGGTGAGTGAGGCTGGTCTAGAGCCTCACACCTGGTAAGAGGAGCCAGTGTCTGCCTATAGGGGGGGGAGATGGGTCTTGACCCTCTGATGGGCAGGGCTGTATCAAGGGGTGTGCCTCGATGTGACTGGGTTCAGGAAGTCTTTAGGCAGCCTGTCTGCTGATGGGTGGTGCTGTGTTTCCTTCCTGTTGGTTGGTTGGGCTGAGACATCCCAGCACTGGAGCCTACCGGCTGTTGGATGGAGTCAGTTCTTGGTGCCAAAATGGTGGCTTCTGGGAGAGCTCATGCTGATGAATACTCCCCAGTACCTCTGCCACCAGTGTCCTTTTCCCCACAGTGATCCACAGCCACCCCCCACCTCCTTAGAAGACCTTCCTCAAGACCAACCACCAGGTAGGTCTGGCCCAGGCTCCAAGGAAATTACTGCTTTTGCCTTGGTTTCCAGTGTGTATAACAGAAAAGCTGTGACAAACCTAGACAGCATATTAAAAAGCAGAGACATTACTTTGCCAGCAAAAATCCATATAATCAAAGCTATGGTTTTTCCAGTAAGTCAAGTATGGATGTGAGAGTTGGATCATAAAGAAGGCTGAGCGCCGAAGAATTGATGCTTTTGAAATGTGGTGTTGAAGAAGACTCTTGAGACTGCAAAGAGATCAGACTAGTCATTCTTAAAGGAAATCTGTCCTGAATATTCCCTGGAAGGACTGATGCTGAAGATGAAGTTCCAATACTTGGCTACCTGATGCAAAGAGCTGATTCATTGGGGAAAAAAAAAACCTGATGCTGAGAAAGATTGAAGGCAGGAGAAGATGGGGACGACAGTGGGTGAGATGGTTGGATGGCATCACCAACTCAATGAACATGAATTTGAGCAAGCTCCAGGAGTTGGTGAAGAACAGGGATGCCTGGCATGCTGCAGTCCATGGGGTCACAAAGAGTCGGACAGGACTGAGCAACTGAGCAACAACCAGAATGCATGAGACCTTGTGTGTGCCCTCCCAAGAGTGGAGTCTATTTCCCCTAGTCCTGTGGAGCTCCTGCACTCGAACTCCACTGGCCTTCAAACCCAAATGCTCTGGGAACAATGACTCCTGCTGCCAGAAACCCAGGCTGGGAAGCCTGACATAGGGCTCAGAACCTCAGTCGTGTGGGAGAGTTATGCCATATAATTATTCTCCAGCTTGTGGGTTGCTTCCTGTGGGATATTGGATTTAATTAGATTATCAGTGCGGCAACCCCTCCTACCATCTTGTTGAGTTTCTTCTTTATGTCTTTGAATGTAGAATATCTTTTTTGATATGTTCCAGGTTTTTTTGTTGATGCTTATTCAGTAGTTAGTTGTAATTTTGGTGTGCTCTTGAGAGGAGTTGAACTCAGAGTCCTTCTACTCTGCCATCTTGTTCCGTCCCAGGATTGCTACATGTCAAAAAGTAGCCTATGTGAAAACTGAAAGTGTTGGTTGCTCAGTCATGTCCAGCTCTTTGTGACCCCATGGACTGTATAGCCTGCCAGGCTCCTCTGTCCATGGAATTCTCCTGGCAGGAATACTGGAGTGGGTAGCCGTTCCCTTCTCCAGGGAATCTTCCCGACCCAAGAATGAAACCCACGTCTCCTACATTGCTTGCATATTCCTTACTGTCTGAGCCACCAGGGAGCCCACAAGTAGCCTAAACCTGTGCTAAAGATGAATGACCAGCTAATCATCATCATAACTATTGGTAGGATCTTTTGCATGACCTCAGAAGTTAAAAACTGAAGCTAAATTACAATTGTTATTTAGAATTTTTAGATACCTCTGCTTTCAAACCTCACAGTTCGTCAAAACTTCAAGTCTCCTAAACTCCTGATGTTACTTTGTGGGAGTGGCTAAATGGAAATGAGTATGCAATTTGCATGCATGGGACAGAGATTGAGTGAGAAGCTGGACGTCTGCTCTGTCATTCATTCTCAAATCATCAGTTCTTTGAAGAACATGAGTACTTTTAGATTTTGTGAAAAGTATACTTTCATCCTTTGGCTTAATTGAGTACATTTTAATGTTAAAGCATGGTCTGTAAACAGAAACTTGAGCTTCACTATATTGATTTGGGAATAAAGCCTGTTATAATGGCCCCCTACAAATTTTACAATTTAGAAGTAGAGACATGATTGTGTAGAGAGTTAATCACCAGAAGAAGAGAAGCAATTTTTACTTTATATCATGAGATATGTCAATTCCTATAATTTCCTTTTCTAAAGAATCCCCTTCTTCAAATAGTGTATTTTTCCCTTAGTAATTGTAGGGTAGGAGAAAGCTTTTTCAAATGTGCAAAAACTGTACAATGGTATAAAAGCTGCAATTACAAATTGAACTTACTTTTTATGGCAGTTTTCCTAAATGCTTTTGTTGATCTGAAAATTTATTCTAAAAAATTTGCTATTAGCTACACAATTATTAACCACTTCTCCTATGGTTGTCTGTTCTCAGTAAGAAGGGTCAGTCTTTTCTTTCATTTTATGCCAGATTTGAAATAAACCTGCGAAGTGATATTAATAATATGACTCAGTGCATTTAAAAAGATTATCAAGCCTGGGTAGAAATTATTTTCCCATCATCAGGCTGAAATATATGTGACTTTCTTCAAAGGATGTGATTTGATAGCTGGCCTAACATTACATTTTCAGAAGGTATGTGTTGTAATGGAAAAAATGTGATATTTGACAAAGTCTTACTTCTTTCTACATTTGTTAGTTTTGTTTCCTTGGTCCAGCTGTTTCCACTTCTCTACCTGTAAGTTGAAGAAAATATTATGTGTCTTGATAATTGTGAGTATTAAATGGGCTTCCATACAGTATGCTGTGTAATATATGATCATATTAATAAAATATTAAATGTCTTATAAATTATATAATATATATACTATTCTCCTCTTTTAAAAAAATTTACATTTTGTTCTAACCTGAAATTTGTAATGCCTATTATTGCTATTGATTGATATTCTGTACTACTTTACTTTTAATAGTTAAACTAAAGAAAAGCTAAGGAGCTAATGTTTATGCTTTTTTTAAAGCCACAAAGATATTCACATAATTAGATTACCATGACTATAGATCAAGAATAAACAATTGCTGTAAATTGCTTTATTCACTAAAAATGGTGCTCTTTGTTTTAAAGATAAAATGCCCACTGGCAGTTTTAATTAGGCTCCGGGAGTTGATGATGGACAGGGAAGCCTGGTGTGCTGCAGTCCATGGGGTCGCAGAGAGTCGGACATGACTGAGCGACTGAACTGAACTGCAATTTTAAACATTAAGAAAGCATTAGAGAAATATGGCTATTGATACTGACCCGTCAGATTCATAAATAAAGGGGAAAAAAGCCAGAATAGATTTCACAGAGGTCAACTGTCCCCTATGGTTGTTACTAGGAATCTATCTATTGCTAGTTTATGTAGTTTCAACAACTTTGCTTAGCTCATCCAGCCATTGAGGACTAAATGCAACAAAGTACAAGTAAAGAGAAGAGTGTGTTAGAATCAGATGTAGGGATAAGGGATAGTAAAGAAAAGAATATGAAAATTAAAGGAACAAATACCAGTCACAGAGCACCACTTGTATAAGGATAAATAGACATACCCAAAGAAATCTCAAGTTTGACATGTATTTCTGTTCAGAATTATATAGTTTTCCCCAGGTATTATGGAAATGTTAAGCGTATTTGAAAATATATAACTAATTGGGAGATATTTCTAGAAATGGTAGAAGCTAAATGTTATGTTGAAAGAAAGAAACCCTATCCATTCAGAATATCAGCTACCCAGATTTGGCAGTTTTTCAGTGCTATAAGTAGCTGTTACCACACTCTAAAAATTACGGACCACGTTTTGTTTTACCCCTCGGTTTTTGCCTATAGTGATGTTAATTGGCACTTTCATTGTTTCAGTTCTTTTTGAGGCCAACATTGTTTACAGGTTGTCATAGAGTTA
This sequence comes from Bos taurus, assembly GCF_002263795.3. Classification (NCBI taxonomy): domain Eukaryota; kingdom Metazoa; phylum Chordata; class Mammalia; order Artiodactyla; family Bovidae; genus Bos; species Bos taurus. Next base: position 36,752,627 of record NC_037348.1, on the reverse strand, counting down.
TTAATATTCTACTAAATTTTGAGTATTGATTTTTCATTTTAAGATGTTTCACTGGCATTCATTCAAATTTCTTAGTTTAGACTGGCACTAATATTTCCTGAAGAGTTATGTATTTGCATTCTTATCACAAGATACTGAGTTATATTTTCAGTAGGAGTATAAACTGATGCATTTTCTTACATCCAAATAAAATGTTTGCTAATTTTTGTTATAGTTGACAATTAGAAATATGTGGATCATATCGTTATTATATGCCCATTATTCCAAACCAGAGTCATTCTTGTTGAAATAGGTCTCAGGTATCTAAAAAGTTTTAGACTGTCTTTTATACAACAGCAAAGAAGTGTTCCTTTTTTCCCTCACTTTATTCTTTTAGGTAGATTACATTTTTAAAGTTTATCTACTTTCTATTCTGGAAAGGAAAAAAACTATTAAACTATTCATTGTTTCTCCTATTACCTTCCTGAAAGCTTTTTAAAAACCAACTATTCTTTTGGTTTTATAATTGTAATTTATAACTTATTAGTAGTTTTTAAAATCATTTCCGAAAATATATCTAATTTTTACATATATCGACTCATTTTATAAACCCAAAGAGGCTTATTGGTTTTTTAGACATTTTATAAAGCAAAAGGTCAGTAGACAAAAAGGTCTTAAAGTCAATCGTATGTTTTTAATACATAGCTAAGGAAATCAGACTCAGGGAGTTATTCATTTATTAAAACAAAAATTCTTCTTGAGCATCCACAGGGTGCCAGACACTCTTCCATACACTGAGGATACAGCAGTGAGCCTGACAGACAAGCTCTTTTTTATACTTCATTTTTGTCTTTGCGTATCCTGTATTGTTCCCAATATTTTTCTGTAGTACTAATTTTATTTCATATTCTCTATATTATTTGTTTTTTGTATAGTGTTTCTGTGTGAACTAGAGAAGAACTCCATGAAAGCAGGTTTATCTGTTTGGTCATTGCTTTGTTGAGTATAGTCCTTAACATTTAGTGGAGAATCAATAGATTTTAGCCAAATGAATGAATGAATTGAATTAAATGAGGACCATATGGTATCCTGAAAACCAAATGAAGTGTGTTAAGAACTGAGTGGTCAATGGTGTCACATGCAGTTGATGGGCCAATGTAAAGGCATGAAGATTAGATTTACCGAGGCAAGGCTGTAATGAATGGTTTAAGTGGAATGGTAGGACAAAAGCCAGACTGGAGTAACTCAGAGTCAAGAAAAAAGGAATGAGTGGTGAAAAAGTGTAAATACAGGTATTTAAGTCATTCAAGGAATTTTGAGAGATAAACAAATTGAGCTGCATATAACTAGAAGAAGGCTAGGGAGGGCTTTAAAGTGTTTTATTATAAAATTTCAGATATACTTAGAAGAATGAACCTCCTTATAACCTACATGCTGCTGCTACTGCTAAGTCGCTTCAGTCATGTCCAACTCTGTGCGACCCCATAGATGGCAGCCCACCAGGCTCCCCCGTCCCTGGGATTCTCCAGGCAAGAACACTGGAGTCGGTTGCCATTTCCTTCTCCAATGTGTGAAAGTGAAAAGTGAAAGTGAAGTCACTCAGTCGTGTCCGACTCTTTGTGACCCCATGGACTGTAGCCTACCAGGCTTCTCCATCCATGGGATTTTCCAGGCAAGAGTACTGGAGTGGGGTGCCATTGCCTTCTCCGTATAACCTACATATTTGTCATTAATATCAAGATTTTGGCATATGTATTTTGTATGAGTAACATTTTTTGCTGTTAAAAAAATATTTTGAAGCAAATCTCAGTCATTTTAGCTGCATATACTTCAATATGCACCTAAAAAGAAAGAGAAAACTTTCTTAAACACCCTGATGCCATAATCACACCTGTTAAAATTAACAGTAATTCTTTGATACTATTTAATATTGTTTCTATGAGAGTGCCACAATTTTTAAAGTAAAAGTTGTTTGAATTTAGATCCAGTCAAATTCTAATTCATATTTGATTATTGTGTCTTTTAAGATTCTTTTTGTCTAGAGAACTTTCTTTCCTATGCTGAAGAAACTAGATTAATTGTTCTGAAGACTAGCTTACATTGTTGATTTGTGTATTTGCTTTCTTATGGTGTCATTTGTTTCTCTGTTTACAGAATTAACTTTTTAGTATTTATTTATTTGGCTGTGTCAGATATTTGTTGCATTATGTGGAGATCTTTCACTGTGGCCCACGGATGCTCTAGTTGTGAGATGTGGCCTCAGTACTTGCAGCACGCAAGCTTAGTTGCTCGATAGCATGTAGAATCCTAGTTCCCTGAACAGGGATCAAACCCACATGCCCTGCAGTGCAAGATGGATTCTTAACCACTGGACCACCAGGGAAGTCCCTCAGTATTATTTGTAAACTGTTATGTCAGGCTAAATGTTTGATTCGACTTAGGTTCAGCTATTTGGGGATACATCCCCTATAGTTGGTGCCCTCTGCTTCATATTGCATCATGTCAGTGCTTGATTTTCACACTCTTAGTTATGCTAATGTTGATCAGTGAAGTCAGTTGGTGATTCCAGATGTTTCCATTGAAAATTTCCCATTAACCTTTCATTTTATGGTTTTATGATCTTTGCCTAAATCGGTATTTCATTTGCTTTACAAAAGGCTAATTTTCTCTTTCTATCATAAAGGAGGGATCTTTAAAAATGGAAGAAAGTATAACATGTTTTTCTGCTGATAGGCAAGGTCTGATGGAAAAAATGACACTAGGAGAAACAGTGGACTTGGGAGTTAAGAGAGATCAGATCCACTGCACAGATGATAGATTGCCTTCCGTAGGAGCAGGAACAGTTTAAGTGACTTGTCCAAGGTTATAGTAGCGCAAAGTGAGTATATTTTATTAAATGTATATCACAGTTTTGCTATGGCAACTTACAATTGTACCTAATTTTAGAAACATGCCTATTCAGTTTATGATACGGCATGTGAAGTAGAAACGAAAAGTCTTTCTGATTTCACTGCCTGTGTTTGTCCCTTCTTCTAAGAGTTTATCTAGTGTCTCCCTTAAAAGAAAAATTTTAAATTAATGGTGTCCTGTACACCTGTATCTTTACATTATAATAAATATAAGCAAATACTTTTGATAATTTTTTCAGATTTTACTAGTCTATTGCAAAGAGAAGAAAATGCTACTGTTAAATAAAATGGTAAATAACTCATAGTTCAGTTTCGACACTAATGGAGCATAAAAGCCTGTAAAATGACAAAAAAACAGCAACTTTTATTACTTATAGGCTCATTTTTGTTACACAGTTTGGTCATATACCTGACAGTCTTCCTTCTTTGTGACTTTCTCCTAAAAATTATAGTTTTGTGTTATCTAAGTGAAAAGGCCATTAGAGTTCAGTGGAAGAATATGACAGCATCTCTTCTGAGGATTATAGCAGTTTCCATTGGGGAAATTGCAATTTCCTTTTTTCTTTCCCTTTTTTTTGGTAGTAGTTCTAATGGTAGTGATATCATTTAATCTTGAAAGAATATTTATGGCAACTTTGGACCTATAAACTATTGCCAAATTGTCTCATGCATGCTATGTGAAATTCAGTTTTAGACAATCATATTTCTTTATGGCTCAGTGATTTCCATTTACTACTTGTTAGACTGTATAGTCTGAAGAGTATCGGGGTTACTGTGTTGTCTGACACAGTATGTATTCTATTAAATTAGAACTTTAAAAGCAACATGGATCATATAGTTCCTTTAGTTACTTAGTACCATGTTTTATTTTTAAAAAATCTCTGTTGAGGCTTAACTGATTTCCTTTTCTGTCTTGGCATCCCCAGAAGAGCACTCTTTAGTTGTCTCCAAAAGCAGGAATGAAATCCGATCTGTGTTTTGTATTGTCTGCTGACTCAGATGAGAACACTTCACAGGAGCTGCATTGATCAGTTCTCATCCTTTCTAGTCATTTATTGGGCAATTAATACAATCTTGTAAAGACTCCCTAGAGTATCCCTAATAAACTAGATCCTTTTACCCAAGAATAGATACAGAGATACATCAAGATACTCAAAGATGAGAAAAGCTGATTAGGAGAAACAGGAAATATTAAGCCTTTAAACTCACAATCTGAATGTGTTTCAGATTGTCTCCCTCCTCACAACTAAAAGATACTGCTTTCTATTGAAATATATTGTACAAATTAGGAAATGTAGCTTTCCATAAACTTGCATCTTAGTGGTTTAAAACAGGATAATTTAATTCAGGTGTGGTGGTGGTGGTGTAGTCACTAAGTCATGTCTGACTCTTATGACCCCAAGGACTATAGCCCACCAGGCTCCTCTGTCCATGGGATTCTCCAGGCAGGAATATGGAGTGGGTTGCCATTCTCTTCTCCAGGGGATCGTCCCAACCCAGGAATCAAATGCAGGTCTCTTGCGTTGTAGGCAGATTCGTTACTAACTGAGTTGCGAGGGAAGCCCCAATTTATGGTATACATATAATATTTTTTTATTCCTGCTCCTAATTCTTGTGATCTAAGTCTTTTTTCTAAAGGTAAGAGTGATAATCTTTTACTGTTCTTTAAAAAAAATTTAAATACTAGGTAAATGGTTTATATGGTAATCAACCCTTAAAACAGTATAAACTCCTTGCAATTTTTTAAATGTGTAATTTCACATGTTTTTCCCTCAAAATGCACTTTAAAATGTTTTACAGAATTTTGAAACTGTGGTATAGAAATGGATACGTATTTAGTACTTGGGAGGTCATATTAGCTCAAAAACAAACATTTTCTGAATTTTAAAAGATTCTTTTTACTTGTTGATAACTGTTCTGTAAAAGAATACTGATGTCTGAGAAGTAAGTTTATGTGTTTGCTGTGTTGAGCTGCTGAGCAGAAGATTACAGTTTAAGAGCAGGCTACTGCAGTGAGGCTCAAAATAGTCTGAAAAACTAATCATTTATTTTTATTGCCTTTAGGTATACCTGTATAGTATAAAATAGTCTATAGGATCTGTGCATTAGACCCAACCAGTTTCATTTTAGTCTTGTCTCACATCATATGTCTACATTTTATTCACTAGATATGAAGCAAATAAAACTAATGGTATCTTTTATCAATTATTCATCAATTTCAAGTGAAAAATAGTTTAAAATTTTGTTTTTAATTATGATATTCTATCTTATTAAAATTGTATAATCAATAAAAGCAGAGATGATTATTTGTCCAATAAATATCTGTTATGTACCTATCATGTGCCAGGGATGCCTCTGGGCTTTGGGGAAGCTATAGCACAATGCAAAACAGACTAATGAACTGTTCTCTGAGAGCTTGCATTCTAGTAGAAACAAAAAAAAATAAATAGAAAAGGTCAGATAGTGTTATTACTGTGATTAAAAGAACAGGGTACATGAATAAAAGGTGGTAAAAATTCAGAAACTTACCTACTTTGTAAGCTTTCCAAGACCCCTTCTCTCCACTAATTTAAATGCTTTTTTTTTTTAACTGTAAGCCATCCACGTGTGCCATCCATGTAGATAACTTCCATTATTTTTTCATATCATAGTATCTTATAATTCTCTGGTTTGATGTCTGTTAGCATATACAAAGTCCTCATCTTTGTGTTACTGGTTTCTAACCCTAAGTTCTTTTATAAATGCTCAGAAAGTATTGGTTATGTCAGTGAATGATGTATTCAAAACTTCTCATGGTTTCTGGCTCTGCTGGCCCTTTTTGAGATTTAGAGCTCTACACTTTACATGATTTTATTGGCATTAGTATATCATCCTTTTTTATAGTTTTTATGAAAAGCATACAAAGTAAGAGAAGAAGTGTTCTGAAACTGAAATCTTTTGTCCACAGGTACTACTGAACGAGTGTGCTTGATCCAGGGAACAGTTGAAGCACTGAATGCAGTTCATGGATTCATTGCAGAAAAAATTCGAGAAATGCCCCAAAATGTGGCCAAGACAGAACCAGTCAGCATTCTACAACCCCAGACCACCGTTAACCCAGATCGCATCAAACAAGTGAGTGTTTAGTTGGGAAATCAAAGACAGATATCCACAGTATAGTATGAATTCCTTATAAAAGAAGCCTTAAAGGTTTAGCATATAAAGTTTTTCCCTAAGAATACTTAAAACATAACAGTTGTCACTTATTTACTTAAAGACTATCAGAGCCTCTTCTTTAGATTGATCAGTTTATTTATTGATCAAATTACTCATTTATTAGTATTACACTGAGGAGCAATTATGGCTCATTTCTTTTATAGTGCCCTTTTAAAAATTATAGATACAAATTTGACTAATTTATAAGAATTTAACCTATTTAAAATTCTATCACTTTTAAAATGAAGTATAAAAATTGAGACAACATTCTCAAAATTCTTAATACCCTATTCTCAATATTTTTAGTCTCTAGTATAGTTATGCATATAGACTCCTGTTTTGTCAATTTAATTGTCATGTTCAGTATTTTTAATCAACAAATATGTATAAGTAAATTTCTGTACCTAGCAAACAGTTCTTTGTTACAAATCAGCTATTATGTTCTGTATAACTTGTACAGTATTTATATATATGTCATAAAGGGCCACTGTTTATTTTTAATGTGTGGGATTTTCTGTAACAAACCTTTTACTTGATAAAAAACAATGTTAGTTTTTAAGATTGAATAATGACAGACACTATGTAGGGGAAAAAAATGACATTCTTTTATGTAAAAATAAGGCAGATTCTTCCCCTTAAGCTCTTTTAAATCTTCAAAATTATTTGATACTTTATGTTTATTATGATTGTTTCTGCATTTGCCTTTTTATAATTAGCTTCTTAATTTGTGATCATATTGATAGATTTTATGCCTTCAAAAGAAATGTATTATTCATTCATTCACAGAATATTTAATTTACAGAATATTTACATTCGTTGTAATACATTTGAAATGTAGGTCAAAAACTTATTAATTTCATGTTTCTGAGTTGAAAAAATATACTAGCCAGTGTTAGGAATTTATTATAATTTTGCCAATATATTGATAAATGTAAGGGTGTCTAATCAAATACAAATAGAGAAATTAATCATTATATATTTTCAAATTACAGGCCAAGTTTCAGTTTTCCTTTAATACTATTTAAAAAAATCCTTCCATGTTTAGATCATGAGTAGGTAGCTTTTACACCATATAAGATCATTCATTTTATGCTCTTTGTTAGTATCAAAATGTTTCAATTTGTAACCTTTCATAACTTATCAAGGAAGTGTCTTTTAATTTACATATGGCAGAAGGTAAACATTTTAAACTTCTAAACATAAGTAGATATTTTTTATTCTTCACAAACATTTATAGTTTTGAAATTTTTATCTATGCTAGGTAAATGCAAAGAATAATTTAAAATGTGATGCATTGAAAGCAGTACCCTGGCTTAATCTAAATCTATCTAAATTCTAGAAGTATGAGTTCAAAGACCTCTGGATTAAAATCACCTGGAGCTAAGAATTTACAGAATTGGCACTAAAGTGTAGGGTCTATTGATTTTCAATTTTAATCCAGCCTATTAATTCTCACATTTCTTTTGTAGTTTCTGTAAGTTTAAACACTTAAGGAAGGCAGTGAATATATTGATTTTTTTAAAAAAGGTAAAACGTGAATATACTTTAAGTACTGTATGGCAGTTATTCAGCACAATGATATGAATGAATTTTTATTTTTTTTATAATAATACTGTCAAATAATGGTCTATGAGTCATTGTTAAAACTAACTTTCTCTATGGCAAATGAAATTTATAGGTTGTCATCTGTCCAGTGTCAGTACAGATTTATGAAAGCTAGAATTTTAAAATATTTGGTTCATTTCTATTTTTACTTGCCTTGTTCAGATAATGTTATTTAAATTCAAAATAAGTGGTTAAAAAACAATGGTGATTAATTTAATTTTGCATATTTACATTCATTTCTAAGCCTTATAAGATATTCATGAAATTGAAATTATTATTGATTATTTAATATTTTCATGGAATCAATAGTGATGTGGAAGTATTATTTTAAAGATTCATTAAAAGAGTACTCTAAATTTAGTAGAGTAATATATTTAATATTTCAGTGGTTTCTTAAAAATGTAAAATTTGAAAAATTTACTAAAAAAATCTAGATGAGAGATTGAGCATATTTCCACGATATTGTAGATCAACAGTTATTTATGCTCTAAATTTGAGATTCTCTAACTTTCTAGGTAGGTATCCTATTTTTCAATGTGAAAGTTTTTGTTGGATGATTGTCTAAATAATTAATCAAAAGAATTGGAAATGACTTAGCGACTGAACCACAAGAAATAAATTTAAATTACCATGATTTTATTTCTGGAGAAATTATGCTGGTAATCCAGTATAAAATAATTATATCTAAAAGAAATTATTTTATAATGGAATAGATAAAAGTATATTTTATATAATTCTATTTTTTTAGCTTTGAGTACATAGAATAATAATAATATTTTTAAATGATAGTCATTCCCCTAACTAACATTTACATTCCCTTTGGACTTTAACTCAGAAGTTAATTTTTAATGTAACTTCTTTAAACATTTTTAAAACATTTTCTTCTAGTTAAGATTATGTAAAGAATAAAATTAGAATTTTAAAAATTGCTGGAGCCAGAAAATATAGTTCCTCATAGAAATGAACTAATATTGAATATGAAATTATATTTTCCTAATGTTTGTTACAACGTATTTATTGTTTTTTATGGTTGATAATGTAAGATTTTGTTTACTAGAGAAGTATAATTTATATATAACTTGGACTTAAAATAGGAAGTCAGTTCTAAACAAATAAATCTTGCTTGAAAAGTTATAATTTTGTCAAGCATATAGTAGAAAAGCTTTTGTATACATATATATATGTATAATATATGTATTTTAGAAAACTTATGAATTTTTGCCTAACTAAAAAGTTTATGACATTTTGATTCTACTTGTTTGACTTGGTATGAATAGAGTGCTGGATTTCTAATTAAAAAAAAATAGATATGCAACAAACAACAAAGGTTTACTGTATAGCACAGGCAACTATAGTCATTATCATATAATAACCTATAATGGAAATAATTTCAAAAATAATATATGTGTTTTTGTTATAAAAAATAAGAAATCTACTTTTTTGAAATTAAAAAAGTTATCGTTTTATACAATTTATTATAACTTTTATAAGATATTCTGAATTATATGATATAGATACAGTTGGTTACTAAATAAATTGCATGAACCAGAATATTCTCTCCAAATGAAACTTTATTCACTGAACGAATTCTCAGCCAAATATAAGTTTTTTGGAAAGTAATACATACTGATCTCACAAGTCTTTCATACAGAAGAATCTTGAAATCTAGCCTTATAGCCTTACATCCAACTTTAGATATTAGATGTGAACTATTTAGTTCTTCATTCTCAGATGTGCTTTATTTGTTTGTTTGTTTTAAATCAAATATTTATTTGCTGATAGGAAGGGACTCCAATATTTTATATATTCAAAATAATGATAATATTTATTGAATAATCAAAGTATATAATTTCTATTCTATAGCTTTAAAATCAGATTGTCATGAAGTACATAATACTGTCATGCTCATTTCTTAAGTCAGTATACTGAGAAACAGATACACAGGAGGAACCAATAAGCCAGAATTAAACATATTAATTGTGACATAGAACATTCTTATTTCTTATTTTCAAGATGTGCAAATAGCAGAGACATTCAGTGATCTTCAGGTAATTTAGACTTTCCCTAGAAACTCATTCCTAAGTGCATATCTTAGCCCAGGTTTTTGATGTCCATGTTCTCATTTCCCTTTTTATGTTTTGAATTTTGCACTTGTAACCTTTTTTTTTCTCATAGTATTATTGAAAAATTTCCTCTTGTTATAAGTCCCTCAAATCCCCCTCTTAAGTATGGTTATTTATACCTCATAAGTCAATATAATGAACCCTAAAACATGGTAGAAATGATAGATTAGTAAGATAGTTGGCATTTGTTAACTTCCTTTGTCTATTACAGACTTTCAGTGGGTTTTGTTTATTTTTTTTGGCTCAATGTATTTTTAAGAAAAACTGCATTAAGAAAGAAATAGTTATAGGCATCTATATAATTATTTTGTATTTAAAAATTAAATTGATACCAAAAATCTCATTAGTACAAAGAATTTTGTTTTCATCATAAAGTGTTGGCAAGATTAGCTCATAATTTGTTCATTATTCATTCATTCAATTATAAGTTTATTAAATACATTCTTAGTGAATTGCAGAATATATTAAATTGTAACCCTTGCTCTCTCAAGCTAGTTTATGAGAGATCATAAATGCTCAATATAACTAATAATGATATAAAACTGCATTTATATACCAAAACTACAATATAAACAATGCACCGTAAAAGTTTGGCAGAGTGTGAAAGAAATGTAGGCTAGAGTGACATTTGGTTTTGTGAAAGAGGTAAAAACTTGAACTGGACTCTGTAGAGGAATTGCCTGATTAGAGGAGAAAAAAAGAGAAAAGCTTATTTTAGGCAGATGAAGCAGTATGGATTTGAGAAGAAAGATACCATAATTGTTGAATAATAAAGAGATTATCTTGACAGAAGTGGGACATTTGTGTTTAGTCTAGAGGAAATTAATGTTCGATAAGTTGTGTGGAACCAAATAATGGCAAGTTATGGATGTCTGGCCAAAGGGTATCCTACACACTACGGATTCTTCTAATACTTTCCCTTTTAATTTATCTGGAAGGTGATGAAAAAAAGAAAAAAAAGGTACTTCTACACTTTGTTTTCTTCTGTGCTACTCCACACAAATTCTTAGAGTGCTTGTAGGAATAGCTATTGGTAGGAGAGGAAGATAATTATGACAGTTACTGAGTGATCTACTATGCAGATCTTAGATTTGAAGGTTTATAAAATAATATTCTTTAAAGCTTCTCTTACATCATACAAATCCAGGAGACATTAATCTTTGTCAGGAAAAAAGGATGTTTTATGGTCAAGAATGAAGAATCAGTAATAATGATAATAGTGATGTATATGGTGCTTACTCTGTTTCTATGCTAGCCATTGTGCTATGCACTTAACATTTATTGAAACCTCTCATTCATCCACACAAAATTCCTCTGAAGCACGTATAGAGTCCATGTTATAGAAGCTGATGTTTAGAGAAATTTACTTACCCAAAGAAATGTAACTGGTAATTGATCTTAATACTAATTTGTATGGCCTTTAAGTTTGTATAATACTGATAAAACAAATCCAATAGATTTCTCTGTTTTAGGACTTTTCAGATTCCTGAATAAACATATGCAGGAAAAGGACCTTGTTCAAAATAGAAAGTCTTGTATCAGGGTGAAGAGACTAGGCAATATTTTAAGAACAAGATGATGAGCACTTAATCTCCTCTGGTAGTTAAAGTTGAGACAAATGCTTGAAGTTAAAATATATTTCAAAGTGAAATCCAGAAGAGTTTGGTACTGATTTGATTCTAGTTCCAAAATTATGAAGAAACAATAAAAAATGACCATATGTGGTTTTGAGCCTAGCAAAATGTTAAGTTCCAGGAAGCAACTAGTGAATTTTAGTCAGGCGTCTATTTGAGACAATATTTTTGTATGATTGTTTCAGGCAGGTTGAATAAGTTGTACATAATATTTTTTTTCCTTAAAGTAGTCTTTAATTAGAAGCATAGGTGAGAATTTAAAACTGAAAATGTAGATCCTTAATTGCAGTATCAGTGATAATTTCACTTACACCTTCATTATAGGTGAGAAAGAAAAAAAAACAAATGAGATAAAGAAGCAGTTCCTTTAAAAAAGTAACTCAAAAGTATTATAGTATAATGGTTAGGTGCATAGGATCTGGAATAGGTCTGCCAGGGTTCAAATTCTGCCTCTTTAATTCACCTGTTGTGTACATTGGAACAAGCTGTTTTACTTCTGTGTACCTTGACTTCTTTACCTGTAACATGGGGAAAGTAATAGTAACCTCTTCTGTAAGGGTATTGCATTAACCCACTGTATCTGTAAAAAGGAGAAAATAAGAGAAGTCTAAGGAAAGGTGCTAAAAAGGATCAAATACCCAAATAAAAGTTCAAAAATAAGTTTTTTTAATAGAAAATCATTGGAGATTCTAAGTCAGTTTCAATTCTATGTTGAGAAAACAGTTGTTATTTCTTAATAATAGTATATCCTAAAGGTAAAGAGACTGGTTAGGTAAAAAGAAAAAAAAAAAAAAAAAAAGATGTGAAGTGTGGGAACTGCTGACTTGAAAGTTTGGATATAAAAGGAGAAAAATACAAGTTAGATCAGGAAGATTCACATAACTACCCTGCTACTAAAGAGTGAATGGCTAATGTTAAGGAATAAAAAGAAGTTTGAAAAGGAAGATAAACTGGGATGCCAAATACAGATGAGATTATTAAGGGACAAAATGAGTCAAGAGTGGTGAAAAGATTATAGGGTGTTAAGGTCATAGCTCATGAAGAGTAGGAAGTCTTGGATATCACAGTTTTGTCTACCATGAAAAGAATGAGAAGATGGGGCGAAAGTGGTTTGGAAAATTGAAAAGGTTGAAATGAAGTCAATTGTAGTAGATAAGGAAGCTCATTCTGGAAAATCATGATCTATTTCAGGTAGTAAAAACTAACAATTGGAAAGAATATAAGATACATGGGACTGAATAGCTGAGGAGAAGGATAAAAGTACAGAATAGTGATTATGAGGAAAATAAGATATGGACTAGTAATCAGTTGTAAAAGACCTTTTGAAATTAGACAACATGAGTTTATATTAGGGCTAAGTAGTTCCAGGTAGTTCAGATATTGGGAGAAGGCTGGATATGTGTCAAGATGAAAAATCAGAGATGACCATTCCATATTTAAATAGCTGATTCATTATTTTTTATGGAGTAGTATGCAGATTTATTTAACAGAACTCAAAACAGACCTGTTCCAAATTAAAATTTGTTGTTCATTGCTGTTTTCACTGTACCTGTGATAGACCTTGACAGTCTATTACTATAGGTTTGCTTGAAGCTAAGCTTATTTATTATGGAGTTTATATTTATAGTAATATTCTCTGGTCCAGCAAAACTGCCACTTGTTAACAAGAATGCGTTTCACAATGGATAATCACTTTTTAGTTCTTATTCCCAAAAACCTAGAAAAATCTACATTTAATTAAATAACTTATTAAATCTTGAATTTTAGAAACTTGCATTCCAAAGGATCCACTATTTTAAAATTATTAACTACTTCAAAATTTTTTGTAATAAGTAATTCAGCCTTCAGTGTTTAAAGCAGAATTCTTAAAGACATTCATGTCCTATAAATTAAAATATTATACTTTTCCACTTGAAAGATAAAATCATGCTAAAAAAATGCCTGTGCCCTTCATAATCACTGCTTGATAAATACTTTAAAAAGGGATTCCCTTGAGGCTCAGACTGTAAAGTCTGCCTGCAATTCAGGGACCCAGGTTCGATCCCTGGGTCAGGAAGATCCCCGGGAGAAGGAAATGGCAACCCACTGCAGTATTCTTGCCTGGAAAATCCCATGGATGGAGGAGCCTGGCAGGCTACAGTCCATGAGGTTGCAAAGAGTTGGACATGACTGAAATGATTTCACTTTTACTTAGAGTTCTTAGCTGTATATACCCATTATAAATATTACTTAACACATTTTAATATATTATTGCTATATGGATATTCAGTAGTTATATCTTCAAGATGTATATCAGAAATTTTACTAAGGGACTTTTTTAAACTTCAAACCGTTTAAATTTTAAGTCTGTATTATGAAGATGAATAAACATGTGTTTATAAAATATTAGAGAAATAAACATATTGAACATGAAAATATTTCTATGACTTTTTCTGATCTATTTGTGTGGTTGAGAACAACTTTCAAAGCTGTTTTTTAATCTAATTATTAGAACACTTTACAGACATTAATATATTTACATTTGTCTGTTTATCAGAACAATTTTTACAACTAGTATTTTTAAGAATCAACCAGAATGCAAACTTTCTGGATTCTCTTCATTGCTAGAGCTTAAATTTGTAAAGGAAGGAGATCTTTTGTGTTTAAGAATATCTATATGAGTAATAGATAACTATAAAACTAATCATATGTTTATTACCACATTACATGTTCATAATTTTAAGAATTTAAACAAAAAAAAAATTTAGAAACTATTGTGACATTTCCAAAATCTAATCCCTTAAAGCCCAAACTTAACTATCATCTGTTTTATTTAAAATATTAAGTTTTAATGTATTATAATTTATAATAACCAAAGCCTTAATGATTTTATACACATTAATATTGTCCCAGAAGTTTAAAATTACTGGTTTTATTCCCTTGAGAAGGAAGCATGCTCAGAATTATTAAGGACAATGTCAATGAATATGAGTTGCATGAGTTACTAATACATGCCCAATGTTTCACATATATGCCAAGTAAAAAGAAAAGTATTAAATAAATTGAAAAAAGATAGTATTGATTTTAGTGATCACAAAGTCTGAGTCATTTGATATTAGTACTTTTTCTACGTATTTCTTTGCAGTATTTCAAGAGAATTCATGTCTAGGGCAAGATGGCTGTCATAATGAACCTGTGATCCTTCAAGTTGATTTTACTCTGATGAAACTAGAAGAGCCCAACACACATACCTCATGCTTCTGTAGATTAATGAACTTAGCTTCTAACCTGTGTTGGGGTAGATGGCCTCTAGATTTATTTTGCATCTATTTAGTCAACAATCTTATAATTATGCTGAGATTAATAAAGAACATATTTTAAAATATATGTTAACTACTCCCAGGAAATCTGTACAGTAGCAGTTGTAACCAGAGGTGGGAAAATTTACTCTTCAATTCATAGTCCATAGAATATTTACAAAGTCAGTAGTGTATGTTTCTGCATAGTATTGCATGGAAAGTAAAATTGTAGGGTAATTATTAATGACTCTTAGTGAAATTCTCTCTGGAGAAATGACTTTATAAAGTGAACTTATTACAAATAGCAAAAACAGAAAACAACGGATTTGAAGTTGTTTTTTTCTTCTCTTGTGAGGTTTGCAGCTCTTCTTCCCTTTTAAAATATGATTTAACAAAAATCTTGGTATGTCTATGCATTGTCTAGTTTTCCTCAAGGTTTTAAAGAAGAATCAAGAATTCCTGAACTGTTTAAAACATGATCAAATATTAGAATCAGTCTTAGTTTGTTGCTTGAGAGCAGTGAATTAATTAAGCAAGAGCATGTGAAATTTTTTATCCTTTCTTTTACTCTTAAATACTTTTTTCTATCCCAGTTAGGACTTATGAAATATGTAAATTTGACTGACTTAAGTAATTTTATCTGCTTTTTCTGACTCTGCTGAACTTTTAAAGTTATGCTTTTGCTCATATCTGAGTAATTTTGAGGATAGATATTAATATAACTCATAATGTGAATATAGAATTTTGTCCATACTATAAAACTACCCCAATTCATATATTAAGAAATATTATCTACTGAGAGTGCTACTTAAATGATACAATTTGTCAAGTGAAAGTATACCTTTTTAAAAAGATAAAAACATCTTACATACACTTTAAGGTTACTCTATTAGACATCAGAAGTTTTAAAAATACCTTAAGAATATTATGGTCTCATGTGACATGTTTTGTATATAGTTTTATATATACTATGTATATGTGTTTAAAAGTGAAATGAACAATAAATTTGATTCCTAATATTTTTGTGCTTATTTTCAACACAGGCTGATAATGCTACAAAATGTTATACACCTCATCTATACAAATTTTTAGTATTTAGCACAAATAATAAAAAATATTACAGCAATTTGTTAAAATGCTATTAGTTACTTGTTTATTAATATGAGGTTAATGTTTACATTTTCAGACGGGCTCTAAATTTATTAAAAATTAATGTTTTAGAAGATAATGTGATATTAAGAACTCAGAACTGCAAATTTAATTGCTTTTAAGTATGGAACCCTAAATTCATGTGGAATCAACTTGTTGGTGATGTTCAACATATTAAGTAGGTGGATACTTTTATGCCAAAGTAAACTTCATTTCACCACTTCTTTCAATCCCCGACTGTATTCATTGATAGGAAAATAACTTTCAGTTTTACTCATTAAATTTATTGAATTTTTGTTTGAGATCTCTTTTCCCCCAAGAAAACAAAAGGGAAAGAAAAGAGACTACTATTCATGAATATGGTCAGGATACCTTTAATACTCATGTGAATTTTTATCAGTCACCATCATGATTTCAAGTCATGAATTTATTTTTACATGCTTATGCATGCGTATTTACATGCATTAATTATTTAATTGATCTTGAATTCCATTAAATTTAAATGAGTAGGAGAAAAATTTGTTCATAGGATTTTGTTCTCGTTATATTACATTTTATTTTATTTTGTTTTATTTAAATAATCAGTTTAAGGCTTATAAAGGTTGATTTGCTCCTGAACTGCTTTATTCCCAGACATTGCCATCTTCCCCAACTACCACCAAGTCCTCTCCATCTGACCCCATGACCACCTCCAGAGCTAATCAGGTACAGTATCATCCTGTCATCTACACCATACTTTTCACGGGTGATTGCCTGCACACTGGAGAAAAAGATACTGGTGGGTTAAGGATGTATTCGTTCATTCACATTTGTGCACCATGATCAGATTCCAAATAACCTCAGAAAGAAATATCAGTTATTCCTGAAAATTTATATGTATTTTTAGCTTTAGATAATAAAAATAGACTCAGATGATAGACTACTAGAATTTTGGATTTTCCCCCTAAAATTTTGACTTTATGGAGCTCTGAGGGTTATTTATTTATTGAGTTGGTGTTTATTATTTCCCTTATTGTTTCTTCCTAGGCTTCCTGGTATATAAGTTAAGAATATCATATATGTAAAAAAAAAATGAATGTATAAATATGAGTTATTGAGCAAAGGTATATCTTTAAATGTGAATGCATTTTTCTTTGTTTTTTATTTCAGATATGCCTTACTGTGTAACAGTTTAAAACTTTTGATGAAAAACATTTCTAGCAATCTAAGAGTAACTGGAAATTGGTATTTGTAATAATTTTAATGCTGTTTAATAACTCAAGAAATGGTACTTTCTTAAAATTTAATAATACATTTTCTTTGCTGGAGTTGCAAACTTTGCAATGAAAAATATATCTTAGTTTTGACTTAATAATTGTTTTGGTACTGAATATTTGTAGGACATTCTTCAAAAATGTAGCTGTTTTTGGCACATTTAAGGAAATCATCTAAAATATTCTGTGTAATTCAGAGCCTTACTGTACTTTAACATGAGAAATGTTGAAAATATATTTATTAAAATGATTAAACACATTTTCATTTTGTCTGAATTGAGCTTCATTTAGGTGAGAAATGTTATTTTCTTTAATATTTCCACATTTTTACTAATATAAAGCCTTATCTTTTTAATATATTTTTCATGCAGTTGACTAATAAATTATTAACTTTGAGCTATATTTGCTAAATATATTAAATGTGGCTTTTGCATATGATCTAAGATATGGCTATCAGAATTATTTTGCTCATTTATTGATTCTAATACTTCTGCAACCTCAGGAAAATTTTTTAAATAACTAGAAGGAAAACTAACATTTAGAATGTTATTTTGTAGTAGGAGCTTGATTTTTATTTTATGCAGTAGCATTCCCTTCAAACAAAAATCCTTGATAATGCTCACATTTTAGCCCCAGTAAATTGGTTTAAAAAGTACACATCTCTAGTGATGAAACCCATCTCTTTTCTTTAAAGGTAATGGTGCTACATGAAGTGAGAAGCAAGCTTGCATTATTGATGCATGAAGTTGGAAAAGTGTATATGCATTTTCACTCAGACTTTTTCTCTTATGAGTTTTAATTATATGAATTAGAAAACTATTGTGAAAACAACTGACTTTAGTGTTCTTCTGCTTCATTCTCTTCCAAATAAAGACAAGACAAATGAGTACAGCACTCATTAAAAACAAATTATTTTTCTCAACATAAAGAGTAAAAAACTCTGGATCTAGAAGAAAAATCAACAATAATTTTGTCTTTAAAGTTAGATTTGTATTTTCTTGTATTTATTTTGTGGAAATATGATTTTTATAAAATGATTTATTAAAAAGCTTATTTTTTTAAGTTTACTGATATAATATTTTTACCCTCTAGATATGTTAACACATCCACCTCTAGATATTTTTCTAATTTGGAAAATTAAGTCATGTGTGGTTTTATACTCTGTCCACAGTCATCAGTTATTAAAAGTATTTGTTTATACTTTGTTTTCTTCTGTTCTTGTGCAAACAAGCATAATACCTCCTGGATAACTTCAGGCAAGATATAAAATAACAAAACAAAATCCTTAAATTCATTGAAGGAATTATAGTTATCTTTCATCTTTATGTTATTAATAGTTTGTAA
Organism: Bos taurus; assembly: GCF_002263795.3. Classification (NCBI taxonomy): domain Eukaryota; kingdom Metazoa; phylum Chordata; class Mammalia; order Artiodactyla; family Bovidae; genus Bos; species Bos taurus. The sequence continues at coordinate 36,734,158 of NC_037348.1, read as the reverse complement.
TTATTTCATTCCCTACAGTATTTCCCAGTAGATTCTATGCATGTTGTAATAGAGAAGATAATTTGGTTTTTGTTGTTCATTCAGTCTTTAGATAGCTCACAGTTGTTTCTTGTGGATAGTCATAATTAATTCAGATTCACTAAAATTGACTTAGATGTATAAGAGTAATAACCAAGATAGTAAAATGGGTTCTAATGTGATCATCTTAAACTCTCCATATTTAAATTAGAGTTTAAACCTATAATAATATGACTTTCATTTCTGATATGTTTACTTTAACCTTATCCAGCAATTTAGCAGGTATGTCTGTAGTTTTATGTTAAAATTATTGTTTATGTCTTATAGCTAATCTGATATCCTCTGCTGTTAAAAAATCACTGCAGACTTTTTCCATGTGAATTTTCATAAACAAATATAAAGCAATTTAGACAGCTGTTTGTGCTATTTCATCAATAATGGCTAAGTGAGTTGTGATTGAGTTTTCTTTAGACTAAATGGTTTGTGTTACAAACTAATAAAAGGAACTAAGAGACTATTAATATTTAGAAAACCCCAAAATAAAAAGCACAGAAAGTATGTTGAAAATAAGTTTTATCTGTAGTTTCCATTCTTTTAAAAATGACTATGATGCTTCAGTACCTACTGAATTTTACCTTCCTACTTTCATATTTCCACAAGCCAGACTGTTTTCACAGATCAGACTACAATGTTATGAGTCTGTAATAATTTCCCCTGGAAAACTGAAGGATTATCATATAAGAAGCCTTATAGAATGGTGGTTAAAAGTTAACTGGAGCCTAATTGCCTATGATCAAGTCTTTGTTCTGCTATTTGCTGAGTAAATTGGACCTCAGGTTCCCCTTCTGTGAAATTGAGATAATAAATTCATTATATTTAGAACGGCACTAGAATGCACTACTCACCTTATAAGTGTAAGAAGCTATGTTTACTTATTTTTTCTGAAATTTCTTTCAAATGATAAAAAAAAAGATAACTAATTAGTTACCATTCTTTAAGATGGTAACTAATTAGTTACCATTCTTTAAGATTGGTAACTAATACAGCATAAAACAGCTTAGTTAAACTGAGTTTTATCTTTAAAGAAAGATTCTGTGATACTAATATTGCTGCATTTTCAACAGTAAAATATTTATATAATCAACATGTATGTAAGCTTTTAAAGATAGCTTTAGATGCTCTGTAGTTGTTTTCTTCTCAAGTGAGAGTACAAAGTTACTTGTTGTCTAACTTATAAATCAAATTTCTATTATTTCCCTATTAAGAAAGTTAGGGCTAATACTTTTACAACTTACACATTTTTGTCTGTGCATATTGCACGTGCAAGTTTGACACTTTGGAACTTTCAGAAGCAAATATATGGATAGAAATAAAATTAAAGTCTTAATCATGTGATTAAACTTTAAAAAGATAAAAAACAGAATCAGTTGGATTTGACCAATTATAAGTTATCTTTCTACATTTTTCAGTCACTTTGATTCAACAAAATGGTTTTGTTTATCAGTCAATGGTGCCAAAAATTAAATTCCAGTCTTAATTTTAGGTTCATGATTGTTAGCTCTCCTGGGATTCTTCTCAAATTTCAAGAAAAGTACAATAATTTTTTCAGAAACATGTGCTTTATAGAATTTATGTAATAATAAATTTGAAATTATATATCAAAATATACAAAACAAATAAGTAGGTAACTCGTATATAGAACCCTTGCTGTAGTTACAGGAAAAAACAAACGGAAGTCACTAGTCCCACCTTAGTTTCATGACCACAGATCTCAAATGACCCCCTAATTCTGTCAGGTAATCATAAGCCCAGTCACTTTTTTACTTTCTGAATGTCTGTTTCATAAATCCTTGTCTCATTTCAACACCTGTATTAGTTTTTTGTGTGTAACTGACTGCCACAAATTTATTGGCTTAAACTGCACACATTTATCACCTCAGTTTTCAATGGGTCAGAAGTCAAAGGCACTGTTAGCTGAGTCCTCTGCTCAGAGTCAAAAGCCAGCAATCAAAACTATCAGCTGGGGTTTATTTTCATCTGGAGGCCTGACTGAAGACTAATCTGATTTTAAGTTCTTGTAGGTTGATGACAACATTCAGTTTTTTGTAGCTGTATGACTGGGGACCCCAACTTCTTGTTGACTGTTGACAAGAGGAAGATCTCAGAGTCTAGAGGCTACCCAGGTCTCCTGCTGTGTGACCCTCTCTACTGGCGTTTCACAGTGTGGCTTTTTGCTTCTTGCAGACAGCGGGAAAATCTCTCCCCATTATATGTTAGCATGATGAAGTCTTATTGAACCTAAACGTAAGAATTACTTTCTACCATACAGTGAAATTTAATCAGAGTAGTGACATTCCATCCCTTTGCCATATCCTGTAGGTTAGAATCAGGTCACAATTTCTCCTCATGCTTAAATGGAGGGAACTATACAAGGCATAACACCAAGAGTGTAGAGATCATGAAGCCATATAAGAATTGTCTGTGCCACGCCGAGGTCTCTTGCTCTGTCCTCACTCCAGGCTCATAACCTTAACTTCCTACTTGACTGAGAAAAATGGAAGCAATAAAAACTTTCACAAAATCACAGCTTCACCTGTACCCACATATGCTACCTCTCAACTTTCCCTGCTTCTGTTTAAAACAAGTAATTTCAGTTGCACATTAAAGGCTCAATATTTTTTCTTTATTCAAGGTCATCTCTTCACTAATTCTCCCCTCTCTCTCATCTGTTAAGTTTTTTACCTCTATAACATTCCCATCAGCATACGTATATCTGTTTTTTCCTCTCATCTTAAAAGACAAAACAAAACTTCTTTTAATCTCACTTCCCTCACCAGCTAATGCTCCATTTCTTATACTACTTTGTAGCAAAACTCACAAAAGTGTTTACTCTCTGTTTTGCAATTTTTTGTCTTCCCATTTTTTTCTTAAATCCATTCCTGTCAGATTTTTTCCTCCACAATTCTGCTAAAACTGTTTGTCTAGGACATCAGAGATGACCCCACCATTAATTTCTGTTGTCTGTTGTCAATCTGCATGGAACTTAATCTATCCACAGTATTTATTATTATAATAAATAATAATAATTTTTTATTATGACATTATTAAAAATAATGTCACTTTTGCTTCCTTGGTGTACTTTCATTGCTTGATGTACTTTTATTACTTGACTTCCAGGATGTTATTGCACACCCTTTTTTTCCCTCCTGTATCATGCCATGTGCTTCATCTCAGAATCCTTTGCTAGTTCCTCCCATCATCCTTCTTAATATTTGAAACTCTGGATGTATACTTTTCTTCCTCCTCATATACTACCTTGGCTTTTATATTCTGACATATGCAAAATTTATGTTTTCATTGAGAAGTAGGTTTACTATGAACTAATGAAGCTTAAGGGCTACCCCAGTGGCTTAGTGGTAAAGAATCCGCCTGCAATACAGAAGACACAAGAGACCTGGGTTCGATCCCTGGGTTGGGAATATCCCCTGGAGGAGAGCATGGAAACCCACTCCATTGTCCTTGCCTGGAGAATTCCATGGACAGAGGGGCCTGGCAGGGTACAGTCCATGGGGTCACAAAGAGTTGGACTTGAATGAAGCGACTGAGCATGCATGCAGTGAAGCTTAAACCTTAGGATTCTTCACCTGCGCAGGCTTATTACAAGGCCCTCTACCTAATTTTATGTTTATAATTTTGAATGTAGAGGACAAAGATGTCCTCTAAAATTGTGAAAGATTCAGGTCCCACATAACAAGGGTTCACATTTATCTCTAATACACATATCAGAGTGAAACTACAGACTATATCCAAGTTTCCACTCAGCTCTTCCACATGCATATCTAATGGACATCTTTAATTCAGAAGTCCACAAACTACCCCAAACCTGCTCTATCTATAGCCCTTACAGTCTCTATTGAAGCAATTCCATGGACCGTTTTCTCAGATCTCAAGTCTTGGATTCATTCTCATCTCTTTTCTTTCATACCCCAAATCCAGTTCCTATAAGAAACAATGTTGACTCTATCACTAAAATACATATAGAATGTTGACCTCTTCTCATTACATCTACTGCTACCCTAGTCCAAGCCTGAATTATTACAGTAGTGTCTATATAGATTTCCCAGAATTTCTACCTTTGCACCCAAAAATCTGTTCTCCACTGAGCAAATGATTTCTTATAAAATTTCTCTGCTTACGCCTGTGATAGTTTTCCTTTGAACTTAGCAAAAGCCAATATCCTCCAAATGACATCTAATTAATTTATAGGATCCTTGCCAGATTACCACTTTCACTTCATTTCATATCAGTTGCCTCCTTACTCTGCCCTAGGTAAACCCACCTGCTTGGGTTGCCTTGCAGACATTAGGCAAGTTCTTGCCTCTCTCTACACGAAATTCTCCAATCTCAAAGAGATCTACTTGGCTAACATCTTCAATAGTCATCAAGTCTTTCTTCAAATATCGCTTCTCAATACCCTTTTGAGATGGATGTATCAAGCCACCCGATTTGATATTGCAACCTGGCCTCCCCATTCTTCCAGTACTTCTGATTCCCTTTATCTTGCTGTATTTTTTTTTCTTTTGCCTCGCAGAACACTGCATGCTTTGCTTGCTGTTGTTCAGTCACTAAGTTTGTAACCCCACAGATTGCAGCATGCCAGGTCTCCCTGTCCCTCACTATCTCCTGGAGTTTACCCAAGTTCATGTCCATTGAGTCGGTAATGCCATCCAACCATCTCATCCTCTGCCACCCTCTTTTTTCCCAGCATCGGGTCTTTTCCAATCAGTTGACTGTTTTCTTATCATCATACTAAAAAAATTATATATTGTCAGCCTCACTGTCCTAGAAAATCAAGTTACATGAGAACAATAGTCTGTTCTATTCTTTGATGTATCAGAAGCATTTGTTCCTTAGTCCCTAAGTCATATCCAACTCTTTTGTGACCCCACAGACTATAGCCCACCAAGCTCCTCTATCCATGGGATTCTCCAGGCAAGAATACTGGAGTGGGTTGCCATTTCCTCCTCCAGAGGATCTTCCTCACCAGGGATTGAAATCAGGTCTTCTGCATTGGCAGGAGGGTTCTTTTCCACTGAGCCACTAGCCTGGAACATTAATAGATTCTCAATAAGTATTTGTTGAGTGGCTAGTATTAGTTGGAAGAATAGGCTTATAGTCTGTATGGTTTTTAAAACTCATTTTTTATTTTTGAAAATCCTTTCTTCAAATGAAATCTTGGCACAGAAGTTCTCTAAAAATATAAGCCAACAGAAAAAGAAATACTATTGATTGTATAACGACATTAAGTAAAAGGGACATAGCCTTCTTTGTTAGATAACTTTTTCACTTCACCAGTACTCAGAGCAGTTTAAAAATATTTTTTTGTTTGTTTTGCAGAGGAAACCAGTCAAGCTCTTACCTCAAATAGGTCATAATTCTCCAACAAAATGTAAAAATTAAGCTTTATTTCCTTCAGTGTTGTATGTGATATCACGATAGTATTCTTTAGAAATATGTTTAATAAAATCCTAGAAAAATAGTGAAATTCAAATATTCTTTTTAAATGAACTTGCTGACTTTATTATACACATTAGATTTTATGTACTCAAAGCTATTAGGATGAGCCTTATAAAATTGCTGATATTTGAGTGCAGTTCCTTAGGCTCAACATAGAGTATCATATTCATATCAAAATCTCCAAGAATTCTTAGAAATAAATTGGACCAAAATTGAATCCATATTAGGAGAACATGGAGTTTTCATATAAAAACATCAAACATTCCCTTAATAAATAGACAGACTTACAGTAACCTTGGAGGGGAAAATTTAATATCATAGAAACCTTAATTCTTTTAAAGTAAAATGTAAATCTGTTGCAATTTCCCTTATATTCATTCCCTTTTTGTCTGGTTTTATGGGAAAGTGAAGCAAGACAAAATGATTTTAATGTTCATATGAAAAATGCCTGAGATTTACCATGAGACAGTTAATAGAATAGTTACCAAAATAATGTGTATGAGATTAAATACTTCACTCAGTATTAAAACTTACTATAAAACTCTTAATAGTAAACCATATTTGGCATTAACACAAGCAAATATAATTGGTCAATGAAATGTAACAGATGTCAGAAATAGACCTAAGTTATATATGGGAACTTACTATATTCTGTCATTCCTTAAGAAAGGTAGTATAATTTAGAAATTAAGAGACTCGTACTCTTAGGCCATAGTTCCTAGCTTCAAATTAAATCTTTGCTGCTTCCTAATATTCTAACTTGAGAAAACATCCTTAACTTCACCATGTGCTGTGTGTTTGTAAAATGAATAATAACAGTGCCTGCTTCACAGGGTTGTCATGATTCTTGAGTGAAATCAGTGCATGAGAAGCATTGAGAACTCTGCTTGGTCCAGAGTAACATTTACATGTCATTTTATTTATTTTAGAAAAAGATGTTTTATTTGATAAATGGTACTGGCATACTTGACTATCCACCTGAAGGAAAATAAATTTACCCTCTACCTTGTCCAGTATATAAAAATAGATCTTAGTGTATTCAAGATTGAAACTGTAAGACTATGTGATGAAATTATGATGTGAGAAATAAAGTTGAGGATGACTTTATAGAGCAAGAAGTAAATATGAGACATAAAGGGATAGGTTAAAACATTCAAATTTACAAATATTTTATATTTTTATATAGTGGAATACACCGTTAACAAGCAAAAGGTGACAGCATCCTTGAAAAAATATGTTTAGCATATATGACAATGAATTACTGTAAAGAGAGCCCCTAGATTGATAGTATAAAATAAAAATCCAGGAGAAAACATAGGTCAAGATTACGAAAAGGCAGTTTATAGAAGAGGAATGGAAATGTCCAATAAACACATGAAAGCGTATTTAACCTTACCAAGTATCAGGAAAATTTCAATCAGCATTCACAAGATTATATTTTTTCACCAGACAGACAAAATTTTATATGCATATGTGTAATACACATAAATCAGGAACACAAAAATTAATCTCTGTGTGGGCCTATGTGTGTGTGTTCATAAATTAAAAGTGTAGTCAAGGATATAGGCAATAATCATTCTCTTACAGTGTTGATGTAAGAAATGCTATATCATTACAGCTTTTGAGCATCTACCCAGTAAAATTTAATGCACCAATACATGGAAATATAGAGACAAAGATGTATATTGCAGCAAAAGTTGGAAAACCATCCGACCTTTAGCAGGAAAGTGGCTAAGTAAATATGGTATTATAGAATATTAATGTGGTAATGCTATTAAAAATAATGAATTAGAGCCACATAAATTGGCCTAGGATAGTGTTCATAATATTAACTGAAGAAAATTAAGTTGCTAAGAAACATATGGCCTTCTTTTTAATAGTCAAAAAATATCTTGTGTTTGTGTATCGTCCGGATGATGACAAGGAATACGAACATTATTAAGTTTTTATATTTCTGCTTTGGTTTCAAAATGCTAACTAGGGGAAAGTAAAACAAGATGGAAAAAAACAATGGCTTCAGTTACAATTTATGTAATGTTTTAAGGAATCTAAAGTGGGAACTTTCCAAAAGATTGAGAAAGAGTGGACCATCTTTGATATTAGATATATGTGGACTACTTGGCCCTTTCGTTTCCTAGTTGTCAGATGCTTGTTGAGGAGTTTCAAGAAGGGTCACAAGAGAGGCTTCAGGACTAGAAGAGACACACTTTAGTGGCAAAGGAAATGGCAGTTGTTTCATAGTTAAAAGTTATGCCAAATTAAATGATTATGTAATATTTGTAATATTTTTATTTATTCTTTATTAATATAGCAAAAGGTCTCAATTCTAGTCTCATCAAAATTACCAATAGAGATTCTTATTTAATAAATCTAGGATGAGATTATGCATCTATATTTGAACAGTTAGAAAAACGTTTCCTAGAGTCTTTACTTGGGTAACACCATTTACCATATGAAAATGCACAGTAGTTTATTAAAAACTATAATTATATAATTGTGTATTACATAGCAATTTCCCTTTACAAAGACTTTTTTATGAAATAACACTTCAAATATTATTTGATAAACATTAAAGAAAAACATACTTGTATAGAAATTGAGGGGTGTTAGTTTTATCACTGAGAACAGTAGAGGTTTACTAGTAATTACAATTTAAATCTATGAATAAATATTATACAAAGGATAATTGTCTTTTCAGATAGTCATAGTTTTTTGACTATTGCCAAATTCATTTAGAGGTTTTCTAACCTTGGAGATCTTTATATATGCAGATTATGTTACTATTTTCAAAGATTATTTAGCAATATTTTTGCCAAAAATGATGGTAAAAGGCTAAATGAGCACTTCCTAACTATACCCATTCCACTGCAAATGTCTGGCTTCGTTAGTGTGCTGTGCTGTAGATGATGTGCCCTTCACAGCTAGTGATGGGCATCAGGGGATCTTTCTGAGGGCAAGTTAAGAATTTCTGCTGAAAACAGCACACCATTAATATTTTCAGGTTAGAATTATAACATATCTTTTAGTGAATACCAGGTTATGTGACCTTCCAAAGTCCCTGCTAAAGGTTCATTTCATATGAAGATGTACTTGTATTTATGGAAAGCCTAGGGCTTTTGAAGTTTTCAGATTGAAGAAAATGGTACACTCCAGGGGGAAAAGAGTTAATGAAATGTGAAATGTACCTTATTTTACATCCTATATGTGCTTTGGGCACTGATAAAAATACAGAGTGCCTTGTCTAGTATTAGCTGCTAAGTAGGCAGATAGACAATAGTCTTTGTTTTTCTGGACTGCTCCCTAGTAGGTAAAGGTGGTTTGTTGGTTTCGTCAGCATTCTCCTTTAAGTCAGAGCTCTGGTAGTTCTTGCAGATGCTGTGTTCTCAAGACAGAACATTATATGTGCCTTTATATAACCGAAGCACTTAATGTTTCATTACTCCAGAATGTGCACTAGTCTTCAACAGACTTTTTTGTCTTTCAATTAAAGCCATATAAAATAGAAAATACACAAAATAGGAAAATTGGGTAGTTATCAACATTTTCAACATTTCAGTTTTATTTAGAAAATGATTAGAAGTAGGAATACTTTTGCATATTCTCTTAGATAAGAGTAGTTTTGCCAGAGTTGATAATCTGTTCACTGTGGATAAAAATTTATTTCTCATTTTTATTTCTAATTTTTTAATCTTTGATTTGGGAATATTCCAGTTGATCTTTTTCATCTTCTGAACATAATACCTCATAATTTATTTTATTGGTCTTTAGTTTAGCTATTGTTTTTTTTTTTCCTTCCATTAGGTGATACAGTCCTTCAGTTACATTTTAAAAATATTTTTGAAAATACAAATGGTTTGTTTCGTTATAAAGCTTTTAGCCAACTAAGAGTTATAAACGTATTTTTATTAGTGTTTCATTAATGTTTTAGAAGTGAATTGCTTCAATCCATCCATAGGAAAAGAATTTAGTTCTATGACTAGTAATATGTTTATTTAAATTGCAGACATTCTTCTGTAGCTTTTCATTTATTAGTCGGTATATGTTTTCATATTCCAAGTATTAATATAATGAGAATAATTCAGGACATTTTCATTTCTCAATGACAGTCATTGGTGATAGTAAGTTAACAATGTCCCTTTACTAATAAGATACTGAAATATAGACACCTATTATTTTTTTAAAAAGCATATACTGCCTTCAGAAATACTCTTGGTGAAATTAAGATATAAGAAATGTTGAATTTAGCTTGATTAGTAAATATAAAATACCTACAAGTAACTGTAATTTGATTTCAATAATATTTTAAATCATGTTAAAAATATGGCACATCAATCTATCATTAATTAATAATACTTAACTTTAATGGTGAAAATCGCTTAATCAAAAATTTGTAAAAGCAAAATAATCCAAATTGTGAAAGTTTTCTTAGTAATTAGCTACCACAGTTACCTAAGTTTAGAGATCAGTTTTTAAACATAGTTCAACATTTACCTCCAATAATATCTTATCAGATTAGTTTGCTTACATTATAGAGTATTGAGTCAACCCATACTCAGAATTTTAAATGGCTTTATATTCCTAGATTAACTTTAGTGGTTTTCCCAAACAGGCATTTAGCATAATTACATTCTTATTTAAAACTATGATTTTACATTTTCTTGTTTTAAAATTTTATATGTATTTTCTGGGACTTCCCTGGCGATCAAGTACTTACAATTCCATTCTTCCAGTGAAGAGGACACAGGTTCAATCCCTGGTTGGGGAACAAAGATCCCACATGCCAGGTGGCATGGTCAAAAATAAAACAAAAACAAAAAAATTTTTAGGTATTTTCTATATCTGTTTTTCTGCCAGCTCATTTTATAATACACATTTAAATGTTTATTAGTATTTATTATGCCACATGTCTGGAAGCTTCATGAAAGCGAGATCTTATGCTTTCTGTTTAACTCTGTATCTCCAGGAATAGTACCTAGAATTCAGTAAATAATTATTCAATGAATATAGGAAATATACTAAATTTATTTTAAATGACTTGTTCGTTCTGCTTTTGCAGGACTTCAGCAGCCTAATTTGGGGATAATTTTTCGATTTCCTTTGTTATGGTGCTTTAAAAACTTTTTAAATAAGACAAGTTTTTATATGGTAAGAAAAAAAGCTCATCTGAAACCCAGCCTCTATTATTTTATTCAGTTTTATCTGTGTATAATTTTACACTGTTTAACTCAAATTCTACATATACATTTATATATATTTTTTAATTGTGCATAGATATTTTCTACATTATTTTATTATAGTTTCATATGGTGTCTTATACTGTTTTACTGTGTATATGACATTTTCCATGTTTGGGATTATTTCCCAGATAGATCACAGAAGGAGAGAAACTAAGTTAAAGATTATGCTCATTTTATAATGTAATGTGTTACGTAAAGTGATTTCCTAAATACATTGCCACAGAAAAGAGGTTAAAAGAAAGAGATGAAGATAGTTAAGCCTTTCCCTTATTTTCATTTAGTTTGCCTTTTTGTGTGATTAATTTTGCTGTTTTGTGGAATATCTTTGATTATTTTAGATGTTAAATATTTTCTTGTCCTGCACAGTCCTTTGCTGTTCACTGTTTAATGAATTATCTGTTCACTTTTGCCTTCCACTAGATTATCTTGTCCATTCCTCTGGCTTTAAATACTATTGCTGTGTTAACTCAAACCCACAACCAGTCACCTATTTGGCATGTTCTTATGGGTGGTGCATTTCAAACTTGATATATCCAAAATAGAATTTTTGATTCTGTCTTTATCTTTCACACCTTTCCATCATCTGCTTCAGTAAACACAGCCCCTACTTTCATGTTCACAGCTGTTTTTCATTTTTTTAGTTTATTGTTATAACCTCTAAAATATCAAGTTTAAAATATTTGTTTTCATATTAAAAGCCCAAATATATATTTCATTAATCAGAATTAAGAACTCTGAACTTATTATATATACCCTGAAATAGCTGAGCTAAAAAGAGAAGGTTTGAAACTAATAGTTTCAAAAAGCTTTTTAATAATTTGACACGTGGATGGTGATGGCAAATGAGATTTCCAGAAATTTAACCTCAATTTAGTAAAATCTGGTTTGGTAAGCAATAAGAAGACAAACCCCAAATTATTTTCATTTGGAAATAATAAGCTGCTCTATAATAGTTTATCATTCACACCCTCATGTTTTCTTCATCATTACTTGACCTCTGGTAGTAGTCTTTTTTGATATATCTAGAGTGCTTATCCCCTCAACATAACAGACATAGTTCCAAGGGCTATTTTTTATTTTTTTCTTAACCCATAAAGAATATATTTCTCCTATTTTTCTTATTCCTAAGTATATCCCTCTCTGAAATATAGTATGTATTTTTAAAACATGCAGCAGTCACCAAAAAGGGGGGGGAAAAAACTTGGAATAATTCTTCAGTGGAAAAAGCAAAAAAAAAATGTATTAAATTTTAAAAAATTGTTCAGTTAAACTTGGTTTGCCTTAAGAAATTTTGTGGTGATTATCATTCATTTTCTGTCTTATCTCAAAGAAACACAAAAAAGAGGTATGCTGTCTGTCATCCTCTACCGTATCTTACAGCCAGAGGGGAAAGTAAAGTATGGCCCTTTGGAAGAAGATATAAAATGAAAGTACAGTTTCCACAAAGCTTTTAAAAGTCAATTATTTTAAGGTAAAAATGCAGTTGCTTGAAGTAAGGCAAGATGTGGGAGGTAATTATACCAGTTAGGAATTGTGATTATGAGTCAGGAGAAGTAGACACTGTGATTGAGTCATCTTATTAATTGATCCAGTTTATCACTTAGTCAAGTAAACACTGAAATGTTTGTATTCTAGACTTTTAGAACCAACCTGACAACATTTTTTTATGGCTGAAGAAGCCTAGCCACAAGCTTAATGAGTAAGAAGTTACAAAATAACATATGAAAAAATAATAAATGAAAAATTATAAAAAGACATAGAGTGCATATTTAATTTAATTTTATTGGATTTTTAAATAGCAAATATGTTACTGATTTCAATAATTTTATAAGATTAAAACATCTGTACATTTATTTCGTAGATTTCAGTATGGTTGTAACATAATTTGAATTTTAGATTTTAGAGATGATAAAGTTTTTTTTTTTTTTTTTTTTTTGGTAAGAACCCAGTATCATACGTTACACACACATACACACACACACTCACTCACTCACTCTTTCTCTTTCTCTCTGCTGCATGGCCATCTTTCAAATAGTTTATTTAGTTCTTACATATATATCTATTTATTTTCATTGCATTTGAGCTGCTGTTGGAAAACCTAAGATTTCACAAAGTTAAAATAGGTGAGTTTAAGGGGAAGAACAGTGTGGGGAATACAGGTAACATTTTAGTCATTTGAAACAAATGAATATACAAAGGCAGAGACCTAGAAAAACACGTAATATAGAGTATATTCGAGAACTAGCAGGTAAAGTTTGGCTTCAGCATAGGATACTAGTCATAGAAATTAAACTGGAAAGACAACTTGGGGACAAGGTATGGAGAATTTGGAAAGTCTACATGAGGAATCTGGATAATTTAGTGGGTAGCTGGAGTGAAATCACTGAAGGCTATTGAGTAGTTTTTTAACAAAGCTAAAATAAAAACACCTACAAGTCTTTGATTTTTATCGATGACAAAACTGAAGTGTTTTGACAAAGGTCACACAGCAGAGCTAGGGTGAGGGTCCATATGTCCTAACTACCAATTCTAGATTCTTCTTATTACACCACACTTTACTTTAGATAGGCTAAACAGTAGGACTGGCAAGAACCGTACAAGGGAAAAAAATCAACAGTGCATAACAGGATGTAGAGATCTAGGGAGCAAGAGAAGGCACAGATGGCTTCCAGGTTTAAAACCTGGTGTTGGCAGTAGGTGGAGGGTAAGGATATATGAGAAAAGACACAGCATGGTATTTTATGATAGATACTGAGACATGCTTGTGAAAAATGGTACTGCCTTAAATTTGGTTATCAAAAGTAAGTAGATTAAACAGACTAGTAGAGAGTTGGAAGAGCTGCTTTTTTATTCTTTTTGGAAGAAAAAGACATTCTTTTTCTATGTCATACATTTTTTGTCAAAGCAGTACTTTTTAGAAAGGCAGTTATTTATATAAAATCTATAATCAAAAGAAAAATACACTTTTTGCAAGTTACTCTGCTTGGCAGTTCAGTGTGGATCTGCCCAAGTGATACATGCATCTTCAATGGTCACTAATAAGTGGTGTCTCAGTAGCCCACAGGGTAATACCCTAGGCAAATGAAGGAGATTTATCCTGTTAGATCATGCAGGGTATATCTCAGTAAAAGAATATTAGTTAATACACTCCTTTCTCTTTACCAGAGTTAAGACATCTTGGCTTTTAGAACATCAAGAGATACAATAAAATGTCAGTATTTTTTTTTTTTTTTTGGAAAGGCAAATACTACATGATATAACAAGAACACATTTTCAAAGCTAATATTTTATCGATTACAAATTATTGAAATCTAATTCAAAGTGATGTAACAACAACAAAAAAAAAGATGGGGTTATATTGATTCCGTGCTGGCTTTAAACATGGTTAGATTCAGATGCCAAAATGCTATCAGAAACCTCTCTCTCTCTTTCCATTCCTCAAGTCTCTTTTTATCTAAGTTAACTTTATTTTCAGACAGCTTCTTCCTCCGTCCATATATTGACAAGATAGCACTAGTAACATCGAGCTTGTGTTCTACTAGATCACACGGTTACTTCCATCCCAACAGTTTCGCAGATTCTTAAGGCTCTTACTGGACCATCCTGTGTCACGTGCTCAATCCCAATTCAGTACCTGCTAAGAGATGAGGGAAGTGTGATATGTAGGCTTAGGTCATGTTTCCACTTCTAAAGGCATTGGAAGGTGGTCAGCCTTACCTAAAGTACCAGTACTTAGAATGAGAGAATATTTCCTGAAGGCAAAGTGGAGTCTGTTGTCAAAGGAGATGTCAGCTGACTGAATGAATGAGGTAATAGATAACCACCATTGACAGGAATTGCTAAAAAAAAGTAAAGCAGTACACATGTAGCGTAAAACATGGAAGCCCTAAATAAAATAGTTCATACTATTAATTGGGCTATCTTAAACTATACTTGAACTTGTTTTGCATTTTTAAGGTATGGCTTTATGAAATAATTCAATAATTTTCCTTCCATAAGAAATATGCCTACAGACACTCTCATTCTTTTTTAAGACCATAATGAGTTGGAGTTCTTATTTGGCAAAGGAGTAAATGTGTTTTTCTTAATGCTTATTTTTAATTAGAAAAATGTCAATTTTAAGTCTACCTATTTGGTGTTTTTAACTTTTTCATAGCATTCCCATAGAGGTTCTTCTTTTATGGTTGCAAATAAACAGTCGCTGTATTCCTTGTTTTTCTGAAAACAAGCAATTGGTATAATTATATTGTTAATCTTTTCTCATGTTTCTTTGATATAACAGTTGTAATCTAGGAATAAGGAAAATTTAAATACAATTCTTTTTTTTTAAAGTAGTACCATTATTTAAGCGGATCATCACTACTAAGACGGGTTTAGGTTTGAACAGGAACTCTCTGTGACATGGAGATAACAGCAACCTGACAGGGAATACATAGTAAAGAATACAATACTAATACTACTAAAATGAAATATGATCATCTCTCAAAGATTTTCTTACCCCTTTTTCTTCAAGTTATACTGTCTCCTTTGTACACTTTACATATTTTTGTACCCACACTTTAGGACTTGACTGCACTGATACATTTACACATCTATTTTCTGTAACTGATCTGAGAGTTACGTAAAGGCAGGAACAGTATATATATCCTTTAGCTCCCAACACGGGGCCTGGGTCACTTAATAAGCTTTCTACAAAAGATTGGGTGGATGGTAGCAACTATAGGTCATATTTCTGAAGGGAAAACTGATTTGCAAATGTCAGGAATATATATGATATGGCTGATACTCATTACACCAAAAAATTGTATGCTAAGATACAACTTTTTTTTTTCTTTCAGTTCTTTAGAAATAAGAATGTATATGTCAGTGTGATAACAGAATGAATCAATGAAAATGAAGTCGTAGATACAATTAAAATCAGCTATTTGTCCTCTCTTTTGGGATGTAAACACTGTCAATACACAGATTTTCCTTTAGGTAAATGTTGTATTTCCATGTCCCAAGAAGTAAGCACGTAGGCTGTCTCACATAATTCTCGACACACTTTTCTCATTCCCTACCCATTTTTCAGTTGCTCAGCATCTTCAAGCTTCCACACTTGTGGTTCACTTCTTTATGGCTCTAATCTGGCACATAAAATGGAAACAGAACACTATTCTCAAAAAAAAAAAAATAAAACACTATTATCTCAGATACTATATTAATGCAAATGAATTATTTTTTCTTTTTGTCTCAACTTGTCCCTTTCAGAGAGTCTCTTTCCTGTCTGTCAATTTTAGATTAATACTAAATATGCAAATAAATATGAATGTATTCTTTTAATTTTTCAGAGAAAAAATAGAGTAAGAGGTTTTTCATGTCATGTCAGAAATAAAAGTTGAGTCATATTCATTGGCTAGGCTACAAAGTTATTTACTTTTATTAAATTTGGAGTTTAATATAAACTTACATTTATGTTTTCTTTAATTTTCTATTTCTAAAATCATTCATTGTAAGCAAAATTATAACTAAAGTTAATAAATGCTACATTATAAATATTAATATGCAATCACTACTGTCTTCTGTTCATACACACCTTTAGTTACATGTAGACGAAAATCAGTTGTATCAGTTATACCAGCAAAATTTGGAAGCTGCATCAGTATTTGATAAAATAACAAATATGGCTGACAGTATTTATTTAAGATTATGTCAAACATTAATAATTTAAACTAAAATCCAGAAAATGTACTTACTACATAAAGACATCTTTAGAATAAGGATAAATGACGTGGTGTAATTCTTCAATTTACAAAGATATATTTTTTTGGAAGATGTTTATTTTTATCAAAAGTTCACATACTGTTTCTGAAAAATACATTATTTTAGTTTTTTTGAATATTTAAAAGGAAAAAAATGATTAAAGGGAAAAATTTTAAAGGAAGGATGAGGTAATATGCTTGTATAAGTAACGTAAGTATTGGGTACACATTTGCAAGTTGTTCTAGAAAGACAGAACTAATCAATTAATCCTAGAGTTAAAAAAAAAAAGTTACAGCTGCAGTAACTGGTGTGCAGTGTGGTAGAAATTAACAAAATCTTCACACAACTTATAGAAGCTTATTTTAGAGTGGATGTTGTAAAATTATATGTTTCATTACTTTTTACTGACAGTCTGTAGGATAGCTTCCATTAACCTTTCATGTGCTATTAGTCTCTTCCTGGGTTATAATCATGCAGGCAGTCATTACACTGAGTAAAACAATAGTGGTATTAAATTTTAAAATAGCGCTTTTGAAAGTCTTAGTTGATTAATATGTTTTTCCTCATAAAAGATTGCATTAAAACACCTCAGTTTGTCAGTATATGTGTTTTCAGCAATATTTTATTGCAAAAAATTTTCTAATTTTGAAAAGAAATCATGATTTATAAAATATAATCATATTTAACATTCAGATTTGTAAATCCTTAAAAGTAAATTTTCTTAATATTTTATGTGCACAGAATAAACTATAAGGATGATTCTAACTCATCTTAAGTGGTGTAAGATGTATTCATGGTTTAACTTTCTAATTGTATTACTTTAACATATTTCAATATTTCAGACAAATAATTTTCTACCAGAAAGTCTGAGAACAAAAAACAAGTTAACTTGTTAAAAAAAATTGTCTCTCAGTCGACTTCTTGAATATGAATGAACTTAATCAGGGGAACAAGAGAAATATATTTGACATTCCAAAGAAATGTTTCTAGAAAATTTAATTTTTTCAGTAAAATGATATGATTATATATAGACAAATTGTAATGAGACAAAATTATACTGTGACTTTAATTTATACATGTGGGAAGAAAAGTTTTGTGGGATGTGTGTATATAATATGTGTAAATATATTAATGGGGTAACCTATTCTAGAATTTGAGTTTATACTTTCACTGCTTGCTATCTTCCTAAAAATACATGACTTTATTATTATTTTTTTTAATTCTTACCCAAGTCTGTGTTTTAAAGATAGCATGGCAATACTTGCTAAAAATTAACTAATGAGATATCTCATAAAGTATCTCAACTAAATTTCTGCTGAAATTTATGCCCATTTAAATGTCTGGGACAAGGAAAGCAGTTACTTCAGTGCTTTGTCAGTGATAGAACATTCACAGTTTTTATCTCCTGGTGAATCATAAAAAGTGCCATATGTATTTTTGTGCTACCAAAATATAATTTTAAATGTTAATATCTACATTTTAATTGAAAGGGTTATGGAAAATACCATCCTGATTTTATACATCTTATAATAGCATTCGATTATGATTAAATAATTTAAAACATGCTGAGTTTTGTGGCTGGATGTTTTGGTTCAAATTAGCTAAAGTGCCTATACTTCGTATGGTCACAGTGAATCATTGTGACTATTCATGTGACTGCAGTAAGTTTTAATTAATCTTTGGCAATATGGTTGTAAGGTCTATTTTTAAAAATGTAGCTATTGCTGCCAAAAAGAGAATTATCTACGTAATCAAAATAGTCATTTTACAAATTTAGACAGATGTAATATTACTCTCAAATAGCCCCTAACCTACCTAAAAGCTACTGAATTTTTTTATATTACTAATTGTTTTGAGTTATTGTTAAGGTTACAAGTTGGTATCAGTTTAGTTGTAAAACTAAAATACTACCTAAATATGTTGCCCTTCATCTCTGAAAATATTAGTCATGAAGTAAGGTATTGAACAACACAAAAATTACGAGGAACATGAAATTAATGTTTTAAAGGGACTCAAGGTAGAACTTTCCTACTTTTATCTTTCCTAACTTTGGTTTATAATCTTGTGCTCTTCGTTTTTATATGTTTTAGAGCAAAATATTCTTGAAGCCAAGTAGGTGAATCATGAACAGCATTTTGATTTTGGAGTTATATAAAAATGTTACCATTGATGACATATGATTTCTTCTTTTTGATAACTTCTGCAAAATTCACAGTCAAGGAAAATTTTTGTTTAATAATTTAAAACTGAAAATTGCCTTTTCCTTTGAAAATCCCAGGTTCACAAAATAACTATTACAATATGATATTGGTCACTTTAGAAATTGTGGTATTTCTATCTTTCATAAATTATGTTTAAACTAATTTTCAGTTTACTATTTTACTTTATGTAGGATAGCAAAGTAATATAATGTATGTGCGCAAAACAGAAGTAT